>NC_072736.1:155258171-155858588 GCF_026930045.1 Uloborus diversus | reverse complement strand
GGGCGGGGGGGACTCTCATTCTAATGCGTATTTTGAAAATTTTAAAGGGGTGCGTCGCCTCTTCTGGAGCTATGGGCACCACTTGTTTTATATAGGGTGTTTCGTTTTAACCTGCAGTACCTTTATTTTCTCAACCGTTAGTCCTAGATGGTAATTTCTCTTCCAATTGCAAAAATATTCGAAATCTGATGCAGCGTTAAGGTATTGAAAGTTTGAAGCAAAAATATAAAATGAGTCAAAAATACAAAATTAAACTTTTTTCTGGGCCCTAGGTCCCTTAACTAATATTTAAAGAAATAATCCCCATTGAAAACTATTACTGACATAAAAAATTTGACATTTGTGCGACCAAAACTCAAGGATATATTCCAGTTCAAAATTTGAAGGTACCATACAGAAGACGAGATTAAAACTTATCGCCTTTTCAGAAGAATCACAGGTCGTCAAAGTAAGAAACACATGGTATTTATATTTTCCATTGCTATTCCAAAATAAATGCAAATTTTATGCCGTGATACGCAAAAACACGGAACAAAACGTCGAACAATTTGAAAAACCACTCTATGCACACATATAGTTTTAAATACTAGTTAACCGCTATATTTTCCCAGAATAGGTGTTATTGACGGGGAGTGAAAAGTGGTTTAAATCACAAAACGCTGCGTTTCATATCTCAGTGAATATTGGTCGTACTAATTTCAAACGTTTTGTGTTTTGATCATATTTCAATGGAGATTGTTTCCCTACATATACGTTAGGGGACTTGGGACCCGTATGAAAAATTAAATTTTGTATTTTTTGAATTATTTTCACTTCAAACTTTCAATATCTTAAAACCGTGCATCTGATTTTGAACATTTTTGCAATTAGAAGTATACATCTAGAACTAACGGTTGCGAAAATAAAGGTCTTGCACGTTAAAACGGAACACCCTGTATAGACTTCAATAAATAACAGACACTCATTAAACATTCAAGCATTTCGGTTGTGCACAGCAAAGACTGTGTTAGGATTCAATCCTTATTTCTATTCTAAATGCGCATGTCAATATTGCGTCATATCTCCTCCCAGAAACCTTTGCGCTTCATCAAGCGCGGAGATGTCTCTTCTTGTATATGTAGTGATGGCTGTAGTATGTAGATCAGAGTAGTCTGTAGTTTTCATCTATGTGTAATTGTGATGTGTAACTATCAATAAATGTTTGTGCTTAGCAACTGTGTTTAATCCTGCCCACAGACTGCATGTCACAGAGCTTATTTAGAACTTGAAACTTCTAACAACTTTAATTGTTAAGTGAACAGGATCATGAGCAGTCTTGCACTTGAATGATCTAAAATGTGAAATATATATGTTATACCAATATTTCTGAATGTACCTTTTCTTTTCTTCAAAATTCCCTGGCAAAAGGAAGAAAATTCAACATTATTTAACTTTTTGTAAACCATAATGAATGTTAAATTTCATTCCACATTCGGATATGAACAAAAAAACATATACAGTGTGTTACGTTTGGACCTGCAAGACCTTTATTTTCGCAACCGTTAGACCTAGGTGTATACTTCCAATTGCAAAATTGTTTAAAATCAGATTCAGAGTTAGGATATTGAAAGTTTAAAGCAAAAATAAAAATGAGTCAAAAAAATACAAAATTAAAATTTTTAGACGGACCCAAGGTCCCCTAACTTAAATTTAAGGAAATAATTTTCATTGAACAATAATTCCAACACAAAAAGTTTGAAATTAGTACGACCAATATTCACTGAGATATGAAACGCAGCGTTTTGTGACTTAAACCAAGTTTCTCTCGCCGTCAATAACACCTTTTGGTAGGAAATATAGCGGTTAACAAGTGTTTAAAATTATATGTGTGCATAGAGTGTAGTTTTTGAAATTGTTCGAGGTTTTGTTGTGTGTTTTTGCTTATCACGGCATAGCATTTGCATTTATTTTTGAATAGCAATGAAAAATATAAATACCATGTGTTTCTTACTTTGACGACCTGTGATTCTTCTGAAAGGGCGATAAGTTTTAATCTCATCTTCTGCATGGTCCCTTAAAACTTTGAACTGGAATATCTCCTTGAGTTTTGGTCTCACAAATGTCAAGTTTTTTATGTCAGTAATAGTTTTCAATGGGGATTATTTCTCTAAATTTAAGTTAGGGGAACCAGGCCCAGGGCCCGTATAAAAAGTTAAATTTTGTATTTTTTGACTCATTTTTATATTTGCTTCAAACTTTCAATAACTTAACACTGCATCTGATTTTGAACATTCTTGCAATAGGAAGTATGCATCTAGGACTAACGGTTGCGAAAATAAAGGTCTTGCAGATTAAAACGGAAAATCCTGTATATACCTTACATTACATTGCTTCTTCCACTCTAAAAAAGATACTTCAACTTCTATCTCTTATACGAGCAAACCATGGTTATAGTTTGTTGCCAATAATGACCAATATTATTATTATTATTATTTTGAAAACTACATCAACATTACTCTATTAGTATTATTTTCGAAAAAGTAAATTTCACCCGTCATTATTTAAGATAATTAGATCACATCATAAAAAGAAGATGCCTCACCTTCAGAAACATATTTTGAGCTTGAGAAATGAACTTAAAAAAAGAAGACTTTCCTTCCCTATAAAAGAAAAACAAACATTATTGTTTGAAAAAAATGGATAAATAATAGTTCATGCATCCAACAAAAAAGAAAGAAAATATAAAAGAAAGCAACATCTTAAGCAAGAAAGTATCAGAGAAGATACGATATACTTTTTTCGACGTTGGATGGAAAAAAAAACCTCACATCGTGGGTGTAACGATGCCAATGGGTGTGTCCTAATAAAGTCGTGAAGGAACTTCAAGTACATCTACGATAGCTTGAATAGCATTAGACAAGAATCTAAGTTAAAATTATCAGCCATGTTTGGCCATTGATTTCAAATGAATGACTTAACATCTACACTATATGACCAAAAGTAGTGGGACACTTTAAAATATTAATATTTTTAACGATTTCTTTAATTGCTTTGTAACTTTTGTCGCATAAAAAGTATGCTCCAGCTGTCATTTTCCAATTAACGTTATGTCCCCTTGTGTTTTGGGGATCATTAAAAAAATGAGGAAAACAAAATGTTTTTTTGATCACCATTCATCGTAAATAGCTGAGAATTAGCTGTAATTTTCAGAAAATAGTTAGCTTACTATGTACAATTTACATACTTTCAAGAAAGTATCCCTGATATTCACGAAGATATAAGCATTGTTTTCAAAGTAACGAATTTTATTTGAAGGTTTTTGGCTCATAACACACACAATTTTCCATCAAAGCTTCCCAAACTTTCAGAAAACTTAACAATATGCAAGAGAACTCGATATCGAAACAAGTTTGCAACATTTGCTTGCAATCGTTCAGTGTGATTCATGGTAAACGCATATTACTTGCGAAGATCCCTCATGATTCGTCGCCTATCCAAGAGTTATTCAAATTCGACTCATTATATCGCTGATAACTTTCTAAATTTTCTGGAAATTTAACTGGAATTTTATCATGAGTTGAGGAATATAAAAGGGTTGTAGATTATTGCAGTTATAAATGGCGGCTAAAGCGCAGGGAAAAATGAATTGCTTTAAATGTCAGTATTACATCAAATTTTCAGCATTTTAATTTTAAATTTTTGTATTATACTTCTATCAGGAGGTGGAAAACCACTTCCAGCTCCGTCACTTTTTCATTCCGGGCCGATGAGTGCTAATAAGCACGAAACTGCAGTCCTCGGCTGGAATTGACTGAGCTGGCGGTGTATTTCATGTATTTCTGCCTTAGCCCTGGCTATAGGGCGGTAACTTACTGAGTATAATAAAACTTGGTTCTGCATGCGTCGTTGTTCATGATCTTTAAGAATTGGAAATGCTAGTGTAACAAATTTATCATAAAATATGATTATGGATATATTTTTAAAATCTCTTATTTTGGCAATAAATGTTTGTTTATTCTCTTTGTCTACAATATCTCTCTTTAACTATCATCATTAATAATTATTTTTAATAAAAATATTACGTGTATATGTAATATGCGTAAGTACTGCGTGTTGGTATCTCGAATGCAACAAATAAAAGATATGTTTCTCAGTGGTAGAGGGTTACAAGATCGCCGAGAACAAAGACGAGTCTCTTCTTAACTTGGTAGCAGGCTCCCTCCCCCTTAGCGCTTATAACCACTGCACTACCTCCCCCTCCCCCCTCAAAGAAATCTCTAGTTTCCGATTAGATTTCATGGCCTCTCGTCGGCCCTGAAGATAAAAATACTTGTCAAACTAATTTGATAAAGATGAAACAATTTATCTTCCAATATAACGGCCTGGATTTTTATGAAAGAGAATGAAATTTGTTCAAAGCTTCGAAGTTAATTAGCAAAGAAATAGTTAATGCTATTAGCTAACGCAAATTTAAAGATTACCTGAAATCTTCAAAGTATTACCGATTTTTTAATACCACTTTTTCTGGATTCATAAATTATGATTTTTCCAGATCTTAAACCGCTTTTTTCTTACCGGCGTCATTTTTATAAACCGCTTATATGTTACACAGAGAGAGATTCATAATCAAAACTAAGCATGAATTAAATTTAAGCATTTCATTTAGTCACAGTTAAAAATTCGTAAATATTAATGTGACACGCTAATCTATACTTTGACTTTTTGTTTAAGTTTTCTTTTTATTTCTGCCTTGGTGTTTTAAAACTATTAAGTGAGAAGGTTTTCAAAAAAATTTCTAATGAAGTAAAAACATATTAAAACTAGTTATAAATCACATCAACACAGAACAATTAAAACTTCCAACTATAAATAATTGCGATACTAAAACTAAGCACTTCTATTTTTGTCTAATTATATTTACACGATATTACATTCCACTAAAAGATTACAGCGTAACTGATACAATTTTTTTAAAGATATAAAAATAGATAACGAACAAAATTTTTAGCTGATCTACCCATTCTCGAAGTTATGAACCTATTTATTACCTTGCTAGATCAACTCGGACCCCCTTCAAGTTTTGTCATCTTTACTAATAATAAAACAGAAAGTCTCTCTGTCCGGAGGATGTCTGGATGTCTGGATGTCTGTAGGATGTCTGTGACGCGCATAGCGCCTAAACCGTTCGGCCGATTTTCATGAAATTTGGCACAAAGTTAGTATGTAGCATGGGGGTGTGCACCTCGAAGCGATTTTTCGAAAATTCGATGTGGTTCTTTTTCTATTCCAATTTTAAGAAAAAACTATCATAAATTACGAAATTATCATAACGTGGAACCGTAACATGTGCACAAGCCAATTGGCGAGATACGAAATTATCATAACGTGGAACTGTAACGTTGGTACAAGCCAATTGGCGAGAAAAATCACCATACATTATTTGTAAATATACAAGCGAACCAAAAGACCTTTAATTTTTCTATTACGGGCGAAGCCGTGCGGGTGCCACTAGTAAGAAAATACATGAATACATGAATAAAAATTTTTATCTCGCAACGCGCCCCTTCTCTGCCCTAGGAGCTCTATTGCTGTGATTTTCTAGCCCCCTCCTTATGAAGGCCATTAGTTCTGAAACTGTTAATTGGGGCACTCTGTTCAGTAATTTTCGGAAAAAAATAGAACCATTACGAAGATATAAAATGGATAGAAAGAAGACTTTCATTCGTGAAGCAAAGGTCGCAAGTCACGTGATAGGTTTTAAAGCAAAGTATTGGATGAAATCAGGTTTCTTTCGCTCGTTTCACGCAAAACATGTCAACAATTCGTCGTTGTCGAGTCAAGTGTCTTGGCGTCTTTGCCTCCACTTTTGCTAATCTCTCTCCATTTACTGATTCCTGCTCTAAAATTAGATCGAGATGAAATTAAGCACCCGATTTCGTAAAAATACAACTTATCGCATGCTAAACATAATTTACTGCTCAACAGTATTCGGAATCTATACTCCACATAAACCAAAGTTAAGTCACAATTCTAACTGCTGATTTTAACCTGTTCCTTTTGGTAGAAAATATTTAAACTATAGAGACTGAAAGATTTGACACAATTTAATATTTAAGTAAAAATACCTTTTTGACAAGCAATTTAGTTGTCAAATATTTTACCGCCAAATGTTTCTCGCAATAAAAAACTGCATTGCCTATAGCTAGAAATTTGTTTCAGAAATTGAGGTAGGTTTAAATATGGAAAATTGAACCAAAAACATTGATTAAGTACAATAAAAAAAAGTACGCACGTTTGCATTTTGAAACTGTTTGCCCCCGAAATCAGACGGTCCCACTTTTTTAGGGTATATATAT
The DNA here is from genome assembly GCF_026930045.1 of Uloborus diversus. Classification (NCBI taxonomy): domain Eukaryota; kingdom Metazoa; phylum Arthropoda; class Arachnida; order Araneae; family Uloboridae; genus Uloborus; species Uloborus diversus. The sequence goes on along the minus strand of NC_072736.1, from coordinate 155,852,253 downwards.
ATATTTTTTTAATTAAAGAAATGAAAAAAAAATTTTTTATTCTATAAGAACGAACAATATTTGTAATATGCATTTTATATCTCTCTTTTAACATGTGAACTGGAATAAAAATTTTCAGAGATGTGTCGAAAAATAAGAAAGTACTAGCTGCGTCGCCCGGCTTTGCACGGTCCACCTCAAAAATAAAAGTTATGTCAAGTGACGCGAGCTCAACACTCAGGCTTGAACCAAAAAAAAAAAAAAAAAAGTCAGTGTAGTTTTGCGGCAGATTGCGGAAAACCCCCCAAAAAAGTAAACAATTTAAATCCCCTGATTACAGGAAAAGCCTTAAAACAAAAGCCTAATTTTATTTCTTTATATTCGAGAAAAAAAATTGCAACAGATGTTTCTTTTCAATGATTTTCTTCACGCTGTAAATTTTAATAAAAGCTTTCATCCGGAAAGTTGAGTTGAAGCACTGAATAATAATTTGAATGGAGGAAAGCCTTCGAAAAATATGGATTTTATTTTGAAATCTAAGAGTCATAATTAATAATTTTTAATTGATATCTCCGCTAATTATTATCGGAGGATTATGCTAAATAGCCAAACATGAAGACGGGAAGATGACGAATCCATCGATACCTGGTTCGATGGTCAGTTCACTGTCGTTCGGGAGAAGAAGCTTGGACATAGATAGATACTCAGATTTTATATGTATAAGATGATCTTTTAAAACACGGGGAATGAAATTTACTTATCACTTTTTCTCAGAGATCAAGAGGAAAATTTAGGAAACATAAAACGTATACTATAACAAACTTAACATCATGAAAAATTAAAATTCAATCTACTTTCTGACAACTCGAGATGTCGCTAAGTTTGTTGTCTCAGCCAGCATAAAAATTCAACCAACTTCAGAAGCTTACTTCATGGTACTTTTTAATCTCTTTTTGGAAAATTTCATTAAACTTTTCAGAGCTAGATGTACATATCGTTGCATTTAAGTTGACGCTTCACACACAGATAAATTTAATTTAATCTAAAATGCCGTATGGATTTGGTTCTGGGGAAGGAAAAACCTTTTCCGAAATTAAAACTCAAAAATTTAAGGCTAAAGCGGCAAGTCTTCACGAAGTAAATTTTTCTCTAAGCTGTATTTAATTTTTTTTTCTATTGACTGAGAGACAACCTGCAACATACAACTAGTAACATTACAACTTAATGCCTTATTTGATACAGGTGAGTCGTTTTTAACTTTAAACAAAGTATGAAGGAAAACAAAAGTATCAAATTTAGACACTGCCGGTTGGAACAGTTTTTCTTAAGTAATATAAAAGCAGAGTTAACTTCTTTTATTACTCTGAATTTTTTCTCTCGATTGTATTGAGTGATTTTATGAAGAAAACGACTGTAAAATTAGGTAATGAATATGTTTCTTAATTTTAATAGTGAAATAGAAGCTTGCAGTGTAAAAATACTGCGTATACTGAAAGTCCAATTTGTTTAAGCTTCTTCATCAATAAGGAGGAATTACTTTAAAAGGAAAAATATAATTTGGACGTTTATTTCACGAAAGCTTGAACTTGTGATTAAAATATATACGCACACTAAGATGAACAAGTGTTGGTGACCATACTGGATTGCTGTAACCACATTCTCTCGCTGGTAATCGTTTTCCTTTTGTTGATTGGAGAGCGGTAAAAATGCAGGTACGGTAAATAAATATTTAGATACGTATTCACATACAGAAACTATTTTTGAGGTATGACTTTTTTTGCTCTGTAGAGGAAAAGGGTAAAGGGACTACCCCTACTATTACAAGGGGTACGTGTCACAATGCGTTATGTCAAATATTTTCTCTATTTTAGTGTAATTTTTTTAGAGTAAAATACCGGTTCAATTATAAAAAAAAGTTTTTTTTTTTTTTGTTTTTACCAAGTAAATTTTTTACCAAAGGTAACGAATATAAGACATAGATCTGCATTTAAAATTGCATGCACGTGTATTAAAATTACAAAGAAAGTTCTTCGTAAATGATATTAAACTTAACACGAAATGACAGAAATATTAAAACCGTAGTGGATAAAGAAATCTTCCAGACATTTATTAACAGAAACACACACACATAGTATATAAAAATACAGAGCAATATAAAAAAAAAATGTGGAAAAAAACCCCCTAGCATTTTCTAACCCTGTTGCAGTAACATATATTTGATTTTTTGAGAAAGAAAGCTTGGATGTAAAATAAAAACTTCATTCCAAAACTAACTACTTTATTTATTTGACTTCGTCCAATGACTTTATTCCACTGAGTTTATGCTGTAACTTCGCAAAAGAAAGAGCATTTGCAGACAAAAAAGGCACAGCAGATAAAGTTACAAATCTCACCTGTTAATTTTATTTTACATTTTCTTGGAGAGAAAAAAGAAAGAAAGAAAAATATTTTTCGTTAAATACTAGAAACGATCTTCACTGAAATTCGTCTCCAAGAATAAATCTACATACAAGATATCAAATGAGATTAAAACACTTTTTTCTACACTGTTTTTATTTATGAATATGCAAATTCTCTTCTTGAAAAATTAATCAAAGCAAATAATATAAGTTATTCATTTTTTGTAATATTTACACTACTTAGCAATTAGTCCAATTAATTTTCGCACCAATTACGATACGATACAATTTTTATACGGAGTACTTAACTCAACGTAAATAAACTGCATTTATGAGTAAATATCTCAAGTGTATAACTTTCAAGTAATGTGCTAACACGTAGTCTGTTGTTATAAAAATAAATTTTAGAGTTATGTTTGGTAAGTGCATACTTGTTTGTGTATTGAAAATTTTTTTCGCTTATATTTTCAGTGTTTAGTTCATATCCAGAAAAATCTTCAACATAATTGAATGTATTATTTAAAAAAAATAACAAAATCCAATTTATATTGATCTACATCTGACTAAAACTTGTAAATATCAAGAGCTTTTCTAGATGAATTTCTGCGGAGGAGGAGGGAGGGGGTGATTTTCCTCCCCCGAGAATCTCGTTCATCAAGTACACCGCTATTCGGGCGCTTACAATAGCAGTGATGGAAGTCAAATTTTAAGTTAAACGTGGATTTGTGTGTGTGTAGGGGAGGGGGGTCCTCTCTTTGGTTTTTCTTTTTGGTACACCAAATTCCGTAAAGAAAATACAGTATTCTCTAGATATAACGAAGTCAAAGGGACGGTAAAAAATCGAGATATTGAGTTTTCGGGATAATAAGGTTATAACCATAATGATAAAACATTCTAAAAATAAGTCACGGTGTGGAAACATGTAATGATACTTGAAAAAAATGTCTTAATAACAAAAAAACTTTTATTTTTAAAAGGACTCCCCCCAAAAATTATATTTCATAGAAAAGAATGAGCAAAATACAGTGAACTTACGTTATTAGAATTTCATAAAAATGTCCAGTTTTATGGTTTGGTGATGTCTTTTTTCACACTGTTATTCAACAGGTTTCTCTATTTGCAAAATAGGGTCAAAGGGTCCAACGAAATGGCTTAAGAAGGGGGCGAAAAGTTTCAGGTAGATTTTTTTTGGCTGCTCAGAACTTATATTTTCTGACACCTGCGGGGCTCTAGAATGAAAGTGACAGTCGATAAGCTTTTCCGAATCATTGCTAACAATCGAGAGAAGAAAATAAGGGTGTTAGAACTTTTTTGGAAACATTCTTCCAATTGCTTCGAAACAATAAACTGCGGTTTTTTCTGGAAACATTACATTTGATTTCGAATAATATTCTGCATAACAAGGTTTTGATTTAAAACTCTTCGACATAAGAATGACAAGTACAGTGAAAGCTATGTAAGTTGACCACTTGCGGTACACTACTTTAGCAGGTATTCAACTTATAGAGGTTAAATTATAAGATAAGATCTAATTCTGTGCCTGAAAATGGCGGTCAACTTAGACAGGTGGTCAACTTTCAAGGGTGGTAAAGTTTACAAGTTTTACTGCAAACATTAAACAAATACATAAAATCAAGGGGATAAATAATTTTTCGTCATATCAAGGTTTCAGAGACGTCAAAATTCGAGATATCGAGAGTACACTGTATTTTAAAAACAGTTGGCCACTAGAAGCGCACAAAAGTTTTGCAACAACCCGAACTCATATTAACGTGAGAGTGATGAAGCTTGACTACGGAGAGATGGCAGACGACCTTAAATCGGAAACATCATTTTCAACAGGTTGTTTCTTATTGTTTTGTAAAAGATAGGATCAGCGAGAGCGCACCTCTTACTACTCGGCGCTTTCTGGCTGATTCAACCTATTACAAATCATACAAATGATGTTTCAACGTCAAAGTCATCAGTCATCTCTCCGGGATCAAGCTTTAGTGGCTTGACACTAAGTCAGTTTACATGTCGTTAATTAAGCCAGTAGCCAGATATTTCTATCCTTTAATTTAATTTGTTCCTTGAGTGTATTTGATTTTTGTTCAGTTTACCTATCTTAAATTTAAAATGATAATTGTGGAAGTCATTTAAAGTTACTTAAATGAAAGATACAACTAACTTTTAATAAAAAATGGTTCAAAATATTTTTAAAAAAATTCATACTAAAATACGATTTCTAAAGTATAAACTTTTGCATTCTTGATTCAGTTGCAGATGCTTTTACAAAATCTTCAATTACTCGAAACTATGCTGCATCACACACACTAATCCTGCTATTCACGGTTTGATTTTTTAAAAAAAACTAGATTTTTACTACTATTATTTTTGTAATAATTTTATCTATCAAAGTATATGACAAATTCATCATAAAAATAGTTTTTTACAGCGAATACGAGAGTATTCAAGGGGATTTGAAGACATTTTCCACATGACTTACATAAATTTCCCTTTTGTAACCATACAAAAGGACTACCCCCCCCCCCCCATGAAGTTTAACCATACCCTTGCCGGATTTTTTTACTGGCTACGCCACTGACAGTGATTTCATTAAAACAGTAAAATATTTCTTAAACCTTATTTTAAAATATCATATTAAAAGTGTTTGCTCTGACAAAAAATTGCATTTCAATAAGATTTTTTTTTCATTGTCAGTTGATAACTTTATCTACTGATTTAGATTTAACTAAAAAAACACTGTTAAAATGTCTTACGAACAATTGGACAAAAATGGCTTCCCGTTCTTATCGATTGTAAAACATCGGCTCTTCGCAAATAGCAATGTTTTTTCTATCCGTAGATTTCTTTCCCTCTTGGATTGTTTTTTCGTCTCATCAAAGATACATGTGATAGCATTCAAGTATTTGTAACCAAATAGAGCATACTTAATAAGGGGAAAAAAAGCTATAGGCACGGTGTCCTTCACTTGAAACGTGGGATTAAGTATCCCAAATCCCATGTCATTGTATAGTATTATAGGCTTTGAAAGAGGAAAAGTAACTCACCCTTTTGGTTATTTTATTTTTATTTTATTTTAAACCAATGATACCTTCGTACCTGCCATTTCTAGCTTAACCGGTGAAGGGTACCATGGTGGTTGAGGGGGAGGGAAAGAAACTGAAGGGAAAACTTGAAATACATATATTACATATCGCACATACGCACATACCTATACACACATACATACATATATACACATACATATACACATATACATACATATACATACATATACACATACATATATATATATATATACATACATATATATATATATATATACACATACACATACATATATGTATATATATACATATATATACACATACACAAACACATATACATACATACATACACACATACACACACATACATACATATATATACACATATACATAAAAAACATATATATAAGGGGGAAAAGGCTTGAAAAAGTTAATAGGTTCAAAGTGCTATATTGGGGCCAAGTAACTAGGAATTAATGAGAGAGAATACTGTTACATATATATCCTCGTATAAAATAAAAATATTAACAGAAAAGTAAATATACAAAAATACTTATAGTAAAAAGACTCTTGGTTAAAATGTTGTATACATCCAAGTTGAAATGCCTGGTAACGGCCCACTGTAAACATGCCTAATAACAACATTTTTCAAAAAAAGAGGGAGAAACGGCTTAGTGAAACCTAATACGCGTATTTGTTTCTTCCACCGATGTTTACTGAAGAGGGTGAGAAGAAAGGCCAAAAATTGGCTTTCATTTTGGAAATTAAGTATGTAAAACTGGAATAATATAATATAATAGTGACGAAAAGAGTTACAATAAAGGCATATTATGTAAAAGAGCAAACCGGTTGTAGCAAGAGTACTCGAGATACTACGACGGGCTTTCTCTTTTTCTCCCTTTTCTTTGAAATATAATAGTAATGACAGTAATAAAGTAAAATATATACATTATATATACAAAGTTTTAAAAAATCGAGGTTAATAATAGGATACCCCAGCTAAAATGCTTGATAGCACGCATTTTTGAGACACACAATCATGTAAAGCAATGAAGAGGAAACGTCTTAGTGAGTTCAGCTTGAACAGAAACGCAAGTCCACTTCCTTTACCAATACACACCTGGAAGAGTTGGAAACAGACTGGAAAATCAGCTAACTTCTTGGAACTCGTAGTTGCGGATGGTCAGTTCGCTAATTAAATTATGGATGGATATTGAACCAGATGGGTGCGAAAGAGCTTGACGAATATTGTCGGGTATTGTGATACTATTGTTCATCTTTAGGTGAAATTGAGAGGTGAGAGGGCAGGAGTAAAGATAATGATCTGGAGTACCTACGAGTCCACATGCACAGTTGGGAGATGGAATTATTTTGAAGCGAGAGAGGTATGCTGGAAAGGGCCCATGCCCAGTTACTAAGAGGGTGTCAGATCTGTTCTTGATCCTGGTTTTTAAAGAAGGGTTTGGGAAGATGGAATGTACCCTTCTGCCTGTTGTTTCACTTTGCCAACGTGTGTTCCAACTATCTTTTAGATGTTCTCACCCTTTTGGTTATGGGTGAAGTTGTTTTTCTTTTTTTTTTTTTCTTCTTCTTGATCCTTTTTAATAAGTTAAGCGAAAAAATGAATAGGAATAATTTAAGACTTTGTTAGTTTATTGACAGATTTGTTTATTTTTGAGAAATATGTATTTATAAAGAGTTTTTTGGAGAAATGTTTTGAACTTGCAACAAACAGTTGAATTTACTCGCATAAAATATCTCTAATTATTAATGATCAAATGCAAATCTTTACTAATAATAAAGCTGAAAGTCTCTCTGTCTGTCAGGATCTCTGTCCGGATCTCTGTCTGTCAGGATCTCTGTTCGGAATTTTTTCTTAAAAATGGAATAGAAAAAGAACCACGTAGATTTTTCAAAAAATCACTTCGAGGTGCACACCCCCATGCTACAAACTAACTGTGTGCCAAATTTCATGAAAATCGGCAGAACGGTCTAGGCGCTATGCGCGTCACAGAGATCCTGACTGACAGACAGAGATCCGGACAGAGAGAGATCCTGACAGACAGAGAGAGAGAGAGAGAGATCCGGACAGAGAGACTTTCAGCTTTATTATTAGTAAAGATACAATTAGTCCAAAACGAGAAATTATAATTATTGAATATTTTGTGTTCTCTGGTAAATAATTGAGATTAACTCGCTTACCTTTATATTTACGCCACTTAAATTACGAAGCATAACTTATTCTTTTAAATCTAGCGAACTTTCCAGTTCCGTAGAAAATTTCGAAACTACTTTTCGAAGTTTAACGCAAATTATTCTCTTTTTAGAAATCAATAGAGCTTCCATTAATGTTTTAAATAATATATAATAATGAAATCCCATGTGCTAAAAGAAATCGTATCCCAATGGTTGCATCATAAAGCGCTTGTGCAATTGTCTCATGGAAACATTTTGCAAATGAAATTCGGAAGCTGTAAAAGTAGTAATAGTTCAAAACCAAGTCACATTAAAAAACAATGGTAAATACAGTTTATTACGGAAACTGTTTAAAAAAAAAGAGAAATTTTACATTTTTCTTAAATATTAAACTGATGATTTTCCGACAGCTGGAAAAAGTCCGTTTGACCGACTAATTTGTTAGTCCACAGATGATTTCTTTTTTCTTTTTAAGTGTTCAGAGAAATCTAACAAATAGTTCTGTGGAATCAAAAAGCTACGAATAGAATGATGTAGTCATGATATTTTAATTCATTCTGATTGTTACGAGATCTATGAATGAAATATTGAAGGATTTATTTTTTCAGAACGGTCTAGGCAATTCAAGACTTAACGCCGAAGGAGCTCTGATTCACTTATTTGTGTGTTACGACATTCCTGCTTAAAAAAAGGGGGAAAGGAGGAGATTTAAAAAAAAAAAGAAAAAATAATTATTGAAACTAAACTAGATTTTGCGTAGTACAACAGTTCAAAGATTTAATTTGAGGGAGAAAAATAATAATAAAGCATATGTATTTAAACCAGGGACCAGTCAGACGGAAATTCACAGATTAAGACCTTTGTGATGTCAGACCCTTCGACTCTGCAGCCCTAGTTTAAACATATGCATGAGTAAATGAACAATGTAATTAACTTAACCAATAATAAAGCTGAAAGTCTGTATGTCTGGATCTCTGTCTGTTACGTGCATTGCGCCTAGATCGCTAGGCCGATCTTCATGAAATTTGATCCAAAATTATTTCGTAACTTAGGGGTGAGCACCTCGAAGCGATTTTTCGAAAATTAGATTTTGTTCTGTTTCTAATTCAATTTTAAGCCCATTTTTACTGAGTGAATAACCATAACATGGACAAGAAAATTACCATAATATGGACGAGCAAATTACCATAACATGGACGAGCAAATTAACCTAGCCATATTGGCGAGAAATTCATTATCCATTATTAGTAAATATACAGGCGAACCAAATGACTTATTTTTTTACTACGGGCAAAGCCGTACGGGATCCGCTCGTGCAAAATAAAATACCAAATTTGTTTTCTATAAGTATATATATATATATATATATATATATATATATATATATATATATATATATATATATATATATATATATATATATATATATATATATATATATATATTACATTTTTACTATTATTAAAATTAACATGTGTATAACTCTATACAAAGTTGTAAGAACGTTTTTAAATGCATCATAGAATTTGATGCAAATATTAACATCAAACCCTATCAGTAAAGTATATTTATAATTTTCGAAAATAATCATAAGCTTGATAAACAGTGAAATTGATATCAGTTGCATATGGTATGTATGTTATCATTGCTGTCACAAAGTAAGTTTGTAAGATCAAGATATTTATTGGAACTAAACTAATAAGCGTCCACTCTGAACCAGAAACGTAAAATTTTAAAGTTTAAAACCTCCGGATTTTATTACATAGTAACGCAAGATTTCTTTAACATTATCTTGCATAGAATATTGCAATACAAGACGTGAAAACTTAGCAACTTGAAAACAGAAGATTTAAAATCAAGCCTTTAGATATTTAAAAAGAGGAAGTACATCCACAAAGTCACGAATACAAACTTTAATTGCAGACATAACAACCTATCCCTTTCTGCTCTTCAGTTTTTGCAGCTATTTTCCAAATACGAACAAAAATCCCCTATTTTACTCGTGCTTTTATAATTTTGTAAAACCGTACTTTCTCCCAAGATCGGTAATAATCGTGACTTTGCAAATCACGATTTAGTATTCAATTATTGGCATATAAAGATTTTAACATAATTTATCATATCCATTACTCATATGAAGCTCAATCGGTGTCACGACGAAGCACAAGATGATCTGATATAAACGTTTATAAGGAAATTGACTCGATAGAAAATTGGATTTTTTCATCAAAACTTCTGATTGATAATTCTGTATGTAGTATATGCTTATATAAGTAATGTGTTATTAACACCAAAAATGCACCAGTTTTTGAAAATGTTGATTAACATTCTCTACATCTAAAGCATAGGTGAATTCGTAAATTTTCCTGAACCGGAGCCCCAGTGAAAAATAATCAGCCCTAAAAGGAGTTTTGAGTTATAAACCAAATAGTTTCCTATTTTTAGAAGTAAAAATATTGTATTATGTAAATGACTTATATACATAATAGTACCATTTAGCACTGTTCGCTTTTAAGCCATAGATCTTATATTTTAGTGCTTTGACAAGTAAAAATATTGTATTAGGTAAATTACTTATTTACTGGATAGTACCATTCAGCACCATTTCAATTTAAGCTTTAGAATTAGTATATTAGTGTTTTGAGAAATAAAATTTTGTATTAGACAAATTAATTATTTACATGATAATATCTTTCAACACCAATCGCATTTAACTCATAGACCTAGCATATTAGTATTTTGAGAAGTAAAAATATTGTATTATTTAAATTATTTATTTACATGATGAGTACCATTCAACACCATTCGCATACTACAGGGTGCAGCACATCAACCTCCCGTATTTGGAACTAGTGGTACCCGCACGGCTTCGCCCGTAATAGCAAATTAAAAGGTCTTTTGGTTCGCCTGTATATTTACAAATGATGTGTAGTGAATTTTCTCGCCAATTGGCTTGTGCCCACGTTACGGTTCCACGTTATGATCATTTCGTATCTCGCCAATTGGCTTGTGCCCATGTTACGGTTCCACGTTATGATAATTTCGTAATTTATTCGTCCATCTCATGATATTTTTTTCTTAAAATTGGAATAGAAAAAGAACCACATCGAATTTTCGAAAAATCGCTTCGAGGTGCACACCCCCATGCTACATACTAACTTTGTGCCAAATTTCATGAAAATCGGCCGAACGGTCTAGGCGCTATGCGCGTCACAGACATCATACAGACATCCTACAGATATCCTACAGACATCCAGACATCCTCCGGACAGAGAGACTTTCAGCTTTATTATTAGTAAAGAGTAAAGAAGGGCACTGTGTGAGTTGTGGTGGCAAGGTGGTATGAATGGATAACAGTGACAGTGCATGTGGCATTTGCAGTAGTCGCAATAAAGTGGTGCGATGAGCATCTAAGTACAAGCTGCGGAGGAGTATATTCGTCATAATGGTTCTTCGGGTAGACTTAAAAATTCTGGAAACTTTTATGGTAAATATTACTGTAAAAAGGTGTAGTTACAGTACAGAAAAAAAAAACAGAAAATTGTACCGAGAAAAATAAACGATTGCAGCGCCAATTGATACACCACGTGAATTACAGTTTGAAGCACATAACACCGTGTTTCCCACACTTGATGTGTCCCAACTGTATGGTGGTCAGCAGAGCCTCCTACCGATACGAAGATCCCGAGTTTGCACCTGCTGCTTGCATGTTCCGTTTTATAATTTTCGTTTATTCTACCGTAACATTTTACAGTAAAATAGGAATTTACGGTAAAAGTTAATGGCAAAATGGGTGCCTGTAAAATTTCAGGATTCTTTTTTTTACAGTGCATAGCTCGGCAAGAACTTCACATTCGGTTTAAACTTGGCCTCAACTTCATCCTCTTCGGCTATAAAAACTATTCACGTTATGACTATCACTAGGCAGAAACTCTCTTACATTTCTATCAGACACTCACAGTGTAGCTACCGGTTTAAGCGTCAAACGCTTTGGAGCTTCTTGAATAGGCACTCTCATATACGCAACACTTTTCTGCCTTGTTACGGTTTCATGTTGACCAGGCAAAGACGCTCCGATGGGTAGTCACGGGAGGTCAATGTGATCTTAATCCGAATTTCCTTATTCGACAAATTTTGTCTGACGATTCGGCAAAATTATCATCACTTGCAAAAAAATTGGAGTTCTGTTCGGCAAAATTATCATCATTCGGAAAAATTTGGAATTATACTCTAAAACTATCGTCATTCGGCAAAATTTGGAGTCCCGTTCGGCAAATTGAGAATTTCCCTCATACCAAAAATTTAAGTCCGGGGGGGGGGGGAGGGCTGTGGCCAGGCGATATTGTTTGTAGCTCTAAAGGTGGATAACCAAACGTGATTAAATTCTTCGATCTGGAACACGATTTTAGAGGTCAAGTTTATACAGAGTTCAAAATACTCGCTTCGCTCAAAGAACCACCAAAACGAAAAAGCTCCCCCACAACGCACTTAGATGCTCATCGCGTCACGCCATTGCAACTACTGCAAAAAGAGTGTATACTGCTATCAATCTATACTACTTCAACTACCCTTCCACAACTCTCACAGTACATTCTCCAAATGCGGGAGCTTGACATGCATAACCTGTAATATCAGAAGTTCAATAATTTCACTCGTGAACCCAACAAAGAAATCAAGTCTTTACTATCAGGGCCGTAACCAGATTTTTGTTTCGGAGGGAGTTTTACCAAACACATTTTTTGAAACATTTATATGGTCTATCAAATTTGGTTTCATGTGCATTCTATTGATTTTTGCTACAATAGATTATCTAAATGGAGGGAGTTGATGTTCTTACAAAACGCCATATTGTTACATAATAAATGAATTTCAGTAACTTCCATGTACACACAATGAGTTTGCACAATTGTCCAGTCATACTAATTTCATTTCACAAATAAAATTGAAATAATAATAATAACAACAGTATTATTTTTGTCACCAAAATGTAAGTAAATAAATAAAATAAATAATTGAAAGCATTTCTTTGGATGAAAAAAATTTTTTTTTTTGGGGGGGGGGGGGGTTGAACCCTATAAACCACCCCTTTGCATACCGCCCTGTTTACTATGAATTAAAAAGTTATCTTCGTTTTGTGGGCACTTTTTGCACGACATTTCTTTTAACAATGTGACATCAACGTAAAACAAATTGCTGTCAAACCCCCAAGCGAGTCCGTACCTTCAACCACACCTTCCTTATTTCTCTTCTTTGACTTTTTGTTTTTCCGGAAATGTCTATAACTACAAGAGTATAATTTCAAAAGAAATATCAGCGTCAGCATATTATTCTTTTTCACACGAACCGGTTGCAGTTCATAACTGTATAATTTTAGGCATGAAAAATAAAGATTTGAAAATTTATTTCTCTTCTTTTCAACACCACTTCTTCATCAGCACCATCCAAAATAAAATGTCAAACATACTTACGGATGCCAAGAAAATGACATGTTTACGATAGGTACATGTGACAGCTATAAAAACGAAGTGGTACAACTTTATCACGGTAGACGTTCGCGGTCTTTTTATGAGTGAAATGGATTTCCCATGTTGGATGCACTTCAAGAAAATCAAAACAAGGACTATTCTCTTTTTTATGAATGAGAAGCAAATAAAGGTTTCTTTTACAAGCGAGGAAACAGTTACAAACTGAAAACCATTTCAATAAGTAAACGTAAAATAATTTTTATTGTAACATACGAGTATGAGTAAAACGAGAACAACGTGTATAAAGTACAAATAAAGTAATAAAATATAGTTAAAAACTCAGCAAACAGCTGATTCGGGGCTGTTAAATGCAAGCCCCTTCATCAGTGCATAAAAGGAAGAAAAATCGAATATATGATTAAAAGACCAACAGTGTTGTGCAATCGAGGAACGTTTTAAATCTTGCTTCTCCATTTTTGTTCATTTGTCGTTAGGTCTACAATGTTTGGACTTTTAGTTCTTCTTTCCTTCCATTTTTGTTCATTTGTCGTTCGGTCTACATTGTTTGGACTTTTAGTGCTTCTCTTTTATGCACTGATGAAGGGGCTTGCATACAACAGAACCTAAACAGCTGTTTGCTGAGTTGTTAACTATATTTTATTACTTTATTTGTACTTTATACACGTTGTTCTCGTTTTACTCATTCCATAATACAAAGTTTTCGACTACTTTTTTACAACATACGAGTACTATTAAAAGATGTAAAAACCCTTCTATACAGAGCAAATTTACGGAAATGTATGTAGGATCCATTGAGGTAAAAGGAAACATAGGGAACCCTCTTTGTGGTAATTTTTAACCCCCGACACACAACGGAAGGGGGTTATAAGTTTGGCGTGTCTGTGTATCTATGTATATGTCTGTCTGTGGCAATCTAGCGCCTAAAAGGATGGACCAATTTTGAAAAAACTTTTTTTTTCGTTCGAAAGGAGAGTTGATCGAAAGTGTTCTTAGCTAGGTTGCGTCTTCGGATGACATTAATTAAAGAAGATATTAATTAAAAACCTCTAAAAAAAAATTCGCGATTTTTGCAGTGATAACCTGTTTAAAAATTCTAAAATTTAGTACCAAAATAAAGAGTGTTTTTTTCTGCGTCTGATAGAATGTGTTTGGAACTTCCATGTTATATAGATTTCGAATTATAACGCTTTTTTAAAGCAGATTTTAAATACGGCTAAGCTTTTTTCAAGCGATTGGTAACTGAATTCATTGTTAGCCGACAAGGAAATTAAAAGCAATGATTTAAACTTTTATCTGTTGCCAGTTTCTATTTGTTAACAAATAAAATACTTGTAATTGGTTTTTAATAGCATAAGGCTTTTAAAAGTATTTTCAATTTTCCTTTTTGATTCTACATTTGCGACTCAGTCGGTTTTTTTTTTAAATTTTTTAATTTAAGACGATCACTTGTTAAAACAAAGCTTTTGGTGAGTGGACAATAGGTAACATATTGATGAGATTCTAAAAGTTTCGCACGATTTTAAGCACTTTTGTTGCCGTCATTTTTGCTTGAAGATGTCATCGTGAAAAAAGTTGTTTTCAACGTTGAGCGATCTTACATTTTCCTCTCCAGGAAATCACAGCTCTACGAATGCGAAGTAACTAGTCTATAAGTTTTGCTTGTCATGTGAGGCCCTAAAAACATTCATTTATGAATTTCACTTTCCGTGCGATTTTCGGTGTGCAATTTAGGGGTCTCTACTTACACTATAAATAATATACTCTAGAGAAAAACGGAGACGACTCAGTTTTTTCCTTCTTCCTATTTCTGGAAGATTAAATTTGGATGTAAAGGATACTTTTTGTGGATTTATATAAACTCAGGGCATAACTTCAAATCTTTAAAGTTGAATTCATAAAACAGTTTTCATGATTCCTGAAAATGTTTGCAGTTGTTCTCCTCTTATACTGAGATCCTAAATTGTGGTTACTATTACATTAAATTTTCATTAATTTGTTTAAGAAAATCCAGTACACGGTGAGATTACATTTTAACAAGAAAAGTATTTCCAAGAGTATATCTTTTTAATAATAAATATAGGTAAAACAAAATTCGAATACTTGTTCGTTGACAACTTTTGATCTGTTAAGAATTTCTTTGAAATACATCACTTTACTTACGGCTTTTCATTCTCATCATCAATTCTTAAGCTTTCTCAAATCTAACAGTGGAATTATTTTGTGACTACAAAGTTATGAACTAAAAATGCTTTTAAAATATTTTCCATGTAGATAAATGCATATTTTCTAATGAATACTAGCTGCTTGCTGTTCATTTTTAAAAAAAAAAAAAGGTTACAATTAATGAAATGTATAACAGTTAATTAAGTACTTTTCAAATAAAGTTACTGAATATTTCTAGTACTATGCGAATATTAATTTTGCAAGTCATTATCAAGTATAATAATGTTTATAGCTTAATTTTAGAAATACATTCCTAACAGATTGCTTAAATATGACGTCAACAGCATCATAACTTTGTGATAATTATTTTTCCTAAGTTTAAACATTCATGCATTAGCAAATGACACCAAATCAATACTTTTCGTGCCTTCCCATCGGTAACAAATAATTAAAAAAAACTTTTCTGAATAAATAAAGACCCATCCCAGCGTCTAGAAGCGAATCGGTGGAAATTAAGTAGTAGATTTATTGGGCTGATTTAGGGATATAGAGATTGATGTCTTATTTCCGAGACATGCTTTGAGAAAAACAATAAGAGTTTTTCAATTTATTATTCTGCTTCTCTGCAGTCAAAAGTTTTGGAGATTAAATTGGAAAAAAAAGGAAATGATTTAAAACACTTTTCAATCTTTGAACCTATATTGAGGCAGTGAAAAGCAAAGGGATGTAACTGGCAAAATTAAACTTTTGGAGATAACCAGTACAAACGGTAGGTGAACCTGTCCTCTGTCTTGGGGCAAGAGATGGTACTAGTAGCCCTGGTAGTTGCTGCTATACAGCATGATTTAGAAAGCAATTTCAATGAAAGCCTACCTATGATTTTATCTTTAAACGCGTTTTACTCAAAACTTGAAAATGTCCACTTACATCCTTTTGCTTCTCACTGCCTCAATTGACAAATGAACAAACATAACTCAATGGAAAATAATTTCATTATTTTCATAGCGTAGTCACGTGCTCTAAAACCATTTCTATGACATATCATTTTTTCTCTTTCCACGGAAAAATATAAATCTAGAAAATAGTTTTATCAATGCAATTAAAAGTACAACATGGGTTTTGGGGACATGGACCTGTTACTGAACTAGAAGTTATTTCGTTCAGGAAAGATCGATCGGGAAATGTATCCGAAGATCTACTGGCTCTTTGAAAATCTTTACTAATAATAAAGCTGAAAGTCTCTCTGTATGGATATCTGTCTGTCAGGATCTCTGTGACGCGAATAGCGTCTAGACCGTTCGGCCGATTTTCATTAAATTTTGCACAAAGTTAGTTTGTAGCATGGAGTGTGCATCTCGAAGCGATTTTTCGAAAATTCGATTTTGTTCGCTTTATATTCCAATTTTAAGAAAATTTTACCGAGCAAATTATCACAACGTGAAAGAGTAAATTACGAAATTAACACAACGTGGAACCGTAACATTGGCGAGCAAATTAACATAGCAAATTGGCGAGAAATTCGTCATCCATTATTTGTAAATATACAGGCAAACCAAATGACCTTTTAATTTTTTACTACGGGCAAAGCCGTGCGGGTACCACTAGTACGAAAATAAAAGAGCCATGTCAAGTGATGTTGAGCTTCTCGTGTGATCTGTTCTAGTCTTTATTCCTCTCTAATTAACGTAATGAATCTTTATTTTAAAACATTCACTTCATCAAGAACAAATGGCAAAAAGAAATTCCACTATTCTAAATGATGAACTTCTGGAATTATAGATTCTTGCTCTGTTTTTAGAGTTCAACGCCAGAAATGAATAAAACTACTTGCCAAAAACTGCCCTCATTTGAGTAGAAAATAAAGATAATTATAGTTTTTGGAGGTTGAAGTGTAGTGATAAAATAAGTAATAATCGTCAACACTCTAAAAACAGCGATTTCAAAAATGACGAAAAAGTACTAAAATTTGAAAATATCACAGAGTCAAAATTGCTCCGACTATGTGGTATTCACATTTGAAACATTCAAATACTCAAATCAACATGTGCTCCTTTTTGAGGTATTTGTGCTCATGTTTGAATATGAATTAATTTCAAAACTAAGTATTAACCGAGTTATGTACTCCATTTTTAATATGAAATAATTCATCACGTTTTTTTGAAACACGGGTACTCATATTTGAAACAAAATGTTTCAATAAAATTTAAAAGCATCAATGTACTCATTTTTGAAAACTTCATTTTTCTCAGTGAGAGCTATAACTGAGGAAACAACATATCCTCAAAGCTTCAAATTGCTGGCCTTCTTGTGGCAAATGGACGTAGGTAGCACGTAAAAGAACGTATGTTGAAGAACACAATTAAGGTACTTTTTTTTTATTATTCATTTTTACTTCATTACTCATACAACATAACGAGTAGAAAAAACTTTCGAGGTACAGGCGTCCCTCGTGTAACACGGTACTTGTACAACACGGTTTCGATGTTACACGGTACCAAATTTGCGATCATTATAACACGGTTTCGAAACTACACAGTACGAAACTTGAATTTAATACTTCATGGTTTGATATAACACGAATGTTATCTTTAAGAAAGGTGGAATTTCATTTGGTTTTGATACATTCTGTTAATGTTTGATAACTCTAATTAGTTTTTACTTTGTTTTTATGAAACTTGGTTTCGATATAAGACGGTACACATCCCTTGATTTACATTATTTCTAAGTCTCGCATAACGCGGTTTCGATGTAACAGGAAACTCGGTTTCGATACAACACGATACATAATGACATGATTTTTACTATATACATGATTAATTAGCGTAAAAAAATAAGGTAGAAAGTTAATTTGAAAAAAGTATCGTATAACACGGTTTCGATACTACACGGAACGAATTAACCGTGTCATATGAGGGAGGCCCGTACCTTGCTTTTTCAGCTTTTTCTCGTATTTCATTTAAATATGCGTTTAGTATTTCTTTTTTTTTTCTCTCTCTTTTTTTCATTTCGTTGACATTTGCTTATTTATTTATCGAACATTGCTAATTTACTTTGCGTACAGATATTGCCTTGCCAGAAGTTTCAATAAATAAGCACAAAATTGCACTGCACAATTTATTTTATTAAGCTTAAAGCATTATTTAAGAATCAACTCAAATTAATTTCAAATAGTTTAAACTAATTCTCTACCTAACAGTAATAAATAAAAATATTTCAGTTCAGAACACAATTTGTTACATAAAAATATATACCGAGTATTTCCTAGCCCCATTTTCTAACTTTCAATAGCAAGGCAGACAAAATCATCACATCGCTAATATTGATATTCCTTACAAATCAAAATTAATAAATGATTCTTGAGTACATTTAGACCTTAATCACGAGATTTTCGACATTTGTCCTACTTCGAAAAGCATATTAATAATGACATTTCTAAGATTTAAATCTATTCCTTCAAGAAGGTGACTGAAATTTTCAATCTCTGTACAAATTACTGCCAGAAAAGATGAATTCTCAAAAGAGTTATTGAAGATATTTTTACATCACGCAGCAGTACGATGCGCTACAGTTGTCATTTACTTCAAAGAAACATGAAGAATTATTTCGAAAAAGTCTAATTTTAGTAAAAGGGAGGGATACACATTTTCATAAACGAATTTAGTTTCCATGAGAATTTCTTTAAAAACATAGTGAGTATTTTAAGATCTGAGAAATGCAATCAGATTTGTAAAGGCGAAAAGTTCCACTTTCATCTTTTAATAGAAATTCAAATTTCGTTCCAACTTCAATGAAATTATGATGCTGAAAAATATCCTTTGCATGAAATTCGAGTATCAGTTGCAAAAATGATTTTCACTTTTGCTGCGTAGAAGCACCGATTTTATTTGAACATCCAAAACAGAGTCTGGTTTTAAAAAGTAAGTCTTAATTGACAACGAGACACAAAATGGAAATAGATTTTGGGAATAGTTTATTGAATGCAGATCCTTAATTTAATACTTGACAGAAATGAACGCTGATAATAAACTGAAATAAAATCACGTAAATGAAGTATTAGATCCATAAACAAACCCTAAAACCCCTGTAGAACTTCTTCATTATGAATTTGAAGATTTAATATGGAGTACAGAAAAAAGTTTAGTGTGAATTCATGACATTTAAGCACTTGTTCCGGCTCTAGCACATTCCTTCTCAGATCTCTACATAGTATAAAATGAAGTCTCCATAAAACCCCTGTAGAACTTCTTCGTTATGAATTTTAAGATTTAATATGGAGTACAGACAAAAGTTTAGTGTGAATTCATGACATTTAAGCACTTGTTCCGGCTCTAGCACATTCCTTCTCAGATCTCTACATAGTATAAAATGAAGTCTCCATAAAACCCCTGTAGAACTTCTTCGTTATGAATTTTAAGATTTAATATGGAGTACAGACAAAAGTTTAGCGTGAATTCATGACATTTAAGCACTTGTTCCGGCTCTAGCACATTCCTTCTTAGATCTCTACATAGTATAAAATGAAGTCTCCATAAAACCCCTGTAGAACTTCTTCGTTATGAATTTTAAGATTTAATATGCAGTACAGACAAAAGTTTAGCGTGAATTCATGACATTTAAGCACTTGTTCCGGCTCTAGCACATTCCTTCTTAGATCTCTACATAGTATAAAATGAAGTCTCCATAAAAACCCCTGTAGAACTTCTTCGTTATGAATTTTAAGATTTAATATGCAGTACAGACAAAAGTTTAGCGTGAATTCATGACATTTAAGCACTTGTTCCGGCTCTAGCACATTCCTTCTTAGATCTCTACATAGTATAAAATGAAGTCTCCATAAAACCCCTGTAGAACTTCTTCGTTATGAATTTTAAGATTTAATATGGAGTACAGACAAAAGTTTAGTGTGAATTCATGACATTTAAGCACTTGTTCCGGCTCTAGCACATTCCTTCTCAGATCTCTACATAGTATAAAATGAAGTCTCCAAAAAGCGTCTGTTTGTTTAAACGCGCAAAACTCGAAAACTACCCGGCCGATTTCGCTGAAATTTTCAAAGGATATTTATTTTAGCCCCTGGAAGGTTTGCAGACCAGTTTGAAAAAAAAATCGATGAGTAGTTCTTTCTTTATTCAAATTTAGGTCCAATTTTCACATAAATTCCCGAATATGGGGGTGAAAAATTACTTGCACAAATTAATATTACATATCGTTGGAAAGGGTAGAATTTTACTCGTTCTGCGCAATTTGTTCCAATGCTCTAACTTTATTTCGGCGGGAGTTATTTGCTTTTTTAGCTCGAATTTTTTTACGCTGAGCTGAAATTTAGGCACTATTTTATTCATTAAATTAATCTATGAAAAGTGAAATAATTTTCACACAGTCCCCCATTGGAAAAAGCGATATTTTTTTACACCAGATCCATCTCTACCCATGGTCGAAAAACTAAGCTTCTACCTCGAAAGGAAAAAAGTTACAAGCTTCTTTAAGTCAAGTTCAAAAAATCTCATTTCTATTCAAATTGTTAGCCATTTTCTTTCGCATTTTAATTCCTTAAACTTATTTTACTTTGTGTTTCCATGGTTACGCTTTTTACTTCTATCTTTCTCGATTTAATTTCTTAAAAGTATTTTAATATCTGTCGTCATTGTTTGGGAGGGAAATTTTGCATTATGTTTTATTTATTTATTTATTTATTTATTTATTTATTTAAGCCTGATTGTTGAATTTACGTCACTTGACACAATTTTTATTTTCAAGGTGGACCGGGCAAAGCCGGGCAACGCAGCTAGTTACGTCATAATTCCTTCTTCAAACCGCAACCGAGTAGGAACTCCACAAACGGAGATGGTTTGAGGGAGAATTTGTGACGTCAATCCGATGTGGAATGCTACCGATTTTTCTTGGAATAGGGCACTAGTTTTAGTTATTATTTTTAAAGATAAAATACACGATTCAGCGCATCTAAGATTCCTGAAATTGCAAAAATGAAGAAATATTTTTTTGAAAAATGCATAAATAGTAATAAAATCAGCAACAATTATACCGTATTACCGCGCATTATCCGTCATGCCACAAAATTCGGGAGTCACGAGATTTTCAAGAACACTTGCCTGGTCCTTTCCGGCATGCCGGAATATTCGAGGTTAGGGGGAAAAAATACTATAAAAAATTTAATATATCTTCAGCTTAAAAATGGATATAAGTTCTATACATATCGTATAAGTACAATTAGACATTGTAATTTTGTAAAAATACTTACTAAAAATGCCATTTGCTATTTTAACAAGAAAAATATTGTTTAATAACGAATAATTTTACAAAAAAATAGATTGAAACTCAGTAAGCGAACATTTAAGCAGTAAGTTACCGACAATAAACCAGTGCTAAAGAATTTACCATAGCTATTCAATAGATAAAAATTAAACTTACCTCTCTAAAAGAAACCATAAACAATTTATTGAAGAAAAAAGATGAACAAATCGCAGCAGATTGCTTCTGAATTGATTACTTTATTGACATATAATAATCAAATCCATTAATAATGACCTACCATAAATAACAAGCTCATATTATATGCAATATACGTTGTTTTTTTAAAGAAAGTTACTCTCGGAATTTTTTTTTTCCTTACTGTGGTTTGGTTCTAATTGGAACTGAATGGGGAAATTTACTTTTGTTTTGTCGCAAAATAAACCTCGAATTATCCGGCATGCCGGAAAATTCCAATTTCCCGGCACGCTGGTCGACTCCGCTTTTTTCCGGCATGCCGGATAATGCGGGGTAATACGGTATAAGTTTCGTTATGAATTTTCTCAAATTAGAGATCACCGAATCTGAAGATCTTCATACAAGAAATGTCAGGAAATACGGGGAGTGAGAAAAAGTCTTCTCGTTCTTCCTTATTCGTTTGAAATGAAAATGATGGTCATTATCTTGTAGCTGTTATATTTACATACTAGTGATACCCGCACGGCTTTGCTCGTAGTAGAAAATTAAAAGGTCTTTCGGATTGCCTGTATATTTACAAATGAGGCAGTGAGAAGCAAAGGGATGTAAGTGGACATCTTCAAGTTTCGAGTAAAACGCGTTTAAAGATAAGGTCGTAGGTAGACTTTCATTGAAAAGTTTTTCTAAATTATGTTGTATAGCAGCACCTACCAGGGCTACTAGTACTATCTCTTACCCCAAGACAGAGGAGAGGTTCACCTACCATGCGTACAAGTTATCTCCAATTTTTTAATTTTTCCACTTGCATCCCTTTTTTTCTCACTGGCTCAAATAATGTATGGAGAATTTCTCGTCAACTGGCTTGCCCATGCTACGGTTCCACGTTGTGATAACTTGATAATTTACTCGTCCATTTTATAATTTTGCTCGGGAAAGAGTTCTTAAAATTAGAATAGAAAAATAACAAAATCGAATTTTCGAAAAATTGCGTCGAGGTGCACACCCCCATGCTACAAACTAACTCTGTGCCAAATTTCATGAAAATCAGCCGAACGGTCTAGGCGCTATGCACGTCACAGTCATCCATAAGAGAGACTTTCATCTTTATTATTAGTAAAGAAGATGACAACCTACAGCGCTTAATCATAAATATTAACTCTCTGATTTGATATGTTTATTCCAAAATAGCAATAATTTAAAATCATTTACAAAAGTTGGGGCACATAAATTAAACAATATGGACACCTTAAATGGCTATTTACCGCCAAAATAAAATATGATCTCAAGAAAAAAGCAACGACCTAATTAATCAAACATTTGTCTCCTAGAATCTTAATTATCAAGGAAGAAACTTCGTATATTTTCCTGAAAAGGGATTTATTTATACTGGGTTTTTACGTAACATTCAACTAAAACCGTTGGGTGGTGACCTTTCTGAAAGGCGCCTCTCAGCTACACAATTGTCGAGTTTTTCAGGACACGCCAGTAGAGCATGAAAGATCATTACTGGGTCGTTGAGAGCAAACATGGTATAAGTAATATTTTTTTATCTCTAACTTGTATTTACACCATCAGAAATTAGTTTAAATCAGGACTGTGGAGTCGGAGTCGAAAATAATAATCGGACTTTAAAATTTTCAGAGACGAAGTCGTCATTTTCCTTCCAAGCCCGCATTTCTACCAGAGCTGCGGAGTAAGATTCGGAGTCGGAATGGTCATGGGGGGGGGGAGAGTCGGAGGTGTGGAGCTGAATGCTGTAAAATTTTCGGAGTCGGAGTCGTGCTGATTTTCGCGAAGAGGAGTCGAAGTCGGATTCGTAAGATGAAAAATTCTAGGAGTCGGAGTCAGTTATTTTCTCTCCGAGTCCGTAGCCCTGGTTTTAACCTCATTCTACTTTAGGGGGAAATGATATGGCAATTGGCATATTTAACTATAACACAAATTAATCGTTCTCAATTCGATCAAATTTCATCTACATATAGCACAGCAAAACCTTTCCTCAGCGCGACTCAGGAGGAAATTTCTCCATATGATACTGGCAGACAGAATTTGATCGAATCGAACACAATCGTTCTGCTATTTGCCGTGAGACAGTTGTCACGATGCGGACCAGCAGTAACAGTGTTTTGTTCAAAAAAAAAAAAAAAAAAAGCAACTAAACCATTCAATAACTTAAAATTGACTTAGGGGCTCACTTAACTCGATTTTGTTCAAATAAATCGAATTCTATCAACCAGTAACGAAGCTAAAGAAAAAAAGCTTCTGGTCGGGCAAAGGAAAGTTCTGGATGCACGATCGATAGATACAGTCGATCGCACTCGTTTGAATCGAGCTTTGTTAGAGCTAAATGAGCTCCGTACATCACTTTTGCTCTCAACAACTCTCCAAAGAAGTTTAAAAAAAAGAGCATAAAAAAGAAAGAAAACGAAATGACTTGTAAAAAAATAAATATGTTCATTTTTCTTTCAGCTCTTTAATCCATTCATGAGGTGGGCGATATTAAATGAGTCATCGCTTGCTATGCCGGACACAGCTTCCTATATCAAGTTTATATTTGGTGTTCGTGGCCACTGTCAGTTCCTACCCCCTTCCCCCATCAGAATAACAGGTTGCTGCCTTAATATTCGACATCACGTAAAAGACTCGTTACGTGAGTAAGCAGATTATTTAGTGGTATTGATACTTTGCTTCTTGAAGTTACTTTGTATGGCCCGTGGGTCCTACTAGCACGTTTTGTTGGGGGACAGTCACGTTTTGAGTTGTCTAGGTGTCAATGTCGCAGCTTCGTGAAAGTTTTTGCCTTTAAAAGCAGTGTACAAGTGAATTGATATCGGTTTTGTTTTTATGTTTATTAAATGGAAGCAATATTAATGCTAAGACAGCTCCCGTTTTAGTATGCATGTGTGGGTCAAGCGACAAGCCTTTTTTTTTACTGCATGCGCACCTGTGAGTTTTTGATGCAGGTTGAGGGCAACTGGTGAAGAGGAACAACTTTAATTCGCTAAATAATTTTCAAATAAAAATAAAATTCATTAGATCTTCTTAATAGGAAAGGTAAGTCAACTCTCGACAACTCGAACTGCGAAGGGACCGACTAAAACCTTCGAGTTATTGCTAGTTCGGAAGTTCCCACAGCCTTTTCAAGAGTTTGGGACCATGTGAAAATTTCGAGATAATGGAATATTCGAGTTATACAGCCTGAGTAAAAACTTTAAGGCCCGTGAAAATCTTTTGAGAAAACAGGAAAAATAAATTGAAAGGATTTTAATATTATTGAATTATTAATTATTAATGTTCATTTGCAAGAAATAGCGCAATAGACAGATTTTGTGAAGAATGCAAGTACCAGAAAAAAGGTGGTATATTCAAAGTTAGTATTTCAGCCTGAGTAACAACTTTAAGGCCACCAGTATTTCTCAAAGACTAAATGTACATATACTGGAATAAATATCACAGCAGTTAATAAGAATTTGGAAACCCTTCAACTTGTAATTTTTTCATTAATTTCTTCGAAGTTTTGGTGCTCTTTGTGAAGATGTCGAAGAATAAGAAGTTAACTGATTATGAAAGAAAGCAAACTGAAGCTTTTTCTTCAACGGGTATGAGACTGTAATCAATACTTTTTTTAAGATTGAAATTAAATTATTATAAAAAGAACACCGGTGGAAGATCTAGAGCTTTGTCTTTAAGTGATGAAATAAGAGTTTGCAAACTTACATCAACTGGAAAGTACTCAACCAGAAATCCTATTCAGACGACAGGCTTAAAATGCTTGTCAAAAAACGATGCATAACACAATTAGAAGGTGTGAAATTTTTATTTATGCAGCAACATTGGCTAAACCTCAGTTATTTTATAGGCACAAAATAGAGCGTTTGAACTTTAGCCAGAAAGTCATAACCTATGATAACCAATGGATACAAATATTTTTTTCTGATGAAAATAAGTGGAATTTGAATGGACCAGATGGATGGAAGCACTATTAGCATGATATACGAAAAGTAAAAGAAACTATTTTCCAAGCTCCAATTAGGTGGAGGCTTTGTCATAACTTGGGGGTGCTTTGCTTACAATTGTATGGGCTAAGTTGCGTTTGTTCCAGGTAAAATGAATTCACAAACATATCAAAATGTCCTCGCAAGTACCTTATACCGAATTCTGAGTTTATTGCTGGAAAAAAATTTCAAATATCGGCAAGACAATCCATCTATCCATTCGAATAACAGTACAAAAAATGGTTCCAAGTAAACAGCGATGAAACTTTAAACGACCAGCTAAGTCTCCAGATCTCAAACCAGTCGAGGTCTTATTGGGCGACTTAGCAAGACAAGTTTATGCAAATGAGAGACATTTTACTTCATTAATAGAGCTGAAATCTACTGTCGAATAGTATAAAATAGACCCCGAACTTTGTCAAAAACTTGTTTCATCTATGAAAACGAGAATATTTGAAGTAATTCGAAGAAGTGGCGCCTACACAAGCTTCTAATTTTTTCTATTTTTTGCTTCCTGTGCCTTTTTCTATGCTGGCCTTGAAGATTTTACTCAGGCTCAAATGCTGATCTGTAATATTTTCTGATAATGAAATAATTGCAAATGATTTCTTTGTCTTTTTACTTGTATTTAAGGTTAATAATTATCACTCAAACTATGCTTTGATCCTCAGTTAAAGATTGGTCCAATTTCTCAAAAAAGTTTACTAGCCTTAAAGTTTTTACTCAGACTGTAAGCCTTCGAGTCACGGCCTGATTACTGCACAGGCCAACTAGGCCCGGGCCTAGGGCCCCACCTTTCTAAGGGGGCCCCAAACCTCTTTAAAACTTATGCATAGCATTAAAAAATCATATATTTTTGTGAAAATAATAAAAATTAGAGAGGCTTATTAATTGAAAATATACCTCTATTAAATGATGTCGAACATTAGTTTGCCTTGGTTTAAAGTGATAGAATAGAGAGGGGCCTCCAAACCATTGTGGGCCTTGGGCCTCACTTTTAGTTAGTCGGGCCCTGCTTCGAGTTATCGATAGTTGACTGTACATGATAATCACCAGGGCCTGGTTACAGAGTAGGCCAACTAGGCCGTGGTGGCCTAAGGCTTCGCTTTTTAGAAGCCCCCAATTTGCTAAAACTGCTTTAGCCAATGGATCAAAAAGTAAGCTTGTATTACAGGAGGCCCCGAACAACGGTTTGGCCTAGGATCTTCCACTATCTCAATTTAGCCTTGGTAACCACAAATAAATGATATGTAAAACATTCATCTTTTCAAAACATTGGAGTTCAGGGATAGATGACAATGAAGAATTTTTTTTTTGTTCCCTCTTCAGTTACAAATGTTCGCTGAGTTTCTTTCATAATACTGGAAACACCTGTTTATGCAGTCAATATATTTCCATACATTATGTTGTTCATTGCCAATGGAGCTTAATGAAGAATTGGAGGATTATTTTAAGTTGATTTGGGGGTTTCTGAAATGGGAGATTAATGATAAGACCTTTGGTATAACCCACAGATTACCAACTTGGGAGCAATTTGGCTCCTCAGGGAGGTGACATATTCTTGGGAGGCGATAGGGGGCAATGAAAATTAAAAGATAAAACAATAAATAATAAAAAAACAGCAAAAATTGAAAACTCACGTGAAGCCCGATTGCTCATAGTTCAGATAAGGAATCATAAGTAACTGGAGAAAACCAATTTATTTATAGCACTGTTGGTTTTCTCCATTTACTTCTCAGCACAAATGTATTTATTCATTTCTCGAAGAATCCCAAGTTTAAAAAGAAATAAATTGAAGTTCAGGAGCTTCCTCTTTACTCCCCGATTAAACATCAAGGAAATATTTCATCATTGCTCACCACATTTATGAATTGTCAGGTTTTTTTTTTTTTTTTTTTTTTTTTTTTGATATAATTTTAATTGTCAATATTTCTAATTCCTCCATATTCAAAAAAAAAAAAAAAAAAAAAAAAAAACATGGAAAATGGACTTTTTGTTGTAGAAAAGTACGTCAATGAAGTATTTTCCTTCAAATAATTCAGTTCATTTTGTAAAAAAAAAAAAAAGATAGACGTAAAAAAGGTACTTGAATTAATTTTGTTATTTTAATTTTTTTTTTTTGAGTGATAGGGTAAGATTACTTCATTTCAGAGAGAGCGCAAGAGAAAGAAATGAAATAGTATTTCAATGTTTAATATTATTTATTACGGTAAATCAGGCGTTGGGATATTTTTCTGGACAGTGGTCCGGAAAGATTTGGGAACCTCTGTTCCACACTCTAAAACTTCTGTTACATCTCAATGGGTGTGACAGCTGAGTGAATACATGGCGCTTGTTCGGAACATGTCATCTTCTGAATAATAGTGCCCTCTCTCCATCGCAGCTACGCCGTTTGTTGGAGGCATCCATCATTCGTATCATTAATCGGCCGCAGTTTCGGATGATGATTTCTGATTCGCGGATGAGTCATACAATTTACACGCTGATGTAACAATTCAAGCAAAATATATTTGTGTTTTGTACTCAGATTACCCATTCATAATGTTTAGCGTATGTGCCAAACAAGTTAACCGTTCACAATATTGAATGCATGTATTGATAAAACACATTTGGTCAGTTAAATGTTTATTTTCATTTAATAAAAAGCTTATTAGCCTCAACTTGCAATCAAATGCTATTTCGTATTGATTGTTTTGATATTTAAAAAAAGAATTCAACATCACATTTTTATGGAATTTTCTGCTTAAGCAATTGCACAATATTTTTTTAATTAAATGAATTTACAATTTGACTTTTCAGGTGAACAAAATTTAAGATAACCCGGGAATTTCGAGCGATGCATAGGTTTAGATGTCTAAATGCCTCTGAGAATATATTTTTTTTCACAGCCGCGATGAAAATATACATAAATATATCAATCAGAAGATTCAGAGAAAAGATCAACTTCGAAAATGAGTTACGTTAGGATGCGTTTGACTTCGAACTTCTTGCAGTTTTTCATAAAATTTCATTTTCGATATTCAATCTCTATTCTAAATAAGAAAAAAAAATATTCACAGATCAAACAGAAGTCGCAAGTCTCAAATTCTCGTTTTTATTTTTTATTTATTTACTTATTTATTTATTTCTTTTTTTTTTATTTTATTTATATTTTTTTTCTTTGCAGAAGATTGCATATAATACCAATCAAACTCATTTTTATTGTGCCAATCAATATGTTCCTTTTCTTAGTTAGCATAGTATAATTCATTCATTAATGTTACTGAAGATCTGTATCGGACTGTTGAAATAAATACTGAGAACTTTGATGTGTGATTCAGTGTTTTATTTTTTTTTTCTTCAATTTTTTATGAACAAGCAGAAATTTTTGTACAAACATGATTTTTTTTCTTGATATTAAATTTCACCGGGAGCTGAGTATTTAATAGAAAAAAATACCCTTTAAAAAGTTATTTTATCATACGTATATAAAATGTATTGGAAGTTCTCTTCTGCTTTTATCCCAGATATTGATTTTTTGGTTTTGCTTATTCCCTTAATTTGTTATTCTTAACTACGATTAATTAACCTTAAATACCTCTATGCGTAAATAAGAATTAGGAAGAGATTTATTCAAGTTCAAATCTAATTTTTAAAAATGGCAAAACAAAGATTCCTACAATTGAACTGAAGAATGAATCTAATAGAAAATAGCGCTTGTAGTGAAATTGATTGATGCAAAAAGTAAAAGATGTATATTTTTAGAATACTACAATGTGTTTGCATTAAGAAGATAAAAAAGGGTGGAGTCGTTTTTACTGTACCTTTGGGGATTTGGTAATAGATGGCAGGTGGTTTAGTTTATTGAAATAAAAATATTTTACTATTTAATTAGAATATTTTTCTTGATATTCCTTACCTTTAGTTCGAATCATATTTAATTTCTAGAGAAGCATTAAATATTATTCAAGAAGAAAAATAAAGAACATTCACATAAATTTTCGCACAATAACTCTAAAAATACGTGTGAAACAAATAATCACTAAACCTTTTACGTAAAAAAGCATATGATTTTCTTACCATCGACTTGAACATCATTTATTTAAAGACAAAGATAAATTTTCGCGAATAAATCATCGTATATAGTTATCAAGCTAGCGGTAAAATAGTTCAAACAAAAATCCTTTATTGGTAGCTCGATTCCTTTATTTATTTATTTTTTTAAATAACAGAAAGGAAATACCAGTGCTCGCAAATTTTCCCGTGGGAAACAAGTTGTGCAATATCTTGCAAACTAGATTTTTTTTTCAGAGATCATTCACAATAATCTGTTACTACGAAAAACTTTTTTCTGAATGATCAATCTGACAAAGTACATAACCCGAAATTGACCGTAATCCAGACATAAAAATTAAAATCATCGCGCATCAATATTACAGTGGAACTCAGTCAATGAAATTGTAAATTACTGAATATTTCCCAAAGAGCAATTTTTGAAAACATTTGCTAATACCAATGAACAATTTAAAAATTACAGCACAATCTCGTTTATCCGGACTAACTGGGACCAAAGGTAATCCGGAAAAATGAAAATCTGGATAATTCGGGTAATATGGGTAGCAAAACACACGGGACATATATAAAAACATATATGGCATATAGGTCATTCTCCAGAAAGCGTAACTTTTGAACGCAAATATTTTTCAATTTCGAAACCTTTTGCTTTCTTTTCTTTTCATTCTTACATGAAAGTCTTACCTACTAGAAGTAACCATAAACAATGGTCCAGCTAAGTTCCAATGATTTCATTCATAAACAAAAAAAAATAAAAACTGCTTTGCTCAAGGAAATAAAAAACAAAAAAACTTTTAATGTTTAGAAATTCAAATAACCAAAGTAGCAATTTTGTTAGGTGTGCAAAAATGTGCAATTTTAATGATTAGTGGGAATTTAATATTAAGCTCTCTTAATTAAAGTACAGCTTAATTTTTAGTTATCCTTTTAGTTCAAATGTGTGTTAAAAATGGTATTTAGTAAATTTGCGAATATACAGGCATTTTTTTAATTTTGGTAAAGTGCCTAATATTGATGTATTTTCCCTCCATCACTTATTTTCACCTCAAAAATAATAACATTGATAAGATCTGTCACGGTAGTGAGATTCACAAAGGTGAGGAATTTTCCATTAATATTGTCATAATGGATACATTTTTCAGGGAAGTAGTTTTTTTTTTCTTCATTGATACAATCTGCACATGTTAAACATATGTAAACATGTTCACTTCTTTTTTTACATTATATTACATCCCTGAAATTCAAATTCACGGAGGTGAAAGTTCACAATAACTACACTTAGTTTTTCAAACAAAATGTATCTTTTTTTTTTTTCAACAAAAATCTCACAGCTTCTTTATGGCTGAAAATAAACAAGGGGGCTCCATTGCATCATGGAAAAAAAATGTGATGTCATTATGGACACGTGTTTATGAGAATTAGCGTTTTGTGTTTAGGTAGCGGAGGTGAGAATTTATTGTGTGATATAATAGCTTATCTTACTAAAACGAATTAAAACACAAGATTAAACAATTAAATATATTTAAACAACTAGTATTTGAGACAATTGTGAAAGGAATAATAAATAAATAAGCGTATACTGTGAACCCTGTGTATAACGATACTGTCTATAACGATAACCTGTCTATAACAATTTTTTTTTTTTGCCCCAGCAAAATGTCAGCATGAATACTCAAATTCTCTACAACGATAACCTGTCTATTAAGATATTTTTTTTAGGTCCCAACTGTATCGTTGTAGACAGGTTTTACTAATTTTAATTAAATAAAGTTTTAAGCAGCATAAACAGTCACACCAGGTGTGTGGCATGCCACGGAGGTGAGAATTCACATGTTGTGAACCAAAAATATATTAAAACATAAATTATTATAAAAAAAATTGTTGGCAGGTTTGAAGAGATATATTTTTGATGAAATTAAAAAACATTGTTAAATGAATTGTTCCTTAAGAGTTTTACAGTAAAAGGCGTGTGACATAAAAGTTACACTTTTTGAAGAATGACCCATATAAGTTTTTATGTACGGTGTAAAAACATTTATATAAAAACATATATGGGAGCAAAGCACACTCGTTAATAGGCAGACGTATAGTTTATCACATCAAAAAGCAATGAGTTCTAATAAAATTACGTAGGATTGTTACTTGCAAACGCTTTAGTATTTATACTCCAGCTGCAGTAGTGTTGAGCTAACACTCCGAATATGCAATGTTTTTTACAATAACATTTATTGTACGGCTTATGCAAGATATCAAAATAGAGAGCGAATATTTGGTACATGTATACTTCCATTCTTGCTATCACAGTTTAGAATAATAGGTGAATTAGTATTTTTAACTTTTCAAATTTGACCCCGATAAACCGGTGATTCGGACAAACGGGGGCCGGTTAACTGAGGTTCTATAGTCACTAATAAAAAATGGTGGTCTAGAAATTAAAAAAATCTGCCTTTGGTTTTATTTTTTAATTCTGCAACAGTAGAAGATGTCTCTTCATGATTCTTGTGTATCACATTTCTTCCTATCTCCAATTTCTGCAATGTCTCTTTGAATGACGTGAAAGTGAGTGATTTTTAATCTTCCAAAAAAAAAAAAAAAAAATTGTCCAGCGTTTTCGCTTATTTTCACACACAGTAATATAAATAAAATAATGTCATAAACTTTGTGAGTTGTTTTTATGAAAAATTTGATACTAAAGAACGTTTACTTTTTCTACTCAAAACAAATACAGGGTGAGTCTAAAATCTTGAGCAAAACTTTAAGGGGTGTTTGAGGAAGAATAAGAAACAAGAATCAAAGGGAACTGATGGTCGTAAACACAATGCCGATGTGATGCATATACACAAAGCAGAAAACTGATGGATGCAAAACAGGTCTCATATTTATTACACAAAGACGATTTTACTCAACATTTTAGTTTTCAAGGAAGTTTCAAAGTGGTTCATGAAATTTGCGGCCTGCAGCTGTAATACATGAGTCGCAGTGGCAAAGCACTCACTGACGGCATAACTAACCTTTTGACAAATTGTCATCGATTGCTGCGCCTTTGTTGCGACACGTGTATTAGAGCTACTACTGGCAGTAACTTTTAAGAACTTCTTTAAAAGATTTCTTATAAACTAAAGTGCTGTGTAAAATGATCTTTGTGTAATAAATCTGTGATCTGTTTTACGTAAATCAGTTTCTGACTATGTGTGCATGTAGTGAGTCAGCATTGCGTTTGCAACCATATGTTCCTTAAGATTTTTGCTCTTATCCTTTTATCTAACACCACTTAAAGATTTGAATAAGAGTTTCGACTCGCCCGGTAGTAATTTAAAATATTATTTTTCAAACAAAATTGCCAGAAAATCGTTTTATAAATCTAACTTTGACAAGAAAAGGCTGCTTTAATTTAATTACATAGAAAACAAACTTGTTTCTCTTTTTTTTTCACTATTCTGAGCATCTGATACGGTTTTCTGCTTACAAAACTAGACTGTTTTGAAATAAGGGGCTGTCTATAAATAATATCAGATTTTTCCTCACATTTGACCAGCTTTCCCTTTTTCATATGTCACTTTCCTTTTCATAAACATGTTCTTTTAAAAATATGCGTGATGCCTTATTTGTTTTTATCCTTTCCCTCCTCCTCGACACAAACTGTCGCAAATACTCGACTCCTTCTCCTCCTCAAAGCCTGACATCATCTGTTGACACCCACTAATATGTACTACCACTAAAATATATGTGCCACTAACATATCAGGGGCCAAAAGAGATGAATAAGAACTCTTGTTTAAGACTCTTACTTAAAAACGAATAAAATATCATGTATTTTTTTTTTTTTTTCGGTCTTGTCGATGCAATTCAAATCAATACTTCAATACTAAAATTATAAACTTTACTAAAATTCTGAGCTTTCAAGTTATTTAACTTCAAACTATTTCTACTCCTGCAGAAAGCTGGACGTTTCAATATCCCCTAGTCGACCTACTCACAACAGTAAGTAGCTAACATTTCAGAAACACTATTTTTAAATTTTTCAAAACATGTATCAAAACTCCCATCTAAAGCTAATGTGGGAGACCCGAGTTTATTTACATTTGAGGATGTCAAAAGCTACTTGTATCATGGGATTATAACAAAATGAATCTGTTGGGGGTTAGAGATCTAAAAATAAATTTCCGCATACTTGCTCCATGTCAGAGAAATTAAAAAGGCAGCAGAAATTCTTTGCTGTCAGAGAGGCCTTAAAGAAAACAAACAGCCACTTATTTAAAGTGATAGTATAAACAAAATCTATTAGTCATGACAACATGTATGTTTTTATGTCTAACGGCATCATCTATCAGAAAGTAACAAGATGGTACAGGAAGATGGTTATCTGAGCTTCAAGTTGGATTTTATTTAGCTGCCTTCTTTACATCATTGTCTGATCTTGAATTGAAAACATAAATAAATATGTTTAATATAATTTTTTTTAATATGACTTGAGGAACCTAGTTGGAAGGAACCAAAGGTACCGTCACCTCGATACATATTGTAACGAGTTCGATGCAGCTTCAAACTTTCTTTAAATGACGACACAGTTCCTGAGAAAACACAGGAGATTTATTTACAACTATGTACAAGAAATATCGTTAGCATCTGCTAAATTAACCATAGCAATTAGGCAAATATCAATTAACACCGTAAACTCAACGGTCACCAACGTATTTACATAAAAGTACGCAAAAACATACCGCAAAGGTCAATACAACTTCCAGCGGAACGCTGAAAACGAGACTCCACAGTTAGAAAGCAAACTAAAGCATTGGTTTCCAAGGAGCCAACAGGCTTAGCGTCGGCGTCGCTCCTCGCTGAGGCGAAAACGTGATTCTTCTGCTCATGCGCGCCCGAGCTAATTCGGCGTCGTGAGTGGCCACGCCGGAATCCACTTGACTTTGATTTCAGCGTTACGGCGATGAGCGACGTCGAAGATCGGCGATTCGCTCCTAGGAAACCAGCAAAGAAAGATTTAGAAAATCCTACAACGTTCTACCAATTTCTCATATTTTCTTTTTATTCCATTCACAAATCTTATCATTCAGAAATGGGGGGGGGGACCGTATACTTCAGTCGAATGTTAGGGGGTTGTATGT
Source organism: Uloborus diversus (assembly GCF_026930045.1). Lineage (NCBI taxonomy): Eukaryota > Metazoa > Arthropoda > Arachnida > Araneae > Uloboridae > Uloborus > Uloborus diversus. Next base: position 155,817,363 of record NC_072736.1, on the reverse strand, counting down.
AAATTACAAGAAACTATTTACAGTTTACGTTACTAAGATAATTTTAGATGAAAAATAATGGAATAAACGCCAAATTTAGCCAGATTACAACAAATTAATCACAAAACTAATTGCATTTACATAATTTGCAACAATATTTATCTATTTTGCTTTATTTATTTACATATAGTAGAGCTCCAATTATCCGAGTCAATTGGGACCTGATCCATTCGAATGATTGAAAATTCAGAGATTTGATTTTGTTTCCAAAAAAAAAGGGTATTTTTAATTCATTACTGTATGTATGTTGCAAAGGGGGAAAGAGACTATTTTTGAAGAAAAATAGTTGTTTTTTATTTAAATGAAAAACTAAACTTTTACATGTAAAGCGTATTTGCAAATGCTGCAGAGTAAAAGCAAATATTAGAACTGCGCTATAAAAGGGTAATTCATCACCCCAATAACGTCCGCACTGCGCCTATACAAGCTTCAGGGAGAAAAGAAGAATAGCGCGCGAAAACAAAATGTTTTTATTTGACGATTCAGTAAGCCAGTATGTTTCCCTCTTGATTTTCTCTCTCTAAAAGCAATTCGGATAGTCGGAGTTCGGATAATTGGAGCTTTACTTTATTTTCTTTCTTTTGAGCAATCAAAAAGTTGCTTATTAATCAAACTTAACAATTTATTAACTAACATACACTTTAAAAAAATATTGTCTTTGATTCGTAAATAGCGATCACGTGGTTCATCGAATCGTGTTAAATGATATTTATTCTCTCGCGTTTTATATCAGCGCCTGTTATGTTCGAATGTATAAATACAGTTTTTATTTTTATCGATTCTTTCATTCATTTTTTTTCTGATAACTAATTATTTTTTCAGACAAAAAATCTTATATCATTGATACTATTTTTTCCCCATTCATTACTTTTTCTACTTTTTTTTTTATTTTGGCAACTTTTTTGTAACTTTTGGCAATTCTGTTCTTTGTACGTTACTACTTTAGTATGCAAAGGTAAATAATTAGATATTAGTTATGCAAGGTTTAGTTTTCACTTTTTACTTTCATAAACTAAAGACGTTTAAGTAATGAATTTCTTTAGAATATGTTTTTCATTTTTACTTATATAAAACTTATGAAAAGAAAAAACATTCATGTCTCAAAGGGTTTTTTTTCTTTCAAAAATAAAAAACAGCAATACTTATCTTTTTGTGATAGATATTTTATATGTATACATATTTTTAAAGTGTGCGGGGGGGGGTGATTTCCTATTTATTGTCGAACGCTCTGTGTACATAAACATATGCGAGAAAAAAATAATTTTAATCTCTTTCTAACAAACTATATTATTTTTTGATACTGTGTTAACCTTTATAAAGCTATATTTCATAAGCCAATTAAAAAGAAACTTGATTAGAGATAAAGAGAAAAATCGAGCTAACTTTACACATTGTTGATGCTGTTTTTCTCAAAAATAGGCTTGTTTAGTTATGGAAGAACTTGCAACAACCTCTTTAAATTCTTAATACATTTTGAAAATAGTCGATTGAGCCGAAGAACTTATTGGAATCACTGCTAGTATCTAGCAATTCTCCTTACATATTTTTGCATTTGAGTTTGACAATTGCTGTTCGTCGATATTTACATTTTCGCAGCATGAAGATTGAAACACATTTTTTTTCTCAATAAAGCTTTTAACATTTTCTGCAGAGTATGGCAGCATTGGTTATCTAGTACTGGTTATCTCTTTCGAAATTATGAAGTTATAGTTTGATATTTTAAAATCTTTAATGTAGTTTTTTAAATACATTCACCTACATTTTTCCTTTGTTTCTTGCTACTTTTTTAATATATTAATCTTCTTTACTAATAATAAAGCTCAAAGTTTGTCTGGATCTCTGTCGGGATACCTGTCCGAATCTCCGTGACGAGCATAGCGCCTAAAACGTTCAGCCGATTTTCATGAAATTTGGTACAACATTAGTTTGTACACTGTTAAAAATTCAGGAAGATTTTCTGGTAATTGTTACTGTAAAATTGCATCGCCGACGCATTGCTGATTTTTACGGTAATTTATACCGGAGAAATAAGCGATCCCAGCGCCAACTGGTTTCTGTGGCCTACCGAGGAAACCGTAAAATTTTACAGCAACATTTGATTTTTACGGTAATAGTTACTGGCAACATGGATGCCAGTAACAATTACCGTAAATTTTCCGGAAAATTTTTAACAGTGTAGCATGGGGAGTGTGCACCTTGGAGCGATTTTTCGAAAATTCGATTTTATTCTTTTCCAATTCCAACTTTAAGAACATTTTACCGAGCAAATTATCAGAACATAGAAGAGCAAATTAACATAACGTGGACGAGAAAACTATCATAACGGGAGTGAGCTAATTAACATAGCAAAATGGCGAGAAATCCATTATTTGTAAATATACAGGCGAACCAAATGACCTTTTAATTTTCTACTACGAGTAACCCCGTGCGGGTACCGCTAGTATAAATACATTAGAAATTAATAATTATAATCTGATTGAAGCATTCATTTTCTTCTTATAATTCGCATAAATTATTATCTGTTTGGATTAAGAACGTGTTCTTTAAATGACTGTGAAGGAGAAAAATTGAAAAGCTGAAATGAGTAACTAAAAGAAAGAAATAAAAAGAAAAGAATTATTCACTGCCTTTATCTGAATAACATACCATTGAAACAACTTATTTTACTGATTTTAATGCTAAGTAACAGAAAAAAAATAAGGGATTTGTAAAACAATGATTATTTATTGCAAGAATAATAAAAAAAAATATCAGAGATCATCTTTTTAAACTCCACGTTCTTGGTAAAAATTTCAATGTTTCGACATTTTTTAGGGAGAAATAAAAATGTTTGAAGAAGATTACTGTTAAAGAATACTGTTTATGCTTTTGAAGTGAAAAATTCTTTTGATGATTAGTGAAAGAGAAATGCAGTTAAAACGAAAAAAAATTAGAATTCTAACAAAGATTCAGAGCATAAAAAACAGATTACATTCTTTTAAACATGTGATGATTTTCTTGTTTATTTAAATGAAGTATAATCCAATCGCATATACTTACTCGCATAGTTACTTGCAAAAATTTAAATACAGCAGTTTTTTTTTTCTTTCAATTATTTCAAGTTTAAGATCATTCAATGCGTTCTTTAAATGCAAATTACAGTTTGAAAAAATACTTTTCGAAAAAGAAAAGAACGAAAGGAAAGTTAAAAATAAAATTATAGTTTCTAAACGTAGTTCTTTTTTTAAATTTTTTGAAATATTCGTCTACAAACACTTTGAAATATTATAAATGCAATATTATTATTGCAAACGCAGAAGTCTTAAGTAGCTAACTTGCGTTTGAGAATTTTCATGCAGTTACAAATTACCGCAATTTGTTCCGTGTTAATTTAGCAGAAACTTAACTAGAAGAATTAAACCCCCAAAGAAAAGCACCTAGAAATTTTCTCCTAAAAAATGAATCAAGTACAGTGCCAACCCCACGTTCCAAAGAATTAAAATGAAAATTTGAAATGATATTTGAGTACGCCTCTCCCAAAGAACTGCGTGGCGCAATTGCAGTAATGTTGGGGTAAAACAGATAGTACGCAGTTCGAGTGCTACGCTGTGTATATAGTGCAGAATATTTTGTGAGTAGTTTAATTAAACACATATCTAAAACTAAACTTAGACGTCATACTAGCTACATTACCCGGCGTTGCACGGTCTGTCTCGAAAATAAAACTTGTGTCAAGTGACGCATATTAAAAATCAAGCAAAAAGAAAAGAAACAAAAAAGTAAAATTTCCGTCAACATTTAGAAAAGAGCAATTTCAATTGAAATTTCGGCATTTACGGATGTATTTAAAATTCCAAAAAATCCAGTCATTGTTATTAATACCCGTAAACAAACCGTTTCACCGGTTTTTGGCAAACCCCTTTTAAGTTCTCCCAAAAAACGGGGGTCAAAAAACTCCTGTATGGATTTCTGAGCGACGAAGGACTTCTGTGAAAAAATTGGTAATTATTCGACGAAAACTGGATATGCATGAAAGAAACTCTTTACATGAACTCCTGAGCATCAAAGGACCTCTGTGTCAAATCTGGAAAAACTGCAACCAAAACTGCTTACTTGTATAAATAACACACGCACAAACATAAACCTCCTTTTTTATATGTGTATATACAGGGTGTTCCGGTTTAACCTGCAAGAACTCTATTTTCGCAACCGTTAGTCCTAGATGCATATTTCCAGTTGCAAAAATACTCGAAGTCAAAAATGAAATGAAAATGAGTCAAAAATGGAAAATTTTACTTTTTATACGGGCCCTAGTTCCCCTAACTTATTTTTAGGGAAATAATCTCCTGTAAAATATTTTTCCAACGCTAAAAGTTTGACATTAGTACGAACAATATTTGCCAAGATATGAAACGCAGCGTTTTGTGACTTACACCATATTACTCTCGCCGTCAATAATACCTTTTGGAGAAAAATATAGCGGTTAACAACGGTTAACATTACATGTGCGCATAGAGTGTGGTTTTTCAAATTGTTTGAAATTTTGTAGTGCGTTTTTGCGTATCATCGCATATCATCTTTTTTTTTTTTGAATAGCAATGAAAAATATAAATACTTTTTTTTTTTTTTTTTTTTACTTCGGCAACCTGTCATTCTTCTGAGAGGGCGAGAAGATCCAATCTCATCTTCCGTATGGTCCCTTAAAACTTCGAACTCGAATATCTCCCTGAGTTTTGCTCGCACAAATGTCAAGTTTTTTGTGTTTAGTAACATTTTTCAATGGAGATTATTTCCCTGAACATAAATTAGGGGACCTAGGGCCAGTATAAAAAAGTAAATTTTGTATTTTTTAACTCATTTTTATTTTCGCTTCAAACTTTGAATATCTTAACTCTGCATCTGATTTTGAACACTTTTGCAATTGGAAGTATACATCTAGGACTAACGATTGCGAAAATAGAGGTTTTGCAGGTCAAAACGGAACACCCCATTTATTGGGGGGTAAACTTAACCTGGCAGCGTTATGGAGTCTACGCAGATGCTAATCACAGCATTGTGAGACTGCCAGGTTAGGTTTTCCCCAACTAAAGATATCAATATTGGAGCCCACTGTACGAGAATCATAAAAGATGAACTAATGAAATAAATTAAGTTAGGAGGAACTTAGAGGAAATTAAACGCGTAAACGAATTAACGATGTATAGCAAAACTAAGATTTGTTACGAATTGAAAATAAAGTGGACAGTTTATGAAAAAGTTGGACTAAAGCATTTAAACAAAATTAAATTAGGTACAAGTAATTATATAAACAACATTATTTCTAACTAACGAATAAATACCTTTGTGCTGAAAATTAAAATAATCAGTTATCCAACGTTATGAAGCACAAAATAATGCAAATTATTTTGTGCATCATAACGTTGGATAAATGATTATTTTAACATTATTTCTGTTAGAGTTTTTTCCCTATAAATCTATTAATTCTAATGTTGCAACTAAATATTTTTTATCTAAAACTATTTCTTCCGAAAAGTGCTTTATTTTATTCCAGTAAAGATGAGTGGTTGTAAAAATAAAGTGTTAACTTTTATTTGAGCATCGCTTGTTCTTCATAATGTAAACAGCAAGAATACAAGTTCGATATACTTCCCTATCGTTTTAGCACAGTCACTTGTCATTCGTGCTAGATGTTCATATTTCGGGGGAAGGGGGGAGCAGGAGCAGAAAAACGAAGTGCGTTCTGTACGTGACAAATCGTGAGAGTGTTAAAAGAAAATGCCAAGCACCCTTTAGGCCTCTTCTTCTATTACTTTCCTAAATTGTCCATGACAAAGTGGGAAAACAGCTACGTTTTCGACGAACACGGTACGAAATATTTTAGTACGTATGTTGCAATTTGTGTGTGCATGTTTTCACTACATAGTATTAAAAAAATGTAACGTCAAAGAAAGAGAAATTCTGTTTGTGGCGGTTCTACGTCCAGAGGACCCCAGAGCACCTACAGCCTTGAAATTTGGTACAAAATTAATTGAGCCCCGGAGATTTACACCTGCGGTTTTATTTATTTATTTTTTAAATTTCGAATCAGTTTATTTCTTTCGTTAGAAAATTGCTATCTCTTCGATAGAGTTTTTGAAATTCTTTGTTAAAAGTACACTATATGGTTCAAAAAATCAGTAATCCAACGTCAGAAAGCACAAATATTGCAAAATATTGCAGACACGTGTTTCGGTGTTACAAGGAACACCTTTTTCTGCAAAAAAAATCTCCTGACCGAATAGCGGGATAAATTTATGTCATATCTCTTGACCGCTATTCGGGAAAAAGGGCAAATTGGCTGCCCATCATGTATACTGTTCCCGTGTGTAGAAAATAAATTAGTTTGTGTGTGTTGTGAATGAACATAGTCTCTTCAATTCTCTCCCTCTCCAAAAGTTGATACATGGAAAATGTGACAAAGAAGAAGGGGCGAAAATCTAATTTTGCATCTGAATTAATTAAAAGTTTTTCGTGTTATCAAACTAGATGACCAAAAAAAAAAGTTGTAACAACTTTTACTTTCAACTATTTAAAGAGAAAGAATAGCACAAATTATACTTCAATAACGGAATGTGTTCAAAGGTTATGATTAAGAGCGATTTGAAATATGTAAGCAATTACACTTCATTCAAAAGAATATACAAACAAATAACTTTATTTAGTACTTACTTAAAGGGGACTAATTATTATGTTAGTCTCAATATCATTTTAACTATTTAAAACAGCTATCAGAACTATGTACTAAGAAATGAGTAAAATATGACAACGCATATAGCAGTACAAATTAAAGCCAAGAAAAAAAAGAGTTCAAAACTCAAGAGTTTAAAACTCAGAGAGAGTTTAAAACTCTAACCGTTAATTCGGGCTTCATATTTCCTTTTATCCACTGATAAAGAGTCTTATTTTATCACTACGAAATAGCCGATTGCTGAGTTTAACTCTTTTTTTATTGTTTTTATTGTACTGGTATACATGTTGTCATATTTTACTTATTTTTACTTTTTAAATTTTACAAGAAAAAAGGGGTGTTGACTTTTCTCCAATAAAGTCTTCATCATTAGATAACTCAGTATAGAGAACCTTTCAGTGTCGCGAGTGTCACCATCACCGATTAATCACGTGATTGTCATCATAATTACTTTCATACACATTTTTTTTTTCCCCTCAAACACTGATATCTGAAGAACTTAGAACTTAAAACATCGCTGTTGAAAAATATCGATAGTAATACGGAAAAACCCTCGATGGTTTAGTATCGATGTTTCGAAAACATTCAAATCGATGTTGCATTCTCAACCCAGAGCTTTGATTTTTGCTGAAACAATAAAAAAAAGGGGGGATATTTTTTTACCCCCCTTGTGAACAGAGGGCTGAACATTTTCTTAAAAAGTTAAGCGAAGGATCTAAAAACCTGCCTACTAATCAAATAGAATTAAACATTTTTTAATGTTAAACAGCGGTTTGTTAACATTTAGCTGACGCCGGAAGACTAAGAAGATACCCAGTGATGAGTTTAATCTGCTTTATGCCGAAATTATTCTGTCAAAAAACTTCGTGTTGTAAGTGAGAAATTCTGAATTCGTTACTGGTGAAAAACTCGCGTTATAGGTATTTCGCGTAAGTCGTATAGCTTTGTAAGGCGAGTCGATTGTTTTACATTTTTGGTCCGCTATAGCAATCACTATTTGTGATCCATTCTATGCTGACTATTCTAAGCAGATGTTAGCAAAAAACAGGTTAAAATTAAAAATACATCTTTTTCTATCCATTTACTTTATTACTAAACACAAAACAATTTTCAGTTTAAGGGGAGAAGGGTTCATTGCCTAGTATAAATATAAAAAAATTTTTAGTCTTTATACTAGATCGCCAACCTACTCCCTAAGGAACGTTACTTAAAAAAATCAACTACATTTATATTTTACCCACAACAGATTCAATTCCTTTATATTCAAAAACAAAAATCTTTTAACTACAGTTTTCTAAGACTTCAAAAACCACTTCTTCCAAAGAACATAACTACTGCAAAAAGCAGAGAAATGAAATTTAATAACCCATAATAAAAACTTTTGAAGAGGGTACGGATCATTTCTTAGGTCTTAAGTTCAAATGAGACCGAATCAAATCGGATCTAAGTTACAAAGATTAAGCAATAAAAATAATGAAAGCTATAAAACGGGTTTATGGCTACACTTTAGGTGCTATTTAAGGAAAGAAAAAACGATTACAAGATGCTGCAAAAGCTATAAATTACAGTATATCAAATATTAAAGCAAGCTTACCAGCCCACCAACTCGTTGAAATCCAATAATCTTATGTGAAAAGAATTTAAGAGAAGAAAAAAAAAGAACAGATCTTCGTCTAAATTTGATAAAAAATATTTCAAATTCTCCGACGTTTTTGAAAACGCTTAGTTTACAAGAATGCATATGAGTTGAACGACAGATATGCATTTTTAATAAAGGGTTTGGTAGAATATCGATAGGAGAATAAAAGTATCAGTGGAATAAGTTTTATAAATTACGAAATAAATAATGGAATGTTTGAGGATGTAAAATAGTACGTTTTTCAAAACGGAAATTAGGCTTGAAAATTACAGCACATAGAGAAAAATATATATTTTATAGTAAAAATAGTGTTGAATTTTGTTCCCAATTTCTGGTAGGAAATTTATACCTTAAAGTAAAAGTGTTGACTAAATATTGTTTTAGTGAAAAATTTTCTGGTTTATGCAAATGAATGAATCAAGAAGTGAAGAAATAACAAAATAAGTGAATGGATGAATGCATAAAAAAGTGAATAGATCCTAAAATAAGTTAATGAATGAGTGAAGAAGTTTATAAAAAAGCGAAGGAATGCAAATGAATTAATGAATGAATATGTAAATGACTTATAAATGATTATAAATGAATGAAGGAATGCAAATTAATTAATGAAGGAATATGTGAATGATTTTATAAATGAATGAAGGAATGCAAATGAATTCATGAATAAAAACGTATATGATTTAATATACATGAATAAATAAATAAATAAAATTATTTCACTTTGCCCCACGTTCACTTAAAAAATTGTACTAAACATTTAAAATTAAAGCATGCCCAATAAATAATAAATAAATATTGCACTGAACATCAGTTAGGTCTCATTTCGCATTTTAAATTTTAATAGCAAGAACATTTTTTTTTTTTTTTGTAATAACGAAAATTATTTCTGATAAACCACAACACATAGTGAGTATCAAATTCTGAAAAAGTACTACTATATACTTTGCTCTTTATAGATATACCTATTTTCCTTAATTAGAATAAACTTCTCAGTCAAAATTATGCTACATAGGTGTCACTTCAAACTGTGTACGATATTTTATCACTATACAATATATATATGTTACCGTTAAAGCATATAATGCAGTTATTTTATAGGATACCTAGTTATTCAATGAAATAACTGATCGTGTCCGCTAAAGTGTGTAATATGTTATTAATTTGACACTTTAACTAATTATTCTATGAAATAACTAGGTATTCGATAAATTAACTAATGAGAGACAGATAAAGTGTAAAATAAACAATTTATCTAAAATGAAATAACTAGGTGTTCTATAAATAAACTAATGGTAGACAACTAAAATGAAAAAGAAGCAATTTATCTAATTTATGCAGCGTATAAATGGGGTGGAAGGTAAATGTATTTGTCGTGCAAGATACATAATATAGATTATTTTACACTTTAACGGGCTGCAGATCGTTATTCTATGAAATAACTAGTTAAACCATGAAATACAAGAGAGTTTTACACTTTAACGGACACGATCAGTTATTCTATGAAATATCTAGGTACTCTATAAAATAACGGATTTCATACTTTAACGGTACCACATACACGGGGCACGTTTATACACTATAAACGTGCCCCGTGCCCGGGGCAAGTTTACACAACCGACTTAGACTCAAAAATATTTCTTTTTAACGGTTAAAAACACAAGCTGAACAACAACTAAATATACCAGTTTTGACTCCATTAACTGCATCATAAAACCGCAATGACTAAAATTTCCTAAGTTAAAACATAAAAAGCAGAAAAATTATTGAAAAAAATCCGCGTAAACGTGCCCTGGTCTACCCTCCTTTTTGTTACTGCAAAAAAAAAATCTGGGCCGTCAAAACTTTGCTACATAGGAATCACTTCAAACTGTGTACGATATTTTATCACTTCACATTGTCTTGGTATTTAACTTAACATTCCATATCCTACGTTTTTAAATAATATTGATTCGCTGTTAAAGAACCTTAATTTTGTTTCTGTACACCAATCTGTTTAGTATATTGTCTTCATTTGCGCATTGTTGCGTATTAATAAAAGAATAATCAGAAAAAGAATGATGGTTATCTAGTATCTAACAAAAACAATTTCCAATTCATGGTCCTTTCTCGCAAACCCATTTTTGCTACTGAAAAAAACCTTCGAATCTGCAGGTTTTTGAGTAATTAGTTTAATCATAAGGATTTTGTGTTGAATCTTTTGGCTAGACTTTCTATTATAATGAGACAATTTAATCAAATAATATTATAAATTATAATTACATTACTATTTATGAAGCAATTATTTAGCTTGAGGAAAAAATTTCAACTAACTCACATTTTATAAGGAGTGCGTTCCGAATTTTGACAACATTCTAAAGCACTTTTAATTAACATGAAAAATACAGTCAATTAAAGCGTCGGAAGTGAAAAACAGTAGCACTGATTTAAAAAATTAAAGCTACCAAATAGCAAAACTGTTCTGTGAAGAGTAAATTTGGTTACTTAGAATTGAAGAAAACTGAAGAGTTTACAAGTAAAAAATATTTTGTAGTCCAAAGAAAGAACAAAAAAAGCGAAATCAACTTTTAGGAACATTTTTTTTTTTTAAATTTTCTTTAAAAACTGTTGGTAACGCAAAATCAATTACTAGTATAAAGAATATCCAATTTGGAAGATATTGCCAAACAAAGGGGGGTTCTAATTTTGAAAGCTTGAATTCAAATTATGTTGTTCGCAATCTCGAACTGCGATAGGGCCTTACGTGCTGGGTCCCGTTTCCTTACATGGGCGCCTGAAATATAATAGAAAAAATTAATCAAAGTACGTTGGACGTCATTCAACGGTCAAGTGAAAACAATTAGTAATTTGGGATTGTTCAAAAAAAAAAAAAAACCCTAGAAGAGAAATAGTTTAAAATAACAATATTTCCACATGCAAAAGAAAAAAAAAGACAGCAATATATATTTTTATAAATGCCCATTTTTTCTTATTTATTTACTTTTCATTATTTTCTTTCGTCACGTGCAATAAAATGGAATCAATCATGCGACACATAATCATCATGCTTTCTACCAATAACGAAGCGAATAAAAAGAGCTAAGGCAAACCGTCATATCGTAAAATCAATAAGCAATCCCTAACATAAAAAAAAAGAAAGGAAAAGCCCTCTAAATGTTCATCCCTTGAAATATCTTAAACTGGCATCAGAAAGTAAAATCATTAAAATCATCAATTTTTGAACTAAACAATTTACAGTTCATAATTTTCACAAAATATGACATAATATGAGATGCATAAATCAACTAAATGCTAAATCTAGTGCAATAATAGTAAGGGGACAATTATGGTGAACAGCTTGATATTTTGACTCATATTAGTTTCAGTGCGCAGTAATTGTGTCAAGATTATCACTCATCCGCGTAATAATCATTGCAAAAATTAACTTCAAAGTTGGCGTAGAAAAACAGAGTCCTCGAAATAATGCTTTTCGAACAGAGAAATTAACAGTTCATTATTTTCATAATGGGTCCAAATGAGATCCTTAAATCAACTAGATGCTAAATCTAGAAATCTAGTGCAATAATACTAAGGGTCAATTATGGCAAACAGCTTAATGATTTGACTCATAGCAGTTCCAGTGTGGAGTAATTGTGTCAAGATTATAGCTCATCCAAGTAATGACCATTGCAAAAACACTTGAAGTCTGTTGTCCTGGTTTGGTCGTGTTTGAAAAAGATCCTTCAAACAGACCGAAGAGCACTTCTGGTAAATTGGCAATTTACATTCATTTTCCATCTTTCTCTCGTTATTTTCTCTTTTTGTTTTTCGAAAAAATAAATAAATAATAAAGCATCAAAACAAAGTCGTCATCTTGTGAAACGAACTTCTTACTTTGAGAAAAACTGCAAAGAGTGGTTTTGACCATAAGCGAATGCGGATCTAACGAGCTCAAAATGTGAAAAAGAGTCATGAAAAGGAAAGAGTTGAAGGAGAAGTTTGGAGAAAGTTTGGAACAAATTTTTCTCGTGTTGCTTTAATGCTAGTTTTAGTGAATTTAAAACAATGACGCAAATAATTACAGATACAGTTTTTGGAGTTAAAAGAAATTCATTTTAGTTTTCTAAAAATAGTGTACTTTGGGGAAGTCAAGAAGCCAATAAGAAATATCCTGAGCCGACCTCTCCCCCCTCGCACACAGAGAAGCAAAGAAAAAAATTCTGGTTGTGCCCAAAACTTCAATACGTCGCATTTCTATTGCACCTTATTATAGTTAGTGATCTAAATCTAAATTTAAAATTTCACACAGCACTTTAAAAGATACCTTGCCTTATTTCATTGGCAAAGGTATTTTTTATAACCTTATTTATATTTTAACGATATTCGTTTCCTTTTTCACAATTGTTTTGAACAACAGCCTTTTGTTGAACTTGAGCTATAAAAATAACATTTTGAGAGACGCAGCAATGTAATACTTTTGATGTTTTTTGTAATAAATTAGTCGCTATGTTTTTACTTTTCAAGTTTTATACTTTAATTTCACTTGATAACGAAAATTTTGCGCATAGCTGGCGTATTCTGTGAAAAATCACTTTCTTTAAATGTTTTCAATATTTTTACATCAAATTTGAAAGCAATGATTTTCTTCATGCTGTTATGTTTCCTGAAAGTTCAAAAAACATATTTGAGGAACTACTTGTTATGAAATAAAAACTTGCGCTGGAAAATTTTCATTTTTGAAGAAATGCTTTTAATTTTCGTGAACATTAGTAATACTTTTACGAAAGTAAAGTATTCATAAAATAATTGAAGATAGCAACTGTTAATAGCTATTATAAGAAGTCTACTGCTTTTCTCAGATTTTTATGGATGTAGGATTATCAAAAAAGCATCTTTCTTCTCTAATTTGTTGCCGATTCTCTAACGAAAAAATTTTGCTAAGTGTGAACTTTTTACGTGACAAATGTTCCAGAAAAACTCCAGTCAGATATTTCTCTAGAAACTCTAAACATGACAAATTTCAAAACAATACTGTAAAATTTTCCGTCAAAATAATCATTCTTAAAGTAAGGAAACGGCAAATTAAAAATTCCCGAATAAATATAACGAAACTCTCCATAAATACAACTAAAATCGTAAAAAAAAGAAGATAAATCGCCAAATAATAATCAAAAGAGGAAATTTTTACCTCAAAACAAAAACAAAATATCATTTATTCACAGTCGAGAAAAAAAATGGCAACCTTCTGAATGATTTTTTCACGCTAACTTAAAATGCGATCGCACAAACAAAATTTTCCGATATGAAAATGCTTAAAAAGCTTCTTTCTCATGAATTTACAGCCTTGGCTCTTTTTGATATTCGAAGGAAGAAATAAAACTCCAAGGGTATTTTTCGCGGGATTTCGAATGGCGCTGAAATCGAACTGACGGGACAATTATTTCTGGTAGAAAGAAAGATTTAATACCATTTTCGGGACCTAAAATTAAAATTCGAACGGTTCGGTACTATTTTGGCCCTCGAAAACCGCCCTACGTTCCTTTTTGGGTGCCCAAATACTTTAATGACAAATTTGATCCGACGAAAACTGGATTTATATAGGAGACATGCATACATACATAAACATATATTCTCTTTTTTACATAGATTTTAAAGTCAAAAAGAGGTAGTCTCATTAGAGGTTCGCATAAGACTATCTTATTAGATCTCTTATTAGATTATCCATAAAATTATAGAGGAAATCTTACTGCCCCTTGTAGTAAGAAGGAAGGTAACTGTTCTCAAAAGGTATAAATGAGCTGCAAAACACGATTTTTGAGTTTATTCAATTACTCTCTACGACACACTTGAAAATATTTACCATGTTTTAAAAGCAGGATACGTCAGTTCAAAAATTGGTTTGTTGTAAAACAACTCGCATTTCTTCCTCGTGAAAAACAAAATGACGTCCAGACAATTTCTTTACTCGAGGTGATGAAATAAGGCGGTAACCTCGTGCATAGAAATACCCAATCAAGCAAACATTACATTTTGCTAACCAAAGAAACTCTTCATCATTGAAGTGATACAGGTGCAGCAAGATTAATTTTTCTACCCTTTTCAACCTTTAGCAGACACGGAAGAGAAAACAAATATTATTTTCATTTATATTTCATTCATTTGGCTCAGGTCCTCCCCTTTTCCATTCATCTGGGTGCTCAGCCAGCAATTACAGTGAACCCGGTCTTTCTCATCATATGAACTAGCAAGGGACTTCATATTTGATGATATACATGAGTGACGTAAACTAGCTAGTTGGTAACAAGGTAAAGGACATTTAAGGCAGTGAGAAGCAAAGGGATTTAAGTGCACTTAAAAGTTTTTGAGTAAAACGTGTGGTAAGTTAAATGCTTGGTAAGTTTCATTGCAAATTCTTGGGTTGTATGGCAGCACATACCAGGACTACTATAGTACCCTAGTACTATCCTTTCCCCCGAAACAGATGATTTTTGTTTCTACCATCTGTACTAGTTATATCTCAATTTTCAATTTCGGCACCCACACCCCTTACCTCTAAAGGCTTCATTTCGTCATGTTTTTACTTCCTTTTACAAACTAGTATGTTGTGGCCATCACGAAACTTTCTTCTATATTTTTCCTTTTTCTGATCCCTCCCCATGCTTGACGAGGAAGCAATATTCCTAACAAAAACAAAATGACACATGCAAAAACTTGACGACCATATGTCTGAATTATTGTAAAAGCAAAGCAAAGAGCGAAAATTGAAAGTTACTTTAAAAGCCTTACTTGAATTAATTACAAATATTTTATTTATTAAAAAACATAAGAT
Source organism: Uloborus diversus (assembly GCF_026930045.1). Taxonomy (NCBI): domain Eukaryota; kingdom Metazoa; phylum Arthropoda; class Arachnida; order Araneae; family Uloboridae; genus Uloborus; species Uloborus diversus. The sequence goes on along the minus strand of NC_072736.1, from coordinate 155,802,174 downwards.
GGCAACAGTTAAAAATTTTAATTCATTGAGATAATATTTCCGATCATTTCCATGCAATTAAAATCACGAGAAATACGCAGACGACAATCTATTACGATTTATCTTTCTTATTGTTGCATTAATAAAACTATTTTTATTTGCAAAAAAAAAAAAAAAATCAACACCTCTTGGAGCGATTGGAGTCAAAATTGAACCAAAGCCTGTTTACGTATGGATTCACATATATTCCAAATTTCAAACAGAACGTAGCATTACTTCTTGAGATAGGGCTCTTACAATGGAAAAAAAGAACGGGCGATTGCGCTACCCCCTTTTTAGCTGTTGACACCAAAATAAAATCAGCTCTTATATCCACTAAGGGCTACTTGTCAAAATTTTTGTTTGATTCCGTTCGTTATTTCTTGAGATACAGCAGTCACAATTCACGACAAAAAACGTTCTATAACTCAACCCCCGTTTGAGCTATTGACACCAAAATTGAATCAGCACCTGCTCCAGTTAGGGGCAACATATGGATCAAATTTTGTTTGCTTCCGCCAGTTACTTCGTGAGGAATAGCAAGCACGCGTAACTCAAAAAACGTCCCATTGCTCCACCCCCCTTGGAGGAATTCGCGCCAAAAACCAATGGGCACAAGTTCACATACGGGCACATATGTGTACCAAATTTCGTTCGATTTCATGCGGTAGTTTTTGCTGTAGAGCGGCCACAAAAAACTGGTCACACACAGACGTGACACACATACATACACACACACATACATACACACACACACACAGACAGACATTTTCCAAAAATAGTCGAAATGAACTCAGCACACCTCAAAACGTTCGAATCCGTCAAAATTCGAAATTCGAAAATTTGCACGAATCCAATACTTTCTTCTATATATTAGATATAGAAGAAAGTAAAAAGGAAGTATTGTATTCGCAAAAAAAAATTTCACTCAAAAATCCACTTTAATTTCCAGTTTACTCACCCCGAATGAATATTGTGTTTTTTTTTTTTTTTTTTGACTCGACCACTCGTGGATAAGTGCCTAAGAACGTATAGACACGCGAAATATCTACAATAACGATTTCCGAGTTAATTACAACGTAATTTCTCGTGACGTCTGTATGTACGTATGTATGACGGTATGTGCGCATGTCGCATAACTCAAGAACGGTAAGTCCTAGCAAGTTGAAATTTGGTCCGTAGACTCCTAGTGGGGCTAGTTGTGCACCTCCCCTTTTGGTTGCATTCGGGTGTTTCTAAAGGGGTCTTTTGCCCCTTTTCGGGGGGAAATCATTGTTAATTTTGATGTAAACTCAAGTGGTGTTATAATTTGGCGGACGATTGGCGATATATCGTCAGTCTTTTGATCGCCAAGGTTTGTCGCCAGCTTGGTGACAAATTTGGCGATTATTTTTTATTTTTTATAATCTGTTTCAATTTAGCCACTGTTTGTGACATTTAGATAGTAAACTATTGAATCACATTAAAATTGCCAGTAATGGGGAAATGACATTAAATTGGAGTACAAGGAAGTCATGTGATGCACGTCAGCTCGTTTAATAAGAGCAAGATATTAGATGTTATTTCAACACGGCTGAAAGAGAAATACACACCTTTATTCATAAATGCAAATTTCCTTAAAGGCTAATGAATAAAATATTGCAACTGCGGTGGTTATTTGTTCAGTGAAAAAAATTCAGTTTAAACGCAAGGATGCAATATTACGCTTCCCGTTGTAGATTCGCCAAATGTTAAACTAATGAAGAAGATTCCGTGAAACTAGTCTGATATTTAAACTTACGACAAAATGGACTTTTTCAATTCTGTTGAAAATATGAGTTTTTCTCGAAGCATCCGAGTATTCCCCCCACGATATTGTTCTACTGTCCACGTCTGTGTTATTGTAAGACTTTACCCGTCTTTCTCTTCAGATTAGAACTAGCAAAGGACTTTATATTTTGTGAAGTAAATGGTTAATGTAGACGAGCAAGATAATACCAACGCAAAATGACTCTTAACCATTTATTAAACGAGAGAGTGAGATCAGATAAAATTCTTAAGCTAAACTTAGTGGCTCAATAGCGCCATTGGGGACTAGGGATTGCATAGTTCATCGGATGGAAATAATTCTAATATTGAGTTTAACTGACAATTTAACTATAATCTTAACGAAAGCTTATTTGTGGTAAGCTGAAGTAAATATTTTAAGGCGTATCCGATCGTATACTATTGTATTTCATGAGATCAAATAAATTGAATATCAGATGTCTTGTTTTTTTTTTCCGACATTTCCACTGACCTACCAAGTCCTAAACATAACGAGGTTAAGCTTTTACCGAAGAAAAAGAAATTTCACTTGGAAAGTGGCAAAATATATTTCAATTATCAATCTCTGAATTGATACTAATAATTTAAAAAAGAAAACCTTTCAAGCACTTTCATCTTCTTTGTCAACCCCGGATGGGCCAGGTCATCGTCAAAATTGAATTCCATGCAGTTCTATTCTTGGGTATAGGATTTTTCTTTAGATTTAATAGAAATAAGCTTTGTAATAGGTAAAGTTGTCTGTCCTAAGTCCAACTTCCAATCTAGCATATTTGTCCCCCAATACAGTTTAAGCATTACAATTCTTATTTTTTTTTTTTTTTTTAGCAGTTCATGTATTTTTAAATCACAAAAAGTCAACGGTTAGTAGTAATTAATTATCATTGCTAAAATATGTCCTAATCATTCAAACAAATTTGGGGCACATTACATTTGAATGAATGTTTAAAAAAATGAATTAAAGTCCTTCAAGAGCTAGTTGCTAATTGAAAGCAATTATGCTGGTTTACCGTATTGCTAATTTTGTAATTGAGAGAAGCCCTTTATGGCGATTAAAAATGCCCGTGATACATGTTTTGCAGAACTCTGTAATAGAAGGATCTATGAGGAAGTTTTAAAATTAAGGCAACAAGTCCCAGCAGCATAAAAATTTATTCAGGAATCAAAAAAATTTAAAAATCTTTAGGAGGCCCAAAGATGCAAATTACTTCTCTACGTAGTTATCATATTTATCGAGGCATTTGTTCCAGCATGGAAGAAATCATCGACAAGAATGAGAAACCACATCAAGACGGCTTGTTGAATCGCAGCATTGGTTTCTGAAGTGTCGGTCTCCTAAATGTTTCTTTAAAGATCCAAAGAGATGGAAATCACTTGGTACGAGGTCGGGACTGTAAGGAGAGGAGTTCTAATACATCCCAACGCGAAAATCTTTTCACACTTCTTATTTCAATGGTGGATCATGTTTACGTCAACGCAGCCATCTTCTGACATTGTGTCCTGTTAGAGGACACCAACTCTATCCACCAACACCGTTTGAAAGTTCGAACATTTTCGTTATCTTTAGCGTGATTTTGATTAATGCAGAGATTCTGCACACCCGTCATAGCTCTTGTTACCTCACTTTTTGAAACATCTCAAAATCTGCAAATGCGCCACGGATGTCGGTGATTCAAAAATCAGCAATGCTCAAAAAAAGAAAACTCATCCCGTCACCCATGTCATCAATTGAACTTTTTTTGTCAGATTGTTTTTCGCCTTAAGTATCAAAAAAAAAAAAAAAAAACCACACTTAATTTCTTTCGTTTCAAAGTAGTTAATTGAAAAATTACAAGGAACACTATATTTCTTTGAAGCGAAAAATAATTCAAAATGAATGGTTGAATGAGCGTACATCAAAAAAAGAAGTGACCGCATGATTAATTTGTAAATAAATCTCTTCCATTAATTAGCATATTCGAACATATACCAGAAACCGTTCAACCCACCCTTTCGTCTCCCATATTTCACGCCACCACCGCACGGATCCAAATTTATTTACATGATCTTCGAAGCCAACACAGGCCAAAACAATCTCTTTCTGCTTGAACCCACTTTGTCGTGCCCTCCCACGCACCGGCTCTGTTGGCAGACGGTTTCATCAAACTGTCAACTATCACTTCATTAACAAGATTCCTGGAAACATGGCCCGGCACTTTTTATCCTTAGTGAAATTACTTTTAAACGACTTAGTAGCGGATACGTTTACTTTTCATTTTTTTCGGCCGCCAAGACGTCTTCAGGCGCTTTCGAAAATGTTTTGTAGCAAATAGAAATAACAAAGCATAGCACTTGATATCAATATGGACGTGTCTGTTGGTGGAAAGATACTGGTACTTTCCAAATTGATTTCAGCAAAGACAGGAAAGTATCAACAAAGGAGATACAGTACAACGTCATTTTTCCGGATAAACTGAGAAAAACCGCTAACCGGATAAAAGAAAATTCGGATGAACCGGATTTCACGGATACTAATCGGAACATTCCTAAAAAAGAACAGACATACTTTTCGTTTCAGCCAAAAAAAGGGGGGGGGGATTGTTTCCTTCAGTCAAAAGTGCTATTTTTAGTCACTGAAACTGATAGAATAAGCAAAAAAAAAAAAAAAAAAAGATTACACGGACCCATAAAAGACTTATTTTCCCAACAGTTATTATTATTTTTTTTTAAATGTCCGATTTCGAAAACAAGGCGTGGCCTTTAATGACGTCACAAATGATGCATCTTTGGCGCATCTTTCAACTGTGTTTCCACGTTATGGTAATCAAGAAGCGAATTAAATATGGCGCTCTACGCTTGCTCTCAACCCTATCGTTGCCAGTACACGTGAGTAAAGATGCGAATTAAATATATTGCTCTGTGAACGGCAACAGTGAATGGCATTTCATCATTTGTGATGTCATCGGCAGAAGCGTAAACAATGAAAGCGCACCGATTAAAGTTTTTTTTTTTAATATTAAACTTAGTCAAATTATTTAAAAAGTGGTCAGATCCTATGTTTTTAAGTATGCTCTTTCTGAAAAAAATACTTTTAAAATTTTGGAAACGACCCCATTCTTGTAAACAAATTTTTAATTAAATTAAAACTTTGTAATGGATTGCTGCACACAAACACTTTATCATGCATAGCTCAGATGCAGTTGTGTCTTAATGACTCTAAAAGTACACCATAATGTTTATGTGATTACTATAATTTATTGCATGATCTATTCAGAAGTTTTACATTTAATCAAAACAAAAAACGAATGCTTGGCGGGCTTACTACCCCCGAAATTTAAAAATAACATTTATCTAAACATAAAACTTTTTTAAAATTCTAAAAATTTTATCTGGATAAACTGGAGATTAGGATTAACAGGAGACGGATAAACGAGGTTCTACAGTACATTTGTTTAAGGTAACTTTGAGCCGCAGTTTTTCAAATTTCAAACCGGCCCAGTAAAATTTTGATACTGTTATTGCATCCGTTGGTTTAAAACGGAAACACTTCTAAATTATTGTATAGTAATCCAAAATCAAGAACTAATAATTATTAAACTCATACTACAGTAATCTCCCGATTATCCGCGGAATTGGGTGGCACTAGTGCCGCGGATAGTAAAAATCGGGGATAAATCACAAAAAGGCTAAATTAAGGACAATTAAGGTAAAAATTGTCCTTCCTCAAAACTTGGCTGTATTGATGCATAATACTTTCTACAAACAGTTAAAATATATAAAATACAGTAAAAATGTTTTGTATTTTTGCACAGCAGAGCTTAGCAGCAATAAATCACAAGTGTTAATACGATGAAGAAAGCACAAAAAAGTAAATAAATAAGCAAAAAAATAAAACAAAGACAACTAAGTTTAAATTTACAATTTTTCGAAAAAAAGTACAGTTATTGATATTTTATTTTTGTTACGAAAATAAATGTTCATGATTGTTGATATACTCGCGGATATTCCGCCATGCGGATAATTCGCTCGCGGGTAATCGAGAGTTTACTGTACATGAGTAAGCTGTCTTGTTCTAAGATATCCTTCTTTTAAGGATCACTTTGAGTCACTTCAGAAATGGGATGGGAAATAAAGTTATTTTAACAAAAGTAGATCAATTTTAAAGCAGAAAAATAATTCAAAAGCACAGAAAACTAGAGCCCCAGTGCAATTAAAAGGGGAGGTGCACAACTAGACGCCACTCAAAGTCTACACAAAATTGCAAGCTTCTACGTCGCACCGTTTTTGAGTTATGCGAGATAACCCAGACATACGTACTTACAGTCGCCACGAGAAAATTCAGGATAATTAACTCGGGGATAGCCAAAGAATATTTCGAGTGTTCATATGTGCATGCGGATGGGCCTATAAAACTGCTCAATATTCATTTGGAGGTAAGTAATACGGAAATTTATGCCCAAATTTGAGAGAAAATTTTCGCGTTTGCAATATTTCATTCACTACGTAAAAAAAAGAGAAAAAAAGGAATATTATATATATATATATATATATATATATATATATATATATAACAAGAAATATCCTTGGGAAGAAATGGGGCTTATCAGGGAGATTTGGTGAGAACTAACGGATTCTTAAAATTACGTTATAGTCGAAAAAAAGCTTATTTTCTAGGTAATAATACCATTTAATACGAATTGATGGTTGGGATTAAATGTTGTTCTGTGAATTGTTTTTTTCAATCACTGATTAGGAAATAACTGATACAAGCTAAAAGCATAAATGAATTGGAAAATGCTTTTTCTGAAAATTACTGATTTGGTCATTGACTCGTATTATCAATATTTCTCATGAAAAAAATGCATTCCAGTTAAGTTAATGGTCCAATCAATTGTTTCTTGTCAGGCAAAAAAAGAAAAAAAGTTTTTAAAAAAAGAAGGTTTCTTTTATTAGCAGATTAGTTTAGGAGAAAAGTTTAGGAGATAAACAATAGGAATTACTCAATAATAAATACCTGTTTTCTTTTGGGCTGGAGGAAGAGGAATTGTGTTAAAATTAAAATTTTTGCTCCAAGCTTACTTCCACTTATTTACTTTTGCTTGTACTTGTTATTGTCGTTATCTCTCTATCGCTTTGTACATTACCTGTTTTATTATTTCTACTTCTTTCTGTCTGTCTAATTTTGCATTAGTTTTTTTTTTTTTTTTTTTTGTTTTGTTTATTATGAGAATGCTTCTGAAGTAACCTTTTTCTATGAAATTGAATAAAATTCTAGATTATCATGGTTAAATAAACATGGCAAAAACTAGGGTATTAGTGCAGAATTTTTATGTTGCGATTTCAAAGTGACGTTTAATAACTTCAAGTTGCAACAAGCAATTCAAGTAAGCACTAGTAAAACATTGTTGAGCAAAAAAAAAAAGAATCATTGTTAGAGCTTTTAGTTAGGGGAGTGATTTTCAACCGGAAATATGCGCACCCCTTATATTAGAATATATGAAATTTCTGACGGGAAAGCGTTTAACAACCAAAAAATAAACAAACCATAATGCTGAAATTTAAATCTGGCAAAATTTGTAGCAATATCGTGTTATCGTCTATTGGAACAGATGTCTTTCGATAATTTGTTTGTGAATTAACCTCTGAAATGATGCTGAAAATGAGTACAAAAAACTGTCAAATGTTTCTCTGAAATATCTCTGTGGTATACGACAGCTTACTTCCACGAAAAAGGATTTTTTGAGTTAAATTTAGCTGAAAAGCAAGTGTTTAAACAAGCTTAATGACGAGAAGATTTATGGCAAATTTGAAATGCTGGAATGAACTTAGTAATGAAAAAGAAAGCAAGTCTAAGGGTTCCGACTAATTATTTCCTGGGTACTTTTTTGTCGGATAAATAAAATTTTTAATAACATTCAACAAAATAAAGTTTTCCGTTTGTAATTAAAAGAAAAGTAGTTAAACTTTAACAATGCTAACAGGTAAACTTGAATGAAGCACATTTTTTTTATGAAGGTTTTTTTTTTTTGTAATTTAGGGATTCTATAGTTAATGATACACAAAAAGGGGTACGTGCGGTTAAAAAGGTAAGAAAATTAGAATTCAATATAATGTTATGTTTAAAAATTAAAAACATTTTGCATTTTGTTTTTACGAATTATTTCCTCGTTATAGATATAAAACTGAGACTTTCTTGCCGCAGTAATTTAACACGCTAGAACAGGAAAGAAGCACTACAGGACCGATTTATAAAAGCATACGTCAACTTAACTTTTAAAATTTTTATTCCATAACTTAAACCACCTTCTCCATATTTCGTGTCAATGATTTTCAAACATCAAATCCTTGAAAGATGTTACAACTTTTCTGATAATGACAGAAAATTTATTAGAAGCACAAGATATGTAAGTCATTGAAACACTAATTTTTTTTCATTCACGTGGTAAGCACAAAACAACCACTCTTAGAGTTTTATTTAGAAGCACCTCAGAACATAACTTTTCGAACGTAACTGAAGTGCCTGCACCTGCCTGAGTGATTTATGGAACGGATAGAACTGATTAATGATTCTTAACACTTCAACAGACGCTTATTAAGGGAACATAGATAGTTGAATATGTGCTCTCGTATTTGAAACCAATTTTGAAGATACTTCAAGGTTCAAGTTTTCTATTTTTGAGAGATTGCTTACGGGGTACTTGAATGCATTAAGATCATACATCGATGTATATTACACAAATTAAGTTGTGTTCAAAATGCTTCAACAAATGACTTCCTTAGTTTCTTAAGAAAGAACCCACTTAGTTTCTTAAAAGAATGAAAAGTTATTTTGGTTCTTTTTCGTTATAAGTACCAGTGATGTTCCCATCAACTTTTCTGAGGGTATACTCCCAGTAATCCATTACGCACAATTTGTGTATGTGATTATATATAGGTTTGCCAAATTTCTGAAGTGTTCAACCGGGACACCGGAATGCCACCCCCCCCCCTTGCGTCGCTATTATTCAAAAGGTTACACACCTGTGGCTGATCTTTTGACTATTTTATAGGTCAGTGTATTCTAAAGCCTATGAATAAAGGGTTACTAATTATAAACCTAAAACAGGGGTAGTAAAAAATGGCATAAGCAGATAAAATTTGAACATTTAACTTCTTAGATGTAAATATGTACAACTTATTTTTGTTGAAAAAGAAACTTTGAGGAATAAAAAATTTAACAATATTTAGACATACTTATTGCTTTATACGACTTCTTTGGACAGTCTTTTCTGGTTTTAATCTTGTAAAAATCTTCACAAGCTAATCTGGTATTAATTTTACTAGTCAATGTTACAAATGATAATGTAATTATCCTAAATAATCCTTCTTAATTAATAATTTTAATTTGTAATATACTTTTTTCCGGGACGTGAAGTAAACCGGCCGGGACATTGGGATTTTGTCTGAAAACCGGGACTGTCTCGGTCAAACCGGGACGTTTGGCAAGCCTAATCATATACATAGTATGTCATAATATGAAATTTATGAAGCTTGAGGGGGTATACGCTATATGTCTGAAAAATGTTTGAGAGTATACGGCGTATATGGAGTCCTATGGGAACACCACTGATAAGTACGACATTTGGCAAATTTTTAACTCTGTTGATTACTTTCCATTTTAGTCATTGCCACTATGTTTGGTCAACATTCTACAGGGCCGTTGAGGTAAATCCGGAAAATGGGACACAAGTATTAAAACTCTTATAACGCAAACAAAAAGGATTTATTTTGTACGCAACTTTTCAATATTATAGAAAATATGTTATAAAAAGAAATTATTCTATATAGCCGCCGTTAGCTGCCACCACTCGCTCAAGACGTGACCGGAACCGACCGCATGCCTCCTTCCTGTCCACGTTGGGCACCACCTCAATAATGGTGGCTCTCAGCGCGTCCTTGGTATTATGAAATTTTGCGTTAACCTTTTCCTCAACTACGCCCCAAAAGTAGTAATCGAGATCCGGGCTGGAGGGTGGCCGCAAGTCGGGTGTCCAGTGGTAGGGCACATTACTGTGAAGCCAAGCTTGGGTTTTTCTCGACTTGTGGGCTGGCGCTGAGTCCTGCTGGAAGACATAAATCTCTTCCGGCGGCCACCATGTCCATCCAGGGCTTGACTACCGTTTCCAATACGTGAATGTATCCATCGGCGTTGATTCTGAGACCTTCTTCAAAGAAATGAGGTGGCATAACATCCCCTTCGCTGCTGATAACCCCAAGGACTATGACCGCTGCTGGAAATTTGGTGGGCACTTCTGAAGCATCCACTCAACTGACCTGAAGATAACCACTCAATAATCTCCTTTGGTGATTTACCGGCACGAAGGGACTCAAGGATCGCTGCTCTTCTGTCTTCTTCCCGGCTCATGTTGTTGCTTGTTGTAACGTGTCTATATGCGCGCACCTCGTGACGATATGAACTACACATTAGATGACCTATTCGCAAATATGCACTCAACAACCGCTAGAGGGCAGTTAATAAACAAATTCCGGATTTACCTCAACGACCCTGTATAGATCACGGTAGAGATTTTTTTTTTCTGGGTAGTTAGTGACCAGTAGAAGAAAATCTTTAAGTCAAGCTTTTTTTTTTATTTATTTATTTATTTTTTTTTTTTGTAAATCAAAAAATGAACTCATTACAAAATTAGCTTTTAAATTATTACTAAATCCTAAAAATTTTGTGTTTAAATAAACGTAAAAACAACTAATTAATGGCACCAACGTTAATCGATAACACAGGAGGGGTTTTAAAAATGGGCGACCAGGCAAACAAATGAAACTAAAATGTTTAGTCCCCCTGTTTTATTTTGTAGCTGTTTGGCGAGTGGCAACTAAATATCTTGATCTTTAATAAAGGCTATAGGAAATAATCAGTTATCCAACGTTTATGAAGCACAAAAAATGCAAAAAATTGCAGACACGTGTTTCGGTGTTACAAGGAACACCTTTTTCAATACAAAGAAGTGTGAGCTTCCGGATAAAAAGTCATCCGTGAATAATTTGCATTTTTTGTGCTTCATAAACGTTGGATAACTGATTATTTTAATTTTCAGCACAAAGGTATTTATTCGTTATAAAGGCTACATGTTTGACAATACCGCATAGGTTACTTTGTTCCTTCAATAAACTTTAAACAAAATAAGTTAAACGGGACTGAAAGTTCCATTAAAATGGGCAAAAAATCCATCAAAGAACTAAATTGTGCCATCAAAATGCCCAACTAAATACTGTATCATAAAAAGCACTATTAAAATGTTAAAAAATCCCGCAATTAAATTACAATATGAAGACATAAAGCGCAGCGAATGTGGTAACGGTGTTAACTTTTTTCCTTCTATTTCTCTACAAAAGTAGAATGTAAACTACTCAAGAAACCAAGTGACGTATTTACAACGGTAAAATACCATCATTAATATTTTTTAAACAAAAATACAATGAGGAAAATATAGTTGACGAAAGGCAATTACAAACAAAACAGGCATGTAACTTTTACAAAAATCTCATACAGAAAAAGAAAATTAAAAAAATAGTTAAAGTAATGGAAATACTTGCCATGAATTGTCAAATAAAAACACTTAGATGTAAATATATAAGTTAAAAGTGGTTTAAATACTTGGTATGAGTTTCAAAACCAAAATACTTAGATGAAAAATGTAAGTTATTGTAATTTCTATTTTGTGACCTTTCATTTTAAAGAATTTTAAGGGTTAAAACTCTCAGTTTTTGCACTCAAGATTCTGAGATGCTTAATTGTACTAGGAACGCACATAGATTAATATTGCAAATCAGTTGCAGTCTTTTCAATTGGCCTCACTCGTTAATTTATTGAGCAATCGCATTGCTTATTGTTCTCATTTGACTGTTTTAAATTCCAATGATTTTATTTCCCCCCCCCCCCCGCCTCCCTCTGCTGCATCACCGTCGACCAGCCCCTCTCGATGCTGCTCCTCTAGCGAGCAAAGTCTCCAGGTTGCGTCCATATCCTACACACACGCGCATGCATACACACCAAACATACATACACACACGCGCATGCATACACACCTACATACACACACACATACACACCCAAACCTACACACACACATACTCACATACCCACACACATACACACCCCACATACGCACCTACACACACATACCCACCCACATACACACCTACACACACATACCCACCCACATACACACCACACCTACACACACATACCCACACATACACACACACACCTACACACAAACATATCCACACACATACACACCCACACACACACATACCCATACACACCCACACACATACTCACACACTCATGCCTGCACACAGACACAAACACACACGTGATTGCGAGAAACATAATTTGAATTCCAGTTGTCAAAATTCAAATTATTATTTTTATTTTGTTATTTTTCTTTCTTTACTTATTTTATCTATTTTATTTGTTCACTTATTTTTATCTAACAACAGGAATAAGAACATAAAAATAACAAAAAAAAATCTTTGCTGTGAAACTAATAAAAAATGGAAAGATTTTTAAGATTTTTTTTTCAAAACACAGAAATTAAAACATTTATTTTATTTGAAGGAAAAAGGCAATTCCGTTTTATTTCTGTAAGGATTCGGGTATTTTTGCTACTGAATTTCAACTTGATGGCAATAAACCATGTAGTTTATTTTCCGATATGCCAATATTGATTTTCGATTACCCTCATTTGGCCCTATTTCAGCTTTCATCGTTTCAAAAATCTTTTAGAGACCCAAATTGGAAATATTATCATTAAAATGACTCCATATCTAAAACTGAAGTGGTATCGAAAAGAAAAAAAAATACTGTTTGGAGTTTCTCACTTTCCCTACGGATACATTGGTATCATTGGAAAGAACGATTAATAAGTTGTGCTTTATGTATTTATTTATTTTTGTAAATAATCACTTTTAGAAGAAAATACTTGTAATATTTTTTTTTCTTTTTAGTTCGCTTTATAATTTTTTTAGTGATGGTAGAAATTTTATCTAGAAATAAAACTGGGCCAGTAAAAGGTAAAATATATCCCGAGTAATGATCAGGAACTACAACTTTTAAAAAAATTTCAAAAGTTGCGTACTGAAATTACGTTTCGTGAGACTTTTGGGGCAGTTCAAGACTACTTGTACAAAGGTGACCAAAAATGTGGACACTTTAGGATATTTTTAGAACATTGTACGCTTGTGTAAAATACTACGTTTCCTTAAACAAACACCCAATAACAGTTTTAGTTATTTCGATGCTGAACTCGATGCAAAATCACTAAATTAAAATATTTGCAATATGAAACAAATTTATACGCATTTTAATAAACACAGTTAGGAAGTGGTTTATTTTGCTTAACATTCCTGACCAATCACTGTTTCCATTTTCAGAACCAATCAAATGTTCGTAATTTTCCTCAGAATCTGTCTTGCTTAAAACAAATCTGCCAGTCTACAATTTTTTCCAATCCGAAACAAAAACTTTTAACCGCCGCTCTTACCATTTTCCTTCAAGTTTTATGTCGAGTTAAAACGGAAAAAAGACAACAGAAATAGAGGAAATTGTCCGCCCAAGGTAAGGTGTTCCGGCTTGCTCCTGCCGCCCTCCTTGATCAGGCTTTGGGACAAGTCCTTATTAGGCTTTGTTCTGCAGCAAGAAGACTTTTGTATACAATGAAACTGCAGAAAATGTCGCATAACAAATTGTTTTGTATTCAAAATATTTCAGTATTATTTTTTGCATTTGCACTAATTTTAGAAATTATGCATCCCCAAATGTTGATTACTGATTTATGTTGAAACGTAACATTTTCTGAAGGATAAAAAGATGAAGAATTTTCTATAGTAACCACAATTTTGAACCTTCACTGTACTGTAAGATTTTCCAACTACTTTCGAATAGATGGTAGAAAATACATGGGCACACTCAGAGTGAGGATATACTATAATGCCTGTCTAAGCATTGTATGTGTGATTGGTAATCTTTACTAATAATAAAGCTGAATGCTTGCATCTCTGTGACGTGCATAGCGCCTAGACCGTTCGGCCGATTTTCATGAAATTTGGCACAAAGTTAGTTCGTAGCATTGGGGTGTGCATCTCGAAGCGATTTTTCAAAAATTCGATTTTGTTCTTTTTCTATTTCAATTTTAAGAAAATTTTATCCAACAAATTATCACAATGTGGAATATTAAATTACGAAAATATTATAACGTGGAACCGTAACATGGGCAAGCAAATTGGCGAGAAATTCATCATCCAATATTTGTAAATATGCTGGCGAACCAAATGACCTTTTAGTTTTCTACTACCGGCAAAGCTGTGCGGGAACCACTAGTGTAGACATAAAAGGACTATTATGACAAAATATCATCGCTCATTCCCCCCCCCCTCCCTCCCCTCCTCACCAGTAGGAGAAAGCACTGACTTGTCTGGTGAGAAAAAAAGATTATTTTTTCATTACAGATTCTTGCTCCACTCGTTTGCCATATGTTTGTTAGGTGGCCCAATAAGAAAAATAGAAAAACAATGAATAACATATTAACTCTACTTCAATACATCAATTCAGAATATTAAGCGGTGTGGTAAAGTTAATTTCACACGTGCTTCAAAGACCTCGTCAATGACATATTGAGCTCTGATCGGTTTAAACCCATCCATAACTTTTGACGTTATTGACACTCCCCAAATTGAATCCCACAATACGTCCGTACGTTCAAACTCGCTTCTGTTCAAGCTATACAGAGCGAAAAAAAGCGTAACACCTACTTATTTCTTCATATACACGAATATTTTAAAATTATATTATTTTTTATATTAACATTTTATTATAATTATACTTTATTATATTTATATTTTATTATATTTATATTTTATTACACTTATTTTTTATTATGTTTATATTTTATTATATTTATTTTTACAATTATTCCCATTTAAGGAACGGGAAAGAAAATAAACTTTGGAAACTGCTTTAGTTACTCTCTAATACCAACTTACTTCCAGCAAATGATAAACGCTGTATTGTCAGATAGAGAAAGTAATTTTATAGCTATGCAATAACATTTACAGGCATTTACTTACTATTTGAAAAGAAAAGGTAAAGAAATAATTTGCTAATAAAAGTTGATGTTTTCTAATAAGTTGTAAAGCATAAAATCATAGTTTAACAAAAGTTAATGTTCTCTTTTTAAGACTGAATGAAAATAAATAATTCTTAAAGATTCTCAAAATAAGGGGATTTAGAAATATTTCATTTAAAAAAAAATTTTTTTTTTAACCGTTTAACCGCCGAACTATTGACGGATGATCAAATTTGAGTAATTTTTTGAAATTATGTCTATTTATGTCTAGTAAATACAGAAATAAAATAAAATTTCCAGAAAATATTTTTTTCTATGATTTTCAGTGTGTTCCATTTTTGGAACATTGGCGTTTTGCATGAAGTTTTTTTTTTTTTCAGAGAATTCTTTTAAACTAAGAGGTTTTGAATGCGGATTTTATCTTAGCATACTTTATTGCGGAAAAAATAATATTTTAAATTGCATTTGTGTACATATCAGAATTCAGAAAATCCAATACAGAAATATCTAATGCCCATGATATGAAAGGAAGCGTTGCTGGTGAAGTCGTTTGTCGCAATGGAAACATTTCTTAGTCGTATTTTTTTGCACACCGCGCAACGTCCTTGGGATGCAGATACAATATAATGTCCGTCAGACATTCTTGACCGTTTATGTAAATGACAACGAGGCCCTGGAGGACTTTCCACTCGTACTTTTCTTCTTAGGAGGTGAGTTATTTCTCTTCGGAACTCTAAATGCTTCATCTTGACTTCGTGTAAATCACAATGAAGTAACCAACTAGCTACAACTGAAATATTCAGAGCATTACTAAAAAGATTCCATAACCATTTTTTACTCCTCAAATGAGGTCTGTAGCTCCCTAAAAGTTTATCAAAGACGTCCACACTCCCCATTCCTTCATTGTATCTCTTGATAAGATGAGGTTGTGGCACATCTATCTTGCATTTCTGCGCATTTGAGTAACATTTTACAGATGCAAGTGGCTCATGTGTATAACAATTAGATGCTACTGTAACCACTGCATTATCTTTCCAGCTGCACATGTACACTGATCCATCAGATCGATAGTCAAAATTTCCGCGATCTTCTTTAGAAAGGGCTTTTTTGGATTTCCGTGGGCAATGGCCAGTTCGGTTTTCACGAATTGTTCCTGTTGCTCGTACACTTTTTGTTGATAGCTGAGAAATTAAGTCATATGATGTAAAAAAGTTATCAAAGTATACTTCATGCTTAGACGTGTCAGTCAAAACTGATAATAGATCATTTACAACTCTGGATCCTAATTGCACATCAGGGGATCCTTCTTTTTTGCCTGAATAAATCTCTATGGAATATGGGTATCCACTTGAAGAGCACAGCATCCAAATTTTGAAGCCGAATCTTATTGGTTTTCATCTAATAAACATTTTACATGAATGCCGACCGTAGTAGGGAACCATAGATTCATCTATGCTTAATTTTTCATGAAATACACCAAATTGTTGAGGGTTTTTACACAATTCTTCGTAAATAAGGAAAACTTTTCTTAGTTTGTCATTTTGTTTTAATTCATGGTTGTCCATCAAATGAAAGTTGTTTTTTATTTTTCGAAAACGATTTTGAGGCATAACTGTTAGTACAATTGGCACAAATGTATCTTCTGCACTGCTCCAATACATATCTTCAGAAGGAACAGAATGGTACCCACTCAATAGCAACAAACCAAAAAATTGTAGGATTTCATCTCTGTCAACATCTATTCTTCCTCAGTGATATTGTCTAGTTCATCAGGGGGTAATTGGCATATATCTACATCTGACAATGTCTCTAAATAAGCCACAGCTTGTTCTACAGTAAGAAATCTTGTAGACATTTTTTAACATTTATGAACAGTTGGTATACGTCAAACAGAATTTCGTTTCGCCCGAAAACAAAGCTAGCGAATTATTGAACTGCATTTAAAATATGAAGAATAAAACTCTCACTAATATTATTTTTTATTATTACGTGACAATGCAGCTGTCCGAGCAGGTGTGGATTCGGAGCCATGTAGTCCGTCAAACAGAAGACTGTTATTATTTTCTTTGCTAACGAAACATCATATCCTTTCAAAATATAAACTTACTTGGTTTTGCCAACATCTACATCAGAGTACATTCAAAATGAGAAAAAAAAGAAACATATATTACGAAAAATGAAATTTCCCCTTGGAAGTCGAACGATTTACTTCTTGGAAATTTGACTCCCTAAAAGCGCCAATGTTCCAAAATTGGAACATGCTATTTTGAAGGAGTACACCTTTCGGAAATATCATTGTACATTTCTACAAGCATTTTAAAATCATACATTGAAGTATTTTTCACAACTATAATAAATATCATCACATTTTCTGAAAAAACCAATTTTTGGTAAATTTTATAAGAAAAAGTTGCAAAAAGCTAAAAAAACACTCATCTTTGAAAAATCGCAATAAATAATTGAAAACATATAAACAATCAAGCAGGAAATCAAAAAATACTTTGAAATAAGACTAAACTGTGTTAAAAAAAACTTGTTTATTTTAACGTTATTTCTTGGGAAAATTTTCACTTAAATATGATGTTCCATTTTTGGAACATTGGCGGGTAAACTACTCTCTGTTTAAAGTACAAATCATCATCAATAATTACATGTATGTGCTTTGAAGTTACAAGCAAACTTCTTTATTGCAAAGAGATAAGCGATATGCTACGAAAAAAAATCAAGTTCTTAAATTTTAGTTAAAATACTTTTGCTTTTTAAATCATTAAATTACTGCGCAGTCAGTGCAAAACACATCGTTAATAGCAGTTAATATTTCTCGAGTCTTACCCTAAAATTGTTACAGTAGGACAACAATATTAGGACTAAATATTTTAACTAATGAAATTTTTTTAAATATAACGCCAGTTAAAACGTTATTTTATGTTGGGAATAAACTGGTCATTAGATCAATCTTCTTTACAAAAGAAAACAATAATAAAAACTACAACAACCAGAGACCAAAAAATAAAAAAATGGAAAAATCCTTAGTCGCACGGGTGACTTGACATCTGAGATTCGCAAGACCCTGATAATAACAATAGTTAGCCCCTTAAAATGAAAGTAACGACCTTTCCAACTTTGAGCCCTTTTTTTTCTATTTCTATTGTCTTCTTGGGGGGGGGGGGGGGCGAGAAGGGACACCTGTTGGCACGGGGCCCGAGCCTGAAGGTGCAGAATATTTTTTAAACTATGGGTGAAATAAAGGGGTAAACAATATGGAGGGTGCCCGGAAAAGTCATTTGTGACGAGCCCCAAACTTTCTGTGGCAGCTCTGCATATGGGTGATGTTTTATCTCGCATTATCTTATATCTAATGCTCGTCCGAGATCCTTTTAAGTAAAAATAGATTGACTAGACAATAATTGGACTTATTTACCTTAACTGTCCCCACTATGCATCTTTTTTTTCTATGTAAAACACTTGGTGCATTTTGCTGATAAGAGCGATAAGTTTGTTAGGACTTCTTTGTTATAAAGCTGTTTCTTGGTGTGGAAAAGATAATACATATTCAATTTTATTGAGTTGAACTCCATTCATCATTCTTATGCTTTTAAGTACGGCAATTTAGTTTAATTTTATATTAATATTAGGTCAACTTCTAAAATAAAAGTTTTGTCAAGTCACGCGCGTTTAACAATTACGCCTGAACGAAAAAAATCTAAAATTTCCAGAGAAATTGCGAAAAAATAACCAAAAAGGAAAAATTTTAAATCCCCGGGTTACAGAAAAAGCCGCAAAACAAAAGCCAGAATTTGTTTTGTTCATATTAGAGGAAAAAATGGCAACAGATCTATCTTCTCAATGTTTTTCTTCACGCTACAAATTTTAATAAAAGCATTGTCCAACAATGGCCGTGATCAACAATGGATTTCTGATTGGAGGCTTATCTATATTTTAGCAAGAAATTAGTTGAACAAGTTATTATTCACGTTCTAATTAGAAAAACGCCATTTTTGCGCAATAAAATTGAATTTCGAACATTTTTTTTTTTGCGTTCGAACCCCCCCCCCCCCTCCCCTATATTTCTCATAATAACGATTCCAGTGGTGTAAGATCTGTTTTTTTATTTTTTTGAAAAACGGAATGGAATCTTACGTAAGAATAGGGGGAAGGAGTTTGAAAAATCTTACGTACTTACAGGGGGGATGTCAAAACGTGCCAAAATCGTCCTTACGTAATTAATGATTGGCCCCTTATTGGGGACGTAGAGGTGACTGTCGTGCGCGCGCATACACTGTTTCATGTCATGACAAAGCTTCAGTTGCCGGCAGTCAGCCTAGTAGTGTAGACCTACCTGTAGTGCTCCGCGGTTTTTATCAATTTATAAAACGACAGAAAGAGACAGAAATGAGCAGCTGCTGATTTTTACTATGGCACCATTTAGTAGTGAAGGTTACTATTAGAGATTACAAAAACATAGCTGCTAAAAATAGATTCCCAGAAATTAGCTATGTCCAAAGGTACACACACAACTCTCTCCCCTACCATTCTCATTCCGGCTTGTCGATGGCCTGCCTGAACGCGATTCTCTTTCTACTGACGTTTGACCACTTTTTTATGTTTGGCCTTTTTTTAACTGCATTAAAGTTTGCCAAAAGCTTGGCGATTCGCAAGTTTCAACAGGCTTTTGGGTAGTCTACCATGAGCAGTACTCGAATAAAAAAGTGGTACAATCAATTAAAAAATGGTCAAACGTCAGTAGAAAGTGAATCGCGTTCAGGCAGGCCATCGACAGGCCGGAATGAAAATGGTAGGGGAGAGTGTTGGATCTTGGGACATAGCTAATTTCTAAGAATCTATTTTTAGCAGCTATGTTTTTTGTAATCTCTAATAGTAACCTTCACCACTAAATGGTGCCATAGTAAAAATCAGCATCAAATGAGTAAAATTGACGATTTTGTGTGAGAAAGAAAATCTCATGACTCAAAAGTAAATATTTTCTTAATTTTTATTTCATTTTCTGTCTTTGTATTTGTAAATTTAATCAACTGAAACTTATTTTGTTACAAAAGAGAAGTACTTTCAAGAATTTGCTTATGAGAAAATTATGATAGTGCACCTAGATTGATCATTATTATAGTTTTTATTAAACCTTGGTGGTGATTGTACCTTGAGACAGCCAAACATTTTGTACCTTAGGACACGTTCTAAGGTACAACATATGAATGTTTCTTAATAATTAAGATATGTTTAGGAGCATATAACAATATTCTAATCTTATGTAGTCTTTTAAACACATTTAATGTTAGATAATAATTCATAATTCATTACTAAATATTCATGATTTTATTCACTACCAAGAAAAAACATTTTTTTTTTGTTTGTTTTCTGGTGCAAAATTGGTTCAAGTATATGGCTGTTTCCTAAATCATGAAGACTTTCTCATAGCACAACAGGATGTGCCCCAAGGTACAATAGGATGTTGTACCTTGGGACAGTTTGGAAATTTTACTTTAAACGACTGGCAATACTTTATTTTCCAACTGTCTGAATTAAAAAAAAAACATATTGCATAGAAGTATGTTGAGGTACTTTAATATGACATTTAGATTTAAAATTTTATTCAAATAATTGACGTTAAAAATTAAAATATGAAAGTGTTCCAAGTAACAACACTCTCCCCTACTGAAAAAGTGCGAGCTTTAGTCACCGAGGATCATCGTCTTGCAGTCCAAGAACTAGGAGAAGAAATTGGAGTCGGCATTGGGCCGGTACATTCAATTTTAACTGAGGATTTCAGAATGAGAAAAGTGTCCGCAAAATTTGTTCCAAAGTTGCTGACAATGAAGCAAAATACAACACTCCTCTGGTTCGTCATGCTCCGTACTGCCCCGTAATGGCTCCCTGCGACTTCTGGCTATTTCCTAAGCTGAAAAATGTCCCTGAAAGAAACTCAATTTCAAGAAAGAGAAGACATTAAACAGAGTACGACGGCTGAGGTTGACAGCATTCCAAAATATCCTTCCAGAAATGCTTTGAACAGTGGCAGAAGCGCTGGGAGAAGTGTATGCAACACCAAGGAGACTACTTTGAAGGTGATTAAAGGTTGGTAGCTCTAGTTCAATATTTGTACTTTTAACTATCAAAAACCGATACTTTTTGAACAGTCCTAGTATATTCTGTTTTATTTATGTAGATTTTGAAATTCAAAATAAACAAGTAATCAAATCGATTGCTTTTTGTGTAGTATTTTATTTTTAAATCTTTCCTCCTCCTTCCGTTCTACACACAAAACCGATATTGTGAAAAATAACTCACGCTATACCTGTACCGCCAAACCTCGTGAAGTCGAACACGCTTAAAACGAATTACTGCTAAGACGAAATGTATTTGTGATCCCCGTCCTGTTGTATCGTATTTGGGCCATTCCACCGTCACGTGCGGGACAATCCGACTATTATTTTACCGACACTTTGTCACAGATCTTAATATTTTAGCTAAACAGGAGTGAGAAATTTTTTAATCGTTACATACAAAAATACTCCTGAAACTAATTCTTTAACCAAAAAATTTTGATATCAAAAATTAAATTTATTTGCATGCGTCACGTGCGGGACATCTGAAGTTTACCTCTTGCAATTTGCTGTGTGAATAAGTTAATATTTTTACTCTATTAATGTATAGCAATGACGAAACAAATTGTAAGTTTTAGCAACAAAGAGTTCAATATAAAGAAAGAAATCTCATTTGTTGAGAAGTTATAATTTAAACCTTTGTAAAAAAAAAATACGTTTAGAGCCTTTATACGGAAAAAGTAGCCAATTTTTGTCTCGCACGTGACAATTCATGTACAGGTGTTTCCCATGTGTAACACGGTTCATTCGTTCCGTGTAGTATCAAAACCGTTCTATACGAGACTAAAAAAAAAATACCTATTTTTAATACTAATTATATATGTGCATGAGAAAAATCAGGTTATATATAAAATGTATCGTGTTAAATCGAAGCTGTGTTACACGAGACTTAGAAATAATGTAAATCAAGGGATGTGTACCGTGTTATATCGAAAACAAGTTTCATAAAAACAAAGTAAAAACTTAGAGTTATCAGCCATTAACGGAATGTATTAAACAAATATGAAATTCCGTCTTTTATAAATATAACATTCGAGTTATTTCAAAACCATGAAGTATTAAATTCAAGTTTCGTACCATGTAATATCGAAACCGTGTTATAATAATGTTCAAATTTGGTACCGTGTAATATCGAAACCGTGTTATAATAATCGCAAATTTGGTACCGTGTAATATCGAAACCGTGCTATAATAATCGCAAATTTGGTACCGTGTAATATCGAAACACGTGTTGTAGAAGTACCGTGTTAAACGAGGGATGCCTGTATTTCATTTAAAAGAAATAATTTTAAAAGACAATAACGAAATTTTTCGCTTTAGAAATCACACATACGTTTGTAATTTCTTAGGCAATGAAATGTTTTTCGTTATCTTTTTAAAGTATTATGTTTAATGAAAGGTATGAGGTGTAACGTGAGAGACAAAATGACCGTTTTCCGTTTAATGCTCCATTTACGCATAACGTTATATGGTTTTTTTTTTGGGACAAGACGAACTATGGTTGACAGGAACTGATTTTAAAGGTCTCTTTGAGTTCGTTTGAACGATGTTCGACTATTTTATTTTTTGTTGAAAAAAAGTTAGAATTTTTTTTTCTCAGGTTTAGCCAAAAAAAAAAAAAATAGTGTTTTAATGGCTTAAGCATTGTTATAGCTGTAGTTCTCATTTAAAAAAGTACCAATAATACTTTAGACGGATCTTCATTATGCAAAACCGTTCAGTGCCTTCTATTGTTTTCCTAACCAGACATCCCGCAAAACAAAAATATATAAAATTGTCTGAGACAGCATAAGATTAGGATGAATATTTTCACTTCACGGCACGTACCGTCGTAAACGAATCCAGCAGCAAATTAAATTCCAGCATTTATGGCCAATAAATTCACTCGTTAACATCCTAACGATCGAAAGTTTTCGGCAGATTCATAAATCAACATTAATGACCTCTTAAATTACTTAAATTCCGCTATTAAAACAATCATAATGAGACAGTGTTGTCTTTTTTGAGGAGTAAACCCATTACGAGAAATCAAAAAGCATTTAATAACAGCACGGTTTTTATTGAAAATTACTCAATTATCTGATAAAAATCAAATTTTCAGTTTTGCTCATTCATTTTAAAAGTTCTGAAAAAGCCATGTGCCGTTGCTTTAGTCAGTGAGCTCCAACGGGGTTGAGTGCTCTAATGAGGATATTAAATATTCAATGAATCTAAAAAATATTTTTAAAGCGTAAGTTTTAATGACGTTAATGATAATTGTTTCGATGGGAAAAAAATTACAATATTTCACCTAAGAACTTGCCTTTGTTTTTTTCCTTATTTATGTTTTTTACGAATATGGAGTAGACCGAAACTAATAAATAAGGTACGATTGCACAAAAATTGCAGTTTGTTGGATGTCTTTTCATCCGAAACTTTTCATGTAGAAAGGTATTTGCTCGACTTTATAGAGTCTTGGCCATCGGGCCTAATGTAGCGGACGGGTTGATCGCATAACCGAAAAGCCGGATAATACGGTTTACATATAGTATCTTCTTCCTACATAATTGAAAACCTATTTCAAGTTACTAATGCACAATATTAAAATTACTGTTCGTTACTGAACTACACAAATATGAGAAATTTACCGAAAAGAATCAACTCTAAGTGTATTGTTTTCATTATTCCGCATTTTTACTACGCCAGACATCAAGACTGTCAGATTGTCACGTGCCGGATAGATGGAAACCCACTGTATGTATAGTTTTTAATTTTAATGCTAAAGATTTCTTGCTATGTGATTTCCCATCGTCTAGGTGTACTTTATCTGCCCTGAAAGTCTGTAAACGCTGTACTGTTACACCCTGTATACAGATCGCAGTATATGTGCCATTTGCAATAGTAGCAATGGCATGGCGAGTAAGCATCGTCATGTGTTGTGGAGGAGAAGATTCGAAATGATGGGTTTTTATTACTACTCTGCAAATAAT
Source organism: Uloborus diversus (assembly GCF_026930045.1). Classification (NCBI taxonomy): domain Eukaryota; kingdom Metazoa; phylum Arthropoda; class Arachnida; order Araneae; family Uloboridae; genus Uloborus; species Uloborus diversus. The sequence continues at coordinate 155,778,162 of NC_072736.1, read as the reverse complement.
TTGACGATCGGTTCCAATTTGGCCGTCATGATCCTCCTCCGAATAGAAGAAAATGATGACTGGGTATCGAATTTTAGAGTCATTGATACTGTACTGAGAAAAAAATAAAAAAAACGTCAGGTCGACCTCAAACCGTTACAATGCTGAAAAATTACTGCACTCGAGCGCAGTAGCGTAATTATGGGGTCTAGCGCCCCTGGCGAACTAAAGAAATTGTGCACCCCCCCCCCCTCAGGGTTGCCCACATGGGAAGTCATCGGAATTTTTTTGTTTTTCTGGAACATTTTGATTAGCTGATTCGACAAATAGGAGGCAGCATTGTAATTTTTTTTCTTATTTTCTTTTTTAGAATTGTTTTCAATGATGCCCAATGTTCCTTCTTAGTAGATGTTATGTGTCTCTAGCTCTTTTTCTCGCGAGTTTTTTTTTTTTAATTTTTTTTAAAGCATTTTTCAAATTCTATGGTTAAAAAAAAAAAAAGAGCCACTCCTGCCAACCCCTAATTACGCTACTGCTCTTGCGTCCATCCAGAAATTTCCAAAGCATTTAGCACTTGAACAGGCAGCTGACCAGTGATTTTCTGGATCGTTGCAACGCGAATAGTTTTTTTTTTTTTCTAGCCGAACAGGACCATTTCGATCAAGTTAGAAACGAACGCGAAATTCTTGCCGAGTGGTGATTAAAAAAAAAAAAAACGCCATTTCAAATCTTCTCCTACTCAACACATGACAATGCTTACTGTGCCATGCCATTGCTACTACTGCAAGAGGCATATATACTCCTATCTGTAGATACCACTTCTACCACCGTATCACAAACACAACTAACACAGCGCTCCCTAGAAATATGTAAAATAAATAAGCCAGACCATGCATAAAGTAATAAGTACGTATATACGCATGAAGGAATATTTTACACATGAGGCAATGAGAAAAAAAAAAAGATGTAAGTGGACATAGTTTTGAGTAAAACGCGTTTAAAGATAACGTCCTAGGTAGGTTTCATTTAAAATTTTTTCTAAATCATGCTGTAGAGCAGAACCTACCCGGGCTACTGGAACCATCTTTTAAACAAAGACAGAAGAGAGGTTCACCTACCATTTGTACTGGTTATCTCCAAATTTTTAATTTTGCCACCTACATCCCTTTGCTTCTTACTCCCACATATTAACTTTCTAACGCTGAATACATGTTAAGTCAATAATGAAGTAGAAAAAAAATGTGAAATCTGTCCACTTCTCTGAACTCTCCTCTAATGACATTAAAAATTTCTGAAAAATACTACACTGTCAAACAAACAGCAATTTTTCAATTTTAGTTAAAATTCTTGGCTCATTAAAAATTTAATTACTGCACAATTGGAACAAAACACATCATTAAGAGCAAATATTGTCCGCTAATTGCATAAAAACTGCAATCGAGTGTTTCACGACAGAAATCTGAATATGATTATCCCATGTGAATATTCTGAAAATAATAATTGCATCAAAAATGTTTTTTATTGTTATGGCTAAAATGTCATTAAGTCGATCTCCAGTTATAAATGAAAATTAAAAGTATAACAAGGAAGATTTTTAAACAAAACTAATGTCATTTTCAAACTTGGGGGAAAAAGTTTTAAATTTCTTTTTGTTTGCAGTTATCTTTAGTAAATATTGAGAATAATGAAAATGGTTAACGAACCGTCAAATTACTGCAAATCAAAGTAACTCAAGCAAATTAAAAAACGTTGCAATATTACTTGGATACAGATGAGATATACCCCCCCCCCCCCCATTTGGCGACATTCGATTTTTTTGCACAAAATTAAAATATTTTTCTCGCCAATGAGGCGATAATTTTTTATGCATGGCATCCCTGGTCAAACTAACCTGTGTTTAGCAACCCGAAGGCAATCTTACAGATCTGTTCAAACTTGTTTACTTGGGTTGTTTGGGTTTCACGCAGGAGAGATACGTGGTGTTGTTTCGTGCAATATACCTTACAGGAATGCTTATTTTGTGTTAGTTTAAATTCAGTAGTTGTGTTTTGAAGTAAAAACATTAGAAAATGCCAGTTTCTTCAAACTTGAAGGTTAATTAAAAGTTAACTCCAACGTGGTGTGTATCTGTAACGTGCCATTGTCATATGATGTATTGTTTTAGACTGAGTCTGAATATTTATACCATATAAAAAGGTAAGTTCTTTATTTTAGAATTCAAAAAAAACCTCTCAGTTCCAAAATTCCTTGTTTTTACAAATCCTTGAGGGGTTCTTGTAGTTTTTAACTTTATTTTTACTGTATGTAAATTAATTTTACAGAAATAGTACGGTTATTTTGTTCTAAAAGTTAATTCTTATCGATGCCACGAATTATTTAGACATTAACGTGCCTCCTTTAGGTACTGAATTTTATGTTAACAATTGAAAGTTCTTTCGGTTGTGCTCTTAAAAATGCTGAATTTTATTAATAAATCTGCACAATAATGGTGCATATTTCACACTTAAAACTGTGTCATTATTGTACACTGAACGGAAGAAGCCACCCTTGGGTGTACATACACATGAATAAGCATAATATACATAAATATACATAACTGTGACCATACTCCGACTGTAATGTATATTAACAGTCGGAGGGATAACGGACCGAGCGGAGCGAGGTCCTGGCGAGCCAGAGGTCTCATAGTACTTTCGTAATGAGACTGAGGCAGGGCCGGCGAGCCGAGGTCTCATTACGAAAGTACTATGAGACCGAGGGCTCGTATCCCGGAGAAATGATGAAAAAAAAATTAATGCATTAATTTCGACTTGTAATTAATACAATAATTTATTTCATTGTATTTTAATATGTTTCAAAAAACCCCGGCCCTGTACATTTTTGAAGCATATATTCGTGATGTTTTTTGTTGTGCTTTTATGTTTTTATATATATTGTGTTCTGAAGTGCTTTGATCATGTTTTTTTATCTGATTTTTTCCTGCTGGCGCTAAAAAAGCATCGCTAAGAACGATGTATGACATATGTCGTCATACATCGTTTTCTTGGCGACGCTTTCTTGGCGCCAACAGGAAAAAGGCGCCAAGGGTGGGGTATATCACATCAGTTCCATTACTTGTTTCTGTATTTAGGCTTTTCTTGTAATCTTTTAGTCCATGAGTAAACTTTCTTTTTTCTTTTTTTTTTAATTTTACATTAACGAAGCTCCTTCAGCTAATGGATGGTTTGACATTCAGTTTTTCATAGTAGTCTGCCATTTCACACATTCATCTTCTTGCTACAAAAAGTAGTCTTAAGTGGTTTAGCGGCAGTTTCAAAAACTTTTTTAATTACACAAGCACATACACAAACATCTTTGTATATATACCAGGAGGTTCTGGCCCCTTCTCGCTTCTTCAGGTGACTACTGATCCATTGCTCACCGCCGTTAGATGGCTGCAACTTGACTATATTATGTCAGCTTTGGAGACTGAGCTTGCAATGGCTAGCCAAATTTTGCGACCACCGACCAAATTGGCTATACGTTGCCGAATTTGTTGCCATCATGGTGACAGTTGATGCTTTTAATGGTATACCATTTAAAACAAAACGTATCGGATGGATCTGCTTCAAACAAACTTTGTTGAATATAGCTCTTGACGAAGATCAAGTAGAAGTAAAAAGCATTTCGATTTAGCTATATTTTAAAGGGTACTTCCAGGTCGATTTAAATGATTTTGACTTGAACTTTTACAGGACAAAATAAAACCGATTCAAATTAAAAAAAAATCCATACCTCAAAAAATAGAGAAGTTACCGTGGTTCTGAATATATTTTAAATTTCTAGTTGGAAGAAATATGAAAATAAATATTCGCTTAAAAGTCTAAGTCTCCATAAACTGTTGCTTACAGAGAAATACGATTTTTTTTTTTTTTTTTTTTTTTTTTTGCTGAATGAATAACCAAAAAATTCTACGATTTTGCTTAAATAGAAATTTTTGTTATTATTCATTCAAAATTTTGTTTCTCTAACTTCTGTGCACATAGATGTTGAAAAATGATTTTGATAAAAATGTATTCATTGCTGTAATTAACTAAAACCGTAATATTGAGAAAATAAATTAATCTTAATATCAAGGGATAAAACTTGATATCGATTTTCCCTTTTACATAAAAGAGACATTCTACGTTTGGAAATCGGTTTTAGTTGCAAAAAGTTGTGTGTAGTTAGTTGAATTTGAAATTTTTTGTTGCATAAATCAATAGAGAGACAGAGAGGTATTGCTAAAATAAGAAAATGGATGTTGGAATTCGCAAGTGTAAACTTGTTAAGCACCAGACGAAATTTTATTTGTACAATATGTTAATATAATGACTTTAATATAATGCAGGGGTCTCCAACCTTTTTTACTCAAGGGCCACATTGCAAATTTTTGAAGACGAGGCGGGCCAGCCATCAAACAATATTGGTTCAAATGGTTTTTGTCAGTGTTCGTCACCGTCCCCCCTACACTCAAAGCTTTTTTTCTTTTCAATAAACGCTCAGTAGCATGGGCGCAGCACTTTAAGGAGGGACAAGCCAAGGCACAGCAAGATGTCGGTTTTTAGCTGCCTCCTCAAGCCAAAAGATAGATACCAAAAGTTATAAATGCTTAAAAGTTTTAGATTGTCTTTGAATCAGAAGAGGGACGGAGGTGGGCGAATCGAGTGATATCTTCCAGAAAATTTTCCAAATTGAAGTTTAAAAACGCAGTTTTAGTCAATCTTTGCTGGGTTTAGATATGGTTGGAGGACAGGTTTCAGAGTCCACCTAAAGAGAAATTTTCAAAAGTCACATCGAAATTCCCATTTTTAGGTAATTTTGGTAAAATGAAGGGAAATATTGGTTGCGATTCACTCCCCCCCCCCAATTGTTTTTCAAAAATGAAATCAACTTCAGGTTATCTTTGGAGACGTCAAAGGCTTTTTCCCCCTCACAAATTATCGTTAAAAACTCAATTTTAGACTTTTTTTTGTGATTTTGTAATCTTAAGGAAAATTTAGATGCTCTCTTTGAGAACGTTTAGGGAATGAAATCGTAGAAACACATTACTGGGCGTCTTTAATGATGTTAAAAGAATAGTCAGAATTTAGGAGCTGTTGGGAAATGTTTCTATATCGAAGTTTCAAAAACACAAGTTTAAGCCAACTTGTTATGTTGAGACGTTCGGGAAGGAGTTGGTAATTATTCCTGGAAATCGTTTGGAATTCGTCCAGAAATTTTTTTGAAATTGAAGTTTCAGAAATGCAATTTTGAACTATCTTTGGTGACTTTTAGAGATGAAAATGAAATTTGGAGACTCTCCCCCAAAGGATGGACAGTTGCCCCTCTCACCTCTGCAGCTACGCTCATGCTAGACTTAGTTGTGGTGTTTGAGATTTTCTGGGCTCAGTTTTCTTTCAAATTATATAAAAGAAAAAATATTATCAAATATTTTTTTTTTCTAATTTGAAAGCATCCCGCTGGCCGGTTAAAATCTGCTCGCGGGCCGTAGGTTGGAGACCCCTGATATAATGTATAATGACTTTTCCTATATAATGGGGAACAAATTACTCAGCTGAGGCAACGTTAAGAAGCAGCAGTTATCTATTTGTGTTAAACTTCTTAAAAAATTCAACCGAAAATCTCTCTTACACGTTAAATAAATAGATCAGTCATCTAAATGCCACTGGTGCCGATTTTCATTTGCCCAAGCTAAGTCAAGCTAATAACAGCTAACTGTATTTCCAATTTATCATTCAGCAGCCCAGTCAACATTGGAAAACTTTCGACTTCTTTTCCCACTTCCCAAAACAGTTTATTCATCAAAAATCAGACACTCCAAAAAATCTTTTTTCTTAGATCTCGTATTTTCCAAGAATTTCTTCCCGGAGGAAATTCATCTCAGCTTAAATGCTCATGCGAGTCTCATTCCTTAAGGCCGAGTTGACAGATTTCAACCAACTTGACACTTATCTTTCACCAATAGATTCTTTACCGAAATGCGTCCGTGAAATCATGAACTGTTTCAGTGACAAACTATCTTCCTTTGGATGGTAAAACATTTTATCAGTAATATAAATATCGTCTAAAATCAATTAAGAAGAGGGATTGAAAAAGTTAAATGCAGTGAAAAATTAAGAATTATTTAAGAAACCAGTTACTCATTAATATGCATGGTTCATTCTCACGAAAACATATTCGACACTTTTGGTTGAAAGTATTTGATAAAGATCCTTGCTTGTAAAGAATGCAAGTTTTGTGCGAATTTATACCCTCTCAGAAATACCCTCTAATTAATCCCCTTAGGTAGTTAAACTAATTTCCTTTTGCGGTAGCCTTTTGCAGAACATTTACTGAACTAACATCATTGCGGATGTTAACTATTATAATATTGGTATTGTGGTAAGTTTTAAAAGACAAATGCTTTAAAATCTACAAAAAATGCTTTGAAAATGTATTTTGCGTCAATATTACGGGTTTTGTGCAATCTAAGTGTAAACTGTAAACAGAAAAACTGACTACTTTCTTTATTGTTACCCGTTGCAACTTTTTGTCCTTAAAACAATAAAAAAAAGACATCGAAGCAAATGTTATTTAAATCACTAAAAAACGACTAAATTATCAATTTTTCAAATTTTTAAGCTCGTTGAGGTGTCAGAGATACAATCAGATTTTTTTATTTTTTTCTTTGAGTCTCACCTATCGCAACGATTCTATTTTGAAGCATTTAAAAAAAACATTAAGTAATATGTTAAATAACTATAATGGAATTCTCAATTTTTTTTTTTTTTTTTTTTTTTTTTTTTTTTTTTTTTGAATTTTCAAGCGCATTGCGCGATTAGAAGATTTCATCCGATTTCATATGCTTTGTTATTATTATTATCATTGCTGCTGTTTTAGTTTTTTAAGTCATTACCAATCAACCTTTTTGCGCTATAGCGACTCGAAAATTAGAATCTTGTTCTTGTTTTCGAACCACCCTATTACTTAAGTAGTGGAACATGGGGCAAAGTGAAAAAACGGGATAAAATGAAATGGTGAAATATTTAATATGCTTTTAGGTTCACCTATCTGGCATTCTTTAAACTATGTAGTACCATATGTTGTCTATTAAACACAGGAAAAAAATACCGCCGAAGATTAAAGCATTTGGTAAAACAGGCAATTTAAAAAAAAAAATTGATACTCATATTGTAATATTTTGTGGTAAGTCAAAAATTATTTTTGTAACTATAAAATGATAAAGTTCTTGTTATTAGCCCATTTAAAATTTTTATTCAGGCCTCCTAATATTCAATGCACTATTAATTTAGTTAATATTAATCTTGTTTGTACTTTAAATAAATTGTACAATTAGTCAAGTACATTCGGGGCAAAGTGGATAGGGCAAAGTGAAATAGTTCATTTCAATTACTCACTCAATTATTTATGTAAATCTTTTACGTTTTCGTTTATTAATTCATTTACATTCCTTCATTTAGTAATTTCACTTATTTATTCATTCATTCACTTATTTTCTTATTCATTCATTCTTTTTCTCGCTCATTTATTTTACTTCATGCATTAATTGATTTATTCATTTAATTATTCGTTTACTGTTTTATAATCTTTGCAATAATTCATTCAACTATTTATTTACTGATTCTTTTGATCAAAAATATGTTTTATAATCGAATAGAAAATATTTAATTAGAAAAATATTTTATTTTTCACTTTGCTCCATTAAAAAAAGGAATTCCCTCTTTTTTTTATGAAGACTAAATTTTACTGCCAAAAATAAAAAAAATACTGTTTCAACGCAAGTTTTTTCATAAAATACAATGTTCTTTCTTTATGTACTGTAATTTTCAAAACAAATTTCCGATTTGTTCATTTTGAAAAAACTCAGTTATCATAAACACACTTTGCCCCACAGTCTCCTACAAATGACACCTGATTTTACAGAGTAAAATGGAGAACCAATTTAAAAAAATAATTGGTTGCAACTATTTTTTTTTAATTCAAAAGTATTGCACATGATTTGTACTATTTTCGCGAGAATAACCCATGACTATTAATACAACACTAATGCAAACATAATTGACATCAACCAAATAACCGCCCCTTTCCCCCGTTCACTGAAAAAAATTCATAAAAACATACAGAAAATCGTACATAACGGTTTCATAATATTCTACCAAGCACATAAAGAACGTATCTTAGAAAATTCTAATAAACCAACGTTGTATCGTAAAAGGGATTTAATGCTAAGTTCGATGAAGAACCTTCACTAAAGAGCCATAATTTTCTATTCTGAGGGAGATAATTATTAAAGAATGGGCTACAGGCATTTCCTTCATTCTTATGGCACGTAACTATCAATCAAAATAGCGATTGGGCGTCAACTTCATCAAAATTGGTGGTGGCGATTGTAATTGGTTGGTTGCACCTATAATTACATTTGAGCTCTTTCCCAAGTTGTATTGAAGAATAATCTTAAGACTCTTGAGCCGAGCTTACCATTTTTGGGTAACTGAGCCATGACACTGCGCATTAAAACAATTATGAAAGATTATTTTTTTGCTTTCTTTTTCGCATGTTTAATATTAAAAACTATTTGCGTTTCTGGAATTGCCGACTGAGCCTTTTACCTTTTTCAATTATTATGAAACATTAAGGCTTATTTTTAATTTCAATATACTAATACAATTCTAAAACATTTAACCCTTTTGTAGGCGCGGCCTTTGTACTAAGATGAAAAGTCGCCATTATCGATCAAATACACTGTTCCATGCATGTAATTTTTTTTGTCGTATCTCGCAGCTGAACCACTGAACCTCGTGAGTTTAGGGAGTTTGTCAATTTGGATTATGATTTGAGATATTTTTTCGAGTTATGTTTATTTTAGTGATTTAGTGATGTTAGCAGTGTATCTGAGAGACACACTACTACCGCTTAAGCAAGTTTTTGTTACATTCAATTTCCCATGTTTTTACAGGAAGTTTTTATTTCAGTAGAGCACCGTTAAGCGTATTTCTAGAGGCTATCCCAAAAATAACGTTAATGTTAAAACCTAAAATTATACGTAGGCTGTTCAATAAGTAATAAGACTAATTTTACTGCCGTGAAACCGCTCATCGGAATGTTAATTCCTGTGGCATGAGAAATGTCTATTGTCTGTATTAACAGAAGCTACCGACTGTTGGCGCGTACAGACTCATGTTCCTGAGTATCACGTGGTTGAATTGAAGCCCGTTGGCGTTCGCCTACAAGACGCAGCCAGTTGTCAAAATGGAAGTGTCGTTGGAACAAAGTTACGCGATTAAAGTTCAGCATCGGAGATCTTTGATATGGTACGTGAAGTTTTCAACGATGAATCAATGCTTAGAGTCAGTACTCTTTGCTGGCATAAAGCTTATAAGGAAAGCAAGCAGAATATGAAAAATATTGAAAGTGAAAGACAACCTTCAACGACCATCACAGAGACAATGATTAACACTGTTGCTATTCTTATCAAGGGGAATTTAAGAATTATTTTACATCAGTCAGTTCTGGCTGTTTCCGTAACTTAAGAAAACATTAGGAGGCAAACATTTTGAAAGCAACACATCTAAAATCTTCGGAGGCGGTTTTGAAATATCTCTCACAAACCAAACGTTCAAAAGTTTTTAACACGTGGACAGAACGTTGGAATAAATGCATTTAGTCCCGCAGAAGTTATTCTTTAAAAAAACTTGTAAATTGTGACGATTAAAATTGTTTGGTATTTTTTAAAAATTTAGTCTTATTACTTATTGAACAGCCCTGGTAAAATAAATTGAAAATCGCATGCAACAAAAACTTACTTAAACAATCTTACGTATCTCTCGGATACAAAGAGCAGATGCTCGGATCGCTAATTATGGTAAATAATCAATGATTTCAAAAAGCAGCTCTACAAGAGGAGAAAAAATAACTAAAATCAAGACGTTCGTAGCGTTTTACGGCGTAAACCTAAAAAAAGAAATTACTTCTCAGTACATCTCTTTGATAAGGGTCATTCTCCAGAAAACATAACTTTTGAACGCAAATATTTTTCAATTTCGAAAAAAATTTTCTTTTTTCTTTCCCATTCTTACATGAAAGTGTTACCTACTAGAAAAAACCATAAACAATGGCCCAGCTTAGTTCCAATTATTTTACTCATAAATAAAAATAAATAAAAAAATGCTTTGTTCACGGAAATAAAAAATAAAAAGAAAAAAAATTTTTAATATTTAAAAATCGATGCCAATTTAATATCAAAATAGTAATTTTGTTAATTGGTGCAAACAATCAGCAATGTTAATGATTAGTGGGAATATAATATTAAGCTCTCTTAATTAAAGTACGACTTAATTAGTAGTTTCAAATGTGTGTTAAACGAGCTGATGTGTGCATCACATGACTTAATTTTACTCCAATTTAATGTCATTTTTCCATTATTGGCAATTTTAATGTAATTCAATAGATTACTCTCTAAATATCACCAACAGTGGCCAAATTGAAACCAGATTAAAAAAAAAAAATTGCCAAACTTGGCGACCAAAAGAGTGGCGATATATCGCCAAGTGTCCGTCAAATTGTAACACCACTTGAGTTTACATCGAAATTAACAATGATTTCCCCGCAAAAAGGAGCAAAAGACCCCCTTTGGAGCATCCGAATGCAACCAAAAAGAGAGGTGCACAACTAGACCCCACTAGGAGTCTACGTACCAAATTTCAACTTTCTAGGGCATACCGTTCTTGAGTTATGCGACATACATACGCACATACAGACGTCATGAGAAAACACGTCGTAATTAACTCGGGAATCGTCAAAACGGATATTTCGCGTGTCTATACGTTCTTAAACACTTATCCATGGATGGTCGAGTCGAAAAAAAAAAAATAACTCTAATTTAAATTCCGAAACTTTGAATTCAAATTATGTTTTTCGCAATCACGAGTTGCGACAATACTCTACTGGTTAGAGTTATTGTTTCTAGAAATGGCTCCCCCGACCAAGCATGTCCCTCCTCCTGGGTGCTTACGTGTGTATAGTTGTATGTGTAGGCTTACGTGTGTGCACGTTGGCGTGTGTATGTGTGTAAAGGCGTGCGCGCGTAGAGGAGTGTGTATGAGCATGCGTGTGTAGGACATGGACGCCACCGCCCAGCAAAAGTGGATTCCGGGGGACAGTGGTCAGGACCAGCCGCGCCGCCGCCGGTGGACGGTGGTGCTGCAGCCCTGGTCCAAGCTGAAAAAGGAACCGTAACGCCAAGGACTGTCAAGTGAGAACAATAAGCAATCGTGATTGCTCAAAAAAAACTCACATTCATTCGGGGGTGAGCAAAATGGAAATTAAGGTCGATTATAATTCCTTTTTTGTGAAAGGAAGTAAAAATAGTATTAAGTAAATTTGAGGATATACTGGCAATTTATAATTTTGTTAGAATGCCTATTATTGGTGTATTTCCCCTCCATCATTTATTTTCACCTCAGAAATAATGACATTGATAAGGTCTGTCACGGAGGTGAAATTCACGGAGGTAAGGATCTTAGCATTAATATAGGCCTAATACTGTAGATACATTTTTCATGGAATTTTTTTTTCTTCGTTGCCACAATCTGCACATGTTAAGCGTATGAAAACATGCTCGTTTTTTTCTTTCATTCATTTACATCCCTGAAATTCAAGTTCAAGGAGGTGAGAAATCAGAACAACCACACTAAGTTTTTAAAGCAAAATCCATCTTTTTTGTTTCGACAAAAATCTCACAACTTCAACTATGGCTGAAAATAAACAAGGGCAACCCTTGTAACATGGAAAATAAAACTTGATGCCATTACTGCCACATGTTAATGAGACATGGCATTTTATGTTTAGGTAACGGAGGTGAGAATTTATTGTGTGACATAACTCCTTGTCCTTCTAAAACGAACTAAAACACAATGTTAAAAAATTAAATACACTTTAACAATTAGCATTTGAGACACTTGTGAAAAGAATAATAAATAAGTATATACTTTTAATTAAAGAAGTTATTAAACAACATAAACACTCACACAAGGTGTGTGACATGCCACAGAGGTGAGAATTCATCTGTTGTGAACCAAAAATATACTAAAATAAAAATGATTAAAAAAAATGTTGGCAGGTTCAAATAGATATATTATTGATGAAATTAAAAACTATTGTTAAATGAATTGTTCCTTAAAGTTTTTACTGTAAAAGGCGTGTGACAGAAAAGTTACACTTTTTGAAGAATGGCCCATAAGCGCGTCCGCTGGAAGATTAAATAAATATTTTTAGTTAATTACCAAAAATGTTACAAACATACAGTAAAAATTTTAAAATACAATAAAATTCAACAAATGTAGCTAAAATCGAAATTTGTTCACGTGAGTTTTGAAAAACATCATCGCAGTTCTAGAATGAAATAATTTCGATTTTCCAACATCATCTGCTGAAAAATAAAGCATAATTTTAAAAAGTTTATGCAACAGAAAAGCGTTCAGATCTAGAACATAAATTATACGGGTATGTTAAAAAGGGTCCATCTCATTCTAGAGCCATTTCATTGCGTTTTCCACAGCATTAAAGAGATAAAACACAGTAAGAGGCATGTTAGAAAACATAAGCTCAGTTCAAATCTTAAATTTATGTTTTTTGATTAAAACACATTTTTATAATGTAGGAAAAATATGATTTTTAAAAGTGTCTGAAAGTATAAAATATTGCTCAATCCATTTGCACAAATGAGATGCTTTTACGCGCATATTTGCATTTGATTTCCGGAAGTTTGAACTTCATATTTTCATGTATTCGACAATAAGGAATTATTTTGTGTCATAATATGAAGTAACAACTTTCTAAAAAGTTTTCTTGTATTTAAAAAATAATGACTTGTGCGTGTTGCGGGCGTGATCGTACTTTTTCAAAAAAAAAAATTAGAAACTTAATTTTTCATATTGTGATACATAATTGTTCTTTATAATCGAATATATCAGAATTGAAAGCCAAAATTTAAAATCACGAGGGAAAAGTGGATATATGTGTTCCAAAATTTCACACCCACACTCAAATGAACTGAGAAACATAACACAAAGTTTTCAGACTAAAATTGGGAGAGCTGCAGTTGAGAAAAAGTAGTACGGTTTTTTAAAGGCACTATAAGGATATGAAGTTAAAACTGCTATCCAATTAAGGTATCCGACTACGTTGAAAAGGCGATTTTCGACCAAAATTCACTTTTTCTCAAAATAGTTTCATTCAACAGCCCCATTCTTTAAGATTATGAAACATTTTAGTTTTATAATCTACGCGAATTAGAACTCACGTTATAAGCATTTGAATACTAAGTGTCTGCAGTATAACGCGTGTTAAGTCTAATCTTTACTTACGTTTTTTGAAGAATGCAATTATTTCTCGATTCTGGCTACGGAAAACATGGTTTTGCAAATTCTATTCAGTATTCAAGCATGAAAGTTGGCATGCCTGTCTTGTAAGTACTTGTGAGTGGAATAGACCACAGATTATGTAAATGATGAAATATTTTTTGATTTATAGCTTTTTTACCGAAAAAAGGTGACTATTTTTTGAGAAATTTCTGGATAAAGTCACATAATTTGTCATAAACGTTAAAATTCTTGAAATATTTCTTAACCTGCGGTCTGTTTCATGTGTAATATTTATACATGTGAAAAAATCTAAGCAAATTGTTTGTAGCTAGTTAATTTTTATTAATACAGTGTTTCTCCCAACTGGTAATTTTCAGTCATTTTTGCCAAAAAATCACCCATTTAATAAACGTTATTGATATTATGGTTTATTTTTCAGCAAAATACATGTTTTAAGATCATTCTGCTTCTAAAAAACATTAATATTATTTCATAATAGTGTTTAAAAAAAAAAAAAAAAAAACTGCTCCGAACCTAGTCGGATACCTTAAATACATTTTTGTGCAAAAATAGTCTTTTTTTTTTTGTGACTTCGAAAACGAACTAACATAAACAGAATGTTTTTACTATGTAAGTCAAATACTATAAAATTAAATTGTTTATGAAATAAAACCGTATGTGATAATAAGTAATATAAATTAATACTATCAATACAAAATAGTTCAGGAGTTAAATACGTATTTGAAAATAAATTGCATAAATAAAATACCATCAGCTTAAGATGTGTCGTGAGAAAATCCATATTTGAGAATACATAGGGTAAATCAACTATTATCAGTTCAAAGAGCTACATCAGCTTGATGCATATCAGGAGGCACAGAACTGCATATCATCATAGAAAACTCAGTTCTGGGGGGAAAGGGGGTCGATTTATAGCTTTTTTTTTCCATTTTACGCATTTACATCACGTTTATACAGCAAGCATTCAAAAATCTCCTTTGGCGATCTAGATACACTTTTTACAATAGAACAGTACGGACCTGTTTTTCCATTTTAAAGTTTGAAATATGGTTCTAAGATATATCGAGGGTGCTAAATCTGATAGTGGAGATCTAATTTTGCAACTTCCCAGTTTTTGAGATACGTATACGGATTTGCAATACAGTGTATAATGGTATGTTTCAATACCTTAAAACTCGGTGCATCGGAAATGATGCGGAAAAGTTTCTTGTACCTTTTTTAAATACTACAGATAAATTGGGACTACTTTATCCATAGACATCGAATTTAAAATTCAAATTAAAAACTGATGAGTTATTTACGAGAATGACCAGCGATTACCGGGAAGTCTGACAAGTGTTGCATAGTTCAATCGGCCTCGCTTCATATAGACCAGGGCTGTCCAACTGGCGGCCCGCGAACCTAATGCGGCCCGCCAACACATTTTTCGGCCCGCATCGATGTTGACATTCCTGAGTTTGTAAAGAAGGCGGATCGGCCCCAGTGTCCCCATCAAAATGTAAGCTAATTGTTTTATAATCCTTCTGTTTCATTGTTTTATAATTAATAATTAATTAATATTAATTGTTATTGTATAAGAGGTAAGAGGTTATTGTTCAACTTTTCAAACTGTGGCCCGCCAGGTGATCAGTGACCGGAATTCTGGCCCGTGGGCTCTTTGCAGTTGGACAGCCCTGATATAGACAAACATCCGGCTGCGGAATTGTGGTTCGTTCATTTGCGGCGCGGCGGCCCGAGACATACTCCGTAAAAATATAATGTAGCATCTTGTTTATCCGGCTCTCAATAATCCGGCTCATCTGGAAAAAATTTTCAGCATTGAAAAAATATTTTTTTCACTTAAATAATAATTTAAAATTGTGTTAGCAAGAACGGAGTTACAAGTACACTAAATATTCGCTTTTTATTTGGATTAAATGTAGAGTTCCTGCATGGGTAGTACCATAAATTATAGTGCAGGTGTCCCTCGTATAACACGGTACTTGTACAATGTACAACACGGTTTCGATATTACACAGTAATAAACTTGCGGTTATCATAACACAGTTTTGTTAATACACGGCACGAAACTTGAATTTATTGCTTCATGGCTTTGATACAACTCGAATGTTATACTTAAAAATGATGGAATTTCATTTTTCTTTAATACATTCTGTTAATGTTTGATAACTCGAATAAGTTTTTACTTTGGTTTCATGAAACTTGCTTTCGCTATAACACGGCACACATCCCATGATTTACATTATTTTTAAGTCTCGTATAACACGGTTTCGATGTAACACAAAACACTGTTTCGATACAACCCGATACATATTGACATGATTTTTACTATGTACATGATTTATTAGTGTAAAAAATAAGTTAAAAAGTTATTTTTAAAAAAGTCTCGCATAGCACAGTTTCGATACTACACGGAACGAATTAACCGTGTTATACGAGGGACGCCTGTATTGTAACAACATGGCGTACTCATAGTGTCAGTCCGGCGGCACTACAGCTAAACTATAAGTGATAGACAGTTTGCGAGAAATGATCCCATGTAAGTTTCATATAAAGCATTGTTTTTTTCCCAAATAACAGATAATTTAGCATATTTGTTTCGCTTATTTTCCATATTATCCTGGTTTTCGGTTATCCGGAGTGCGTTTGGTCCCACTTAGTCCGGCTAAACGAGGTTGTAGTGTACTACTATATGCTATACTAGCGGTAAACGCACGGCTTTGCCCGTAGCATAAAATTAAAAGGTCATTTAGTTCGCCTGTTTATTTACAAATAATGGATGATGAATTTCTCGCCAATTTGCTATGTTCATCGCCCATGTTATGATAATTTACTCGACCACGTTATGATAATTTACTCGAAAACGTTATGATAATTTACTCGACCACGTTATGATAATTTACTCGACCACGTTATGATAATTTACTCGACCACGTTATAATAATTTGCAGAATAAAATTTCTTAAAATTGGAATAGAAAAAGAACAAAATCGAATTTTTGAAAAATCACTTTGAGGTGCTCCCCCCTATCCTTCGAACTAATTTTGAGCCGAATTTCATTAAAATCGACCGAACGGTCTAGGCGCTATGTGCGTAACAGATATCCAGACAGAGATCCAGGGAGACAGATCCAGGGAGACAGATCCAGAGAGACACATTTCAATCACGTATATCTCAAAAACAGGAAAAGTAGATAAAAATCAGACTCCCGCCATCGGATTCAGTGCTTTCGACAGGGCCGCCGAGAGCAGAAGTGGGCCCGTTGTCAATTTGGTCGTCGAGATCCCCTCACTTTTAAAACTTATATTACTCCATTTTGGAGCCGGGCCCTCTCAAGAGCAGGATACCTCGTTTCCGACTAAGTTGACATGGCCTCTCGTTGCCCCTGGCCTGCCTTCGATATCTATAAGATCCAGGTTTCAATTTGTTTCTGTAAAAACAAGTCCGTTCCCTTGTTAGACCGCTTAATATCATTTAACACACCCTAAAGCTAATGCTTGTTACTCGAAGCATACTAGCAGAAGCCTCTCAATTCTATTATCCAGAGTATACAATATCGAAATAACAATTACTTTTCACCATTTATTTTCCTTAATATAATAGCCTCATATTAAGAAAAAAAAATCTCACAGTGTGCCGCCCTGCAGAGGCAAATAGCTATCGAAAGCCGACACATCCATAAATCCAATCACGGGGAGCTCATTTCCGACTGACACCTGTATTATAACATAAGTGCGTATGTTCATCAGTTATCTGATAGTCGGATCAGTTATGGCTATCACGTACCACAACGTACGCCCAGGCCACGTCACTTGTTCAACGCTCACTAAATGGTAAGAGAGAATAACTCCAGCTTTGAAGCTTACTGAAAGAGTTTCGTCTATAAATAAGAGTTTGATGATTTTGTTTAGTGGAAATATGTGTAAAGCTTGTAGGAATTTTTTTTTATATTATTCAATTACACATCGTGCTCTGCAACAGCAGTGGCACATCTAAAAAGGGGGGGGGGGGCAGTTACGGGACTGGTCGACAGAAGCTGTTACCGTCTCTTAACACATTTTTCAACTTTGTGAGCCAAATTGTCTACGCAGTAATACAAAAGTTCATGACGTTCTTCAAAGAAAAAGCTTGAATTCAAAAACACATTTATTTTAGACTATTTACAATATTTACATCTATCTTATTCAACTTCTACTAATAAAAAAAATGCCGAATTCTTATCATATCACCTTCATCTTAATAAACAAAATCTTATTCTATTTCTTAAATTGTTGCCACAAGCCAAAAGTAAATTTTTGTTGCCTCAAAGTCGAAAGGATGATCATTACTTGGTTTCAAGGCTTATCTCCATCAGAAGCTATGCTTTTATTCAATACTAGTAGTACCCGCACGGCTTTGCCTGTAGTAGAAAATTAAAAGGTCATTTAATTCGCCAGTATATTTACAAATAATGGATGATGAATTTCTCACCAATTTGCTTGCCACGGTTCCACATTATGATAATTTAGTAATTTACTCGCCCACGTTGTGATCATTTGCTCGGTAAAATTTTCTTAAAATTGAAATAGAAAAAGAACAAAATCGAATTTTCGAAAAATCGCTTCGAGGTGCACACTCCCAGGCTACAAACTAATGTTGTTCCAAATTTCATGAAAATCGGCCGAACGGTCTAAGAGCTGTGCGCGTCACAGAGATCCTGACAGAGAGACTTTCAGCTTTATTATTAGTAAAGAAAGTTGTAATGTAAATGCATATTGAAACAAATGGATTTAAGTTTCAGTTAATACAATTCAGGGGAGTTGATGCCCTAAAAGCATTTTAAAAATATGTTTTCAATTTTTATTTATTCAAAATATTCAAATTAAGACAAGTTTTTAAGCGACACCGATTTTATGTTTCTATGTAAATTAAAAGTAGTTCAATTTAAATATTAATGATGCAGGATATGTCAAATGTACGTACAATTCTACTTTCAAACACGAATTTCTCAAAACATCGATTTTGAAAACTCATTTTATTTTTCTAGAAAACTACTTTACATACTAGACAAGCAAATTGCTAGTATAACGGGTGAAAATTGCTTCTACGTTTGAACGAAGCAATTGCTTGTTTGGTGATATTTTGACAGTTGAAAAATTTCAACCCTAACTTCAGTGGATTAACCCGAAACTCCGGTAGGTAGCGTTCATTGTTTAATAGCAATACACAACTTTTTTTTGCTATTAGAAGTTGCTTCTCGAAAATATCCTTTTTTCGGCCCATCCTACTGACCAACGCTCACTGATAGTTACTTGGCGACAATGCTGGCAAACACGCCATGTTCTCTTGTACTCCTACCTCCATATATTGAAAGAAATATCAGAGTAATCTATTTCAAATGACATCCCTATTGGAAAAAAAAATGATACCGGAAAAAAATATACCGGCTTATGAAACACCGGAACCGGTATCATACTTCCGGTATGTCAGTATTTATACCGGAACCGGTGTTCCATAAGCCGGTATAATTCAGATCCCGGTGTCCCATACCGGAACCGGTATGGGATACCGGAACCGGTGTTCCATAAGCCGGTATAATTCAGATCCCGGTATCCCATACCGGAACTGGTATTCCATACCGGAACCGGTGTTCCATAAGCCGGTATAATTCAGATCCCGGTATCCCATACCGGAACCGGTATTCCATACCAGAACCGGTATTCCAATAATACCGGTTTTCCATACCGGAAAACTGGTATTCCAATAATACCGGTATTCCATGCCGGAACCAGTACCCCATAGCAGAACCGGTATTCCATACTGGAACCGGTGTTCCATAAACCGGTATACTTCATATCCTGGTATTCCATACCGGGACCGGGGCTCAATACCGGAACCGGTGTCCCATTAGCCAGTATACTTCAGATCCCAGTAGTCCATACCGGAACCTGTGTTCCGGTATACTTCAGATCTCGGTAGTTCCTACTGGAACCGGTGTTCCATAAGCTGGTACTTCAGATCCCGGCACTCCATTTCCGAACGGTTGTTCTATTTTGGAATTTATTTGGTTCCTCAAATCCCGGTAGTTTTAGCCAGAGTTGTTGTTCCAACTTCAGTTGTATACCGATATTTCTTTCTGGTACTGGTACAGCACATTTCGTTACTTCCTATCGCGGCAGTATATTCTGGTGATTCTCCAGAATGGTCTGTACTGACTTATGATGCGGGAATAGACACTGGTGCAGTCCATTTTGATGTTAAAGTGTACTGGCATTGCATAAGCTGGTACGGTGCATGGTGCCAGTAGCATACTGAAGTCACTAGAATACCAGCATTGCGTATATTTACGAAGCACAATATTTTAATGTAACATAATTAAATCAACTAAAATTGCGACTTATCAATATCCAAAACTTAAAAGAAGGGATGCAAAATTACAATATTAATCAAAGCTATATGTAGTGCATTATCGAGTAAATGATTAAAAAGTAAATATATTTAGTTAGAACAAAAATGTTTAATTGCAATATATTGTTATGAGTCCAGCCACTTCAAGAAATTCTTTAAATGACAATAGTTCTTGAGAAAATAGAGAAGATTTATTTACGACAAGAAATATCGTTAGCAACTGCTAAATTAACCATAGCAATTAGGCAAATTCCATTAACACCGTAAACTCAATGGTCACACACGTATTTACATCACAATACGCAAAAACAAAGCATAAATCTGAGCATGATACGCAAAATCTGAGCATGTTTGGCACCTCTGTTCTGTGCACAAAAAGTGCACTGTACAAACAGCACACTCTGTACAGCTAAATTGTACAATACTTTTCATATGCAATCATAATGCTCAGACTTAGTGCACTTTTTTACATAATGTTTTCATTGTGTAGAGACTACTTTTTGTCCGCAATATTTAAAATGAAAAAAAAAAGAAACTGAAAATTAAAATTTCTTAATTTTAGCATGTTTATTAACAATAAATTTATTTAGGAGAACATATCAAAAGTATTGTTCAGTTTTTGATGAAATATAAGAAATTCTAAAATAAAGCCTGTCGTGGAGTGGAAATCATCTTTGTTACCAAAAATCTGTTTATTACTCCTGAAATTCAGCAGCAGTTGTTACAACTGTTACTGCAGTTATAACTTTTTATTGAATACATTAATAAGTTAAAGTTGAACAAAATATAGATTTTAACTTACTAACATGTATGGCAAGAATGTCCTTCCTACCAGGAATGATGATGAACCCCCTCCCCCAAGCAAACAAGACCCCAAAGTTGAGGTCAATAAACCCTTTAAAATGTCTATGGCATAATCTGGATTAATAAAGCTGGATCACTGTGTTATAACCCAAATTTAATGCTCTTTCTTGCCACAAAAGGTTTTCTTGTGCATGCTTATGATGATATAAAACTATATAATCAATGGTGATGAATTAAAATTTCATAATTTAGAAGCAAAAATTTCCCACATTCAGTATGCATTATTAATTTAGACAACAAAAAGTAAATAATAAGCGCCACATTATAATTTTTTCCAAATATTGTAACATTCGAGTTCAAACCACTTAAAACTACTATTGTGTAGATGTTTATTCTCCAATATTTTTCAGCTGTTCGTGTCAGTTTTGTTGCTGTATAGCATAGAAAAACATAGTGTGTTATCTATATAACTCACAGCAGGGTTACTGGTTTCCATGGTTTGAAAATATATTTTGATATCTATCAGATATTTTCAAATTTAAATAATTAAATGTATTGTCAAATTGTTGCTGTTTATTTTCCTACATTATTCTTATAGTATATAGATTTAAAATTAATGTTTCTTTCATTACTTATACACCCAAACCTGTTTTTATGCATGTCTGTTGGGACCGCATAAAAAAAAAATCCCATTAAAAAAATATTGTTCGAAACTTCACAAGTAGCTACAAAAGGTTGTTTTTGCAACACAGTTAAAACAAAAAATGTGGTGGATAGGGAACGCATAAAAAAAAGTCTCACAAAGAAAATAACCCCAAAATTAAACAAAATCAAAATAAACCAAGATAATTTTGCAGACTCCTGAAAAATTTCCTGAACAAGGAAATTTTTGGGAGGTCAGTGACTTCCCATCAGGATGCCCATGTCCTCACTTGAAGATATTACCTCACACTCGTTTTATAAATAATTTTCATACACTGCACAAACACAGGTTTGCATATAAATAAACATGTATTTAATGTAAAAATTTATTCACTTTAAATGGTATTAAATCTAGCTGATATCTGCAATTTTGAAATATAATTTAATATAAGAATAAAATATAGCATAACTACAGTTGATATCGACTACATTTTGGTTATTGACTATAATATTTATATACTCTATGAAACTGATTACAAATATACACACAAGCCTTGTAAAGAATCACAGTATCATATACACAAATATAATGTTTTATGTAATATTAATACATGAAAAGCTGATTTAAAATCATAGGTTATATTAGCTTAGTTTTATTGATTATTGCTTACATGTGTTTTAATGCTTATATGTAATTTAAAATTAATGTTTTACAATAAATTTTATTAAATTTAATTGAGTTGCTTTCGCAACAACAGTAAACAAATTTTACAAAATTATAAATTTTAGAAACTGAAAAAAGAAAAAAAAAATACCAGTCAGGGTTGGCCGATTGGACCCAATGGGTTTTTTTTAAATAACCCATTTAAAAAACCCATTATTTAGCCCACTTTTCGGTTTTTTAAAATTTTCTGAGAAGTTTTTTTAAAAAAATTAAATATTTTCACAATTTAAACTTTTTTTTATTTGTTCTTCATCACAGACAGTGGACATAAAAAACGAATTTTGAGCTTCAGTGGTATTTCTTAACTCTTTATAGCATTAAAAAATACTTCAAAGATTTTAAATAAATATATTTAACTTTTTTCTTTAACTGGTCAATAAATAACTCAAATTGTCTTGACTAAGCCCTGTCACGTCTGATTTTCTCAATATTTGTAGTTTGTACAGAGGAAACTACTCTAGCTAAAAGGCTCTTTCATTTGAATTATTTTCTGCAAACCAACACATCACAAATCTCGAATAAACAAGGTATACTTTTTAGAAGATAACAGGCATTACAAACGGTCAGACAGAAAACAGAATAGGATGTACAGTATTTTCATTATCTTATGAAAAAGTTTAATATTTCTTACTCTCTACACAGAAATAGAAAATAATTTGTGGGTCCGAAAGTCATGCAATAAGTCCCTTGCTAGCACTTACCTTGGGTGGAGGGTATTGGAGACCCTCTCTCTCCTTCAGCAGCATATTGTAATTGTAGGGATATCAGCAACTCACTTGACGTGGTCTGACAAAGTTATTAAATTGGTAGATGCTGGCATCATTTGGGGCTAAGTGCAAAGACCCATAACAAAATGAAGTTAAAAAATGCTACAGGCCTGTGTGAACTTAATGTAAATACATTAACACCTTTAGTGAAAATACAGGGTTTTGCATATTTAATTTGAATTTTTGATCCTGTAATATATAAGTCATATCTTCTTATAGGAAATCTTTGAATAACTTCGTTTACTGACGTAGAGTGGATAAATGAGATGAAAGTTAATTAGGTTGAAAATTAAAAATTTTATTTCAATTTTTTAATTATTATGACAATTCTTCTGATTACGTGATAAAGCAATTAAATTGATAGTTGCGGGGGTCATAAAAAATGAAGTCACAAAAGCACTACAGGCCTGAGTGCTCTTAATAAAAACATAATATACCTGTAAGGAAAATATTGTGTATTTTCATTAAGAAATTTGAAACCTTGACCCTGTAATGTAAAAGTTCTCTGCTAATGGGAAATTTTTTAAGAACTTGTCGTGCACGGAACAAGAGTGGATAAATAACATGAAAGGAAATTCGAATGAAAATTTATATTTTTAAGTGACATAGTCGAACCTCCATAACTCCAATATTTCTTTATCTCAAAGTTTTCATCAGGTCTCGAGCTTTTGAGACTGTTGTGGAAACTTCACGTAACTTGAACGTTTTAGCTGGTGCCTTGGGACTTAAGTTATCAAACTTGAGTTGACTGTATCTATATTTTTTAATTTTCACGATAATTTTTCAGATGACGCATGCCTCAGTTTCCGATTATTATCTTTATAGAAACATATATTGACAAAAACAAATTTTGAAAATCAATACGCGTGCATTTGGAGCCATTCATTTGTCTAATGCAGACAGTAGAGTCCCGGCACTTGAATGATAATCTGGCTGAATCTAAGAAACGCCCTCAGCAGCAAGGACGGATTCAGGAAACCTTCAAGGGACAAAATTGCGCTTTAGAACTTCAATTTTGGAAAAATGGCAAGCCTATGAACCCTCTCCCTCACCATAATCCAGTATCGTTTAAAATAGTCCTTTTGGGACTGCAGTTTTGAAAAATTAACAGAGGAAAGAGCTTGAACTTCATTCCCTCACCAAAGCCTCCTCCTAAACATTACCAAAGATGATTTAAAATCGCATTTTTAAGACTTCAAGTTTGAAATTATTCCAAAAATCTTCTGATTAAAAGTTCCATAAAATTTTTTGTCAGATTAACTAAAAAATACTTTTGAAACTTTAATGTCGAAAAATTGCCTATAGAGTGCCTCCCTTGTATCCGTTCATGCATGCTCAGTAGGGCAAAAAAACCTCTACTAGCAGACTTATTGATAAATACCCATTAACAATACATTTATACTGCATCGACAAAAAATTTATCTTTGGATGCCCGTTAAAAAATCATGACCAATATTTCAGAACAATCATTTAACAGAATTCCAAGAATCTGGAATGGAAAAACTGTATGAATTCAGCAGAGTCCAGAGTATTCTTGAGAGAATTTTCTGCTTATATGGGGAGAAGAACCCAAGACAAAAAATAAATAAGTAAAATAAACCTTTTTTTAAAAAATGAATTGACGAAAATCAGAGTCCACACAACAATCTAACAGTGGCCTGAAAACTGCGCAACCTATGGTGTAATTGTCTATTTACTTTGCACGTTTTAGCTAGTTCTCTGATTGTTAACATGTCCTATTTCCAGTTACTTATAAATTAAGTCATGGATATTTTCTATTTGTTTTTGTAACACACATCTCATTTTCCTTACTGATGTAAGTAGAACTAGTAAGTAAGTAGAACTACTATTATCCAAATTTTTTCCAGAAAAAGAAAATTAAGACAGAAACTAATGCAAAATATTTGTAGAAGTGATTCGCAAAATAAATAATCTGTCTAAGCGCTTTTCCCTCTGTGAGTTAGTTAAACACTAGCTCACACTAGTCACTTTGACAGAGATATTTAGCAAGCAATGATTTTCATTTAGAGTACAGTACATCCTTACTGACAAAGTTCAGCACATGTTACTACACTTAGCATGTAAAAACACTCTACTTTCATTTGATAAAGAATTTGAAAATAGGTTTTCCCCATTTCAAATACAAAAATTTATTAAAATAGCATTTCTTTTCGGAAGAAATTCATTTGTCCGAGTCTACTGTAGTTGAACATTGACCAATTTGTAATTTTTCTTATTCCTATACATTTGAATTTTTAGCCTTATTCTGCTTAACTTGTTTCTTTTAGGTACAGTTACTTCTGTACAAAAGTTACTGCTACTCAACTGTGGTTTTATTTTTGTGTAAATCATGCAAAAATGTTTGGTGATAAATTTTACTTGACTGTATACAAAAAACACCGTAGAAATATCCCCCAAAAATAAATAAATGTGAAAAAAAACCGAATGAAACAAATAAAAGAAAAGGGGCTTTACCTAAAAAATATAAAAGGAACGTAACAAAATTTGCTTGTGAGCGAAATGTAAGATTTTTTTCCCCGTTTTCTAGCGACGAAAATTAATATGGTTAAGTTCTCGGGGACTTATTTAATATGCTAGAATTAACTCAGACAAAAATTAAAAAGAACAAAGCTTAAAATTAACAAATATTTAAAAAAAAATAACTTTATATTAGCACCTTAAAGAATAAAACAAGGACAGCGCAACACTAGTAAAGAAATTACACGACAAAAAAATTGCTAGAAATAATAGTAAGAAAAAAAATAATAAAAATTTTTCGAAAGAGACATACTGAATTGAATGAACTAAAAAAAAAGAATCAAATAGCAAAAGCAAAAACGTGCAAAGCATGAAGCAACAATGTAAACAAATCGACCGCATGGCTCTGTGTTAGGTTGAGTTGACTTCATTTAAGTCGGAAACTGATTCGTTAGGAGTGAAAAATGATTCATAAATTATTAAATATTAGAAAATCTAGGACGAATACAAATTTAAAAAAAACTTCGTTATGCAAACCGCTGGGATGTAAATCAATTTTGTGCCAATTTTCATCATCATACGTTGCGTTGATTTTTCAGTAGATTACTTGACCCGAAAAGCTATTGCGCAATCAAAAGTTATTCGCAGCTCCAATGCTCGAATACGCTACCTTGCGGTGATTAGCAATACTAAAGAAAAGGGTAAAACATTCCATTCCACGGTTTGATTCATAGAAAATTAATTTCAAATGGAAACGCGTGGCGCAAAACGAGCCTTTATTTTTCTCTCTCCGTTGGCAACAACCCGCTTTATTTACGTACGATCTTTGTTTACGTTCTGCAGACTCGCTTCTAGCGTTAGATGTCTAGCGTTAGAATTTGATTTTAGAATGAGTGTTTTTAATCACTTGAATATAATTTTAAAAGAAGAGAGCAGTGGACTTGGGAGTCTTTAGATGAAAGATTTAAACGCAGATCGGTCAGAAATGCTGCCAATAGGATTAGGCGCGCAAACGCACGCCGTGAACCGTGAATTGCAAACCGAGTGAGTTCTGTAAGTGTTTCCAAACATATTTCCGGTGTAATCATGCACTTTACTGGAGAAAAGAGTTGAACTAACACTGAAAGTAATAAAACTGGAGAAAAATATTAATGTATAAAAAAATGCTAATAATAACATTGATACTTATCCTCGAAATACCACTTATTTTATCCGATAGTAACGTGCCTTTTAATTCAAACGTGAACAATTTCCTGCTAGATTAGCCTTCCCAATAACTATAAATAATGCACAGAGTCAAACTTTTGATAAAATTTGTTTAGATTTTAAAAAACCACTTTTCAGTCATATACATGTCATTGTAAGTCATTCAAAGTCTTGTATCTGAAAACCCAGAAATTTTCAACTGTGTATGTAGTGAAGTATTATGATTTTCTTCTTTTAAAAAAATCCTTTGCAAAGCCAATGTTTCTGTCGAAAGGTTTTCCCTTAACCATAATACTTACAAAAAATTAAGCTCCCTACTTACTTGGGCTGTAGAGTCGGAGGAAAAATGTCTTACTCCCACTCCAGGATTTTTAGAGACTCCGATTCCTTTACCCAAAATTAGTCTGACTCCAGCTATGACTCCTCAAATACTGGCAGAGCTGCGAATTTTCAGAGAAAATTACCAACTGTCTCTTGAAATTTTAAACCTTTGACTCAACCTCTTTTACCAAAAAACCACTCCAACTCCACAGCCCAGCTAGAGCTTGATCACAAAAAGAAGACGGATGACTTTGATGCAAAAACATCCGTCATTTGTATCATTTGTAATAGGTTTTTTGTTAATATTTTGGAAGATAGGATTAGCGAAACCATGCCTCTTATTATTTGGTGCTTTCTGGCAGATTCTACCAATTACAAATGATGCAAATTATGTTTCACTTCAAGGTCATCCGCCTTCTGTTCGTGGTCAAGCTTTACTAACTGCAATCTGTAAAAACTGAAGTTTTTTTCCAACCACATTTTTGTATATACAGTGAAGCACTGTTTATGCATTTTTGAAGGGACTATGAAAAAAGCGTACAAATGAAAAAACATATACTTGGTAAAGGTTAATGTATATTAGACTCTCCAGGGACCAATTTAAAAAATGTATTATTAATTAAAACGTATAAAAGGGAAACGTATAAACTGTGCTTCACTGTATTATGTTATTCCACGTAGACTAAATGAATTTATTGGACAATTCTCATTGAAAAACATGTCACTTAGTTTTGCAAAGCATTGAAGTTAAGAACTGAACAACAATGACAAAGTAAAGCAACAAATTGAATCACGAAGACCTGAAAAGCGAAACATTTCACATACTTTTGCAATGGCATTGATGTTAAGAACTGAACCACAGTGACAGAGTAAAGCGACAAATTGAATCGTGAAACCTGATTTTACTGCTAATATGTTTTCATAAAATCATTTTGACCCTGCTTTATTTATGGTCATTAGGAAGACGAATCTAACATGAAATTGTTTACGTTTGAATTTAAAAGGCATATTACTATGGAATGAAATAAGTGGTATCTGAGGTATGACATAAACATTAGTGTTATATAATAATCATTAATTTTTTTGCTACAATAATATTTTTCTTCAGTTTATAATTATCAGTCTTAGGTCAACCCTTTTTCTCCAGTAAAGTGCATGATCAATCTGTAAATGTGTTCGGAAACACTTGCGGAATTCTCTCGATTTGAAGTACACATTGTGCATTTGTGCACCTTAGCCTATCAGCAGCATTTCTGACCGATCTGAGTTTAGTTTTTTCATCCAGGGCCAGATTTGGAAATGTGGAGGCCCCGGGGGAATGAAAGAGTGGAGGGCCCTAATCAGGGTTCAAAAAAAAAAAAATCATCATATTTTGGAAAATATCCGATACATTGATATATATCCGAATTGATATATAGCCATTCATCCCTTCAGTGCGTCAATAAAATGAGTACGAAGCATGTTTGGGAACTAAACCCTGGGAGTTTTGCATTAGGCTGACCTCTTAACAGGAACATCTGCCTAGCTCCCAAGAGACCTTGGTCAGGAGGAGTGAGATGGGTACAGTAGGCCTTGGCCCTCATAAGATGTCATGCCACTGGGTTTGGTTTTTTGACTCTTAAAACACTCATCCTAACATTTTTTACTAAATCACTGCTTTTAGAGAATGTCAGAAGTTGCTTGCTCTTTGCAACTGTTAGGCATTTTAGAAAATATATACACACATTTTGACACTGAACATAGTATAATTAATGATCATGAAATGTTTTTAAGCTGCCTTAGTCTTTACAGTATGTAAACATTGTATGGTTTTTTTCACTAATTTCTTTTGCATTCAGTAAATGTAGGAAGGAAACAAGGATTATATTATGATTGTAATTTTAGTGCAAAAATGTTCCCTTACATACTTTTCTCAAAAGATAATGAAATTGCAAACTTATGCTTATAATAATCTAATGCAGGATTTGCATGTCAAATTAATTGTCCCCTTTAAATGTATGAAAATCATAAGTGTATGAGATTCATATAAAAAAACACTAACCTTTTTTTAATACAAATAAAACTAGACTAATGTATTAGTGACCTGTGAGCGAGCGTAATAATGGTATGCTTTTTGATAGGAACTGTATGGGGAAATTAACTTTAGTTTTGTTGCAAAATAAACCTTAAATTATCTGGCATGCCGAAAGATTCAAATTTCCGGCATGCTGGTCAACCTCGCTTTTCGGGGTAATATGGTATTAAAAAATCTAGATTAAATTGATACTCGTTTCAAAATTCCCCCGTAAGATTTCATACTGGCATTTAAATTTCCAGTGTGGTTAGTTACAGGTTTCAAAATTTCTAGTACGTTTAAAAACCACTATTAAAAATCCAGATTAAATTGATTCTGGTTTCAAAATTTCCAGTATGTTTAAAAACCGGTATTAAAAAATCCAGATTAAATTGATACTGGTTTCAAAATTTCCAGTATAAATTGATACCGGTTTCAAAATTTCCAGTATGTTTGAAAACCGGTATAAAAAAAATCCAGATTAAAGTCATACTGGTTTTGAAATTTCCAGTATAAATTGATACCGGTTTCAAAATTTCCAGTAAGATTTCATACCGGAATTTAAATTTCCGGTATGATTTTCTTTTTTCCGGTACAAATCATACTGGGTCCGGTATCATTTGGATACTGGTTTTAGGATTTTTTTCCAATAGGGATAGAACGTTATGCCGATATTCTTTTTCGTTTATGGTCTTGTTTACAAAATACTCCTAAAGATGAATAATAAAAACAGTAAGATAAATAAATACCTTTGTGCTGAACAGTAAAGTAAGAAATAACAACGTCAAAAAAAGCACAAATTGCAGATTACAGCACACACGTGTTTCGGCGTTACAGGGTATGCCTTTTTCAATGCAAAAAGTAATGAGCTTATGGATGAAAAGACATCCGACAAAAGCAGTAATCTAAAATTTGTGCTTTTTTGACGTTATTTCTTACTTTAATAAAATCAGTATTACATCGACGCTTAAAGCAACTCTAATTACATGGAAATATAGTTTAAATTAAATCAGTGCGCCAATCAACTAGAAGAAGTAGCTTACACGTTCTGTTTGTATATTCGATTTCTCCTTCATGGTTTTGGTGATTTGATGAGCCCCTAGTTTATTAATTGAATTTCTTAAACTATACTTTGAACACCAACAGCAATACATAAATATTCTTTCATTCAATTTAGCATATAACGGAACTTAAAATGTGTAGACGGATATTCATACATATTTATAGCAGTTATTTAAAAGCCATTTTTATCGAAATACCTTCCAAGTCTTTGTTCTCTAGTTACGAGTATTTTCTTTTCGCACTCAAATTTACGTTGATTCAATTTACTATTCTACTCAATTTAATATTCCAATGCCACTTTGAAGTTTTCAATTTTTCTTCTATTGGAGCTAGACAGTTCATTACGTTATTGGAAGGCCTGTGCATAACTCTTTGGCATTTTTACTTGAGGCAGTTTTGGTTGAGAGAAAAAAAAAAACCGAATGTATCTATTCTTTGTTTGACTGGTAGTCAAGGAGGATAATAGAACGAGAAAGAAATAAAGTATCATTATAGAATAAAGCGGATAAAATGAAAAAGTGCTCCCGGCAGTCATAGATTACGTTTTATGAAAAGGGTGGACAACAATGGGAGAGCAAGTGAATAAATCATGGTTCTTCTATTCATTTACAAAGGTAAAAAAACGGAAATGTCACCACGCCATAAACAAAACCACAACATTTGACCTGATCACGCTGAAAAAAGCATAAATGGGAACGGTGAAAAAAGTTAACCTTTGTTTTTCTCTGCAAAAACGACAACTGAAAAAGAGCCAATAAATTGCAATTTAGAGTATGAATATTTGATCGCGAGAAAGGCTTTCGGTGACTTATGCAAATGCAGTTGCAGAACAATTGGCTCGTGATTTAATAAAGCTTTGCAGGAAATTTAAAAGGAAATGACAGTGCTATCTTTGCTGGGTTTGTATGAAGCGTTACGAAACAGAAACTTTTATGCATTACTCTAAAGGAAATATTTAACCCTAAATGCTTTCAAATGAGAGGATTAATTTCTGTCAAGATTTTTAAAACTAAATTCGTGTAAATGCGGAGATCGCCATTTCTAGTGCTTGTGATTTACGAAAGAAAGGATTATTATTTTATTTAATGAGAAATAAGACGTCGGGGTTGGCAATAAAAGCGACTTTTTCAGAATATTTCACACCCCCTTCCCATTTGTTACAAAGTGTCACACTTGATCTAATCCTCTCTCCTCCTCTTGGCGTAAGTCAACATGTACTGCATTAACAAATTGTCATAAAAAGTTTTGATTACAACCAAAACGTACAGGGTTTGTATAAAAAGTAACCGGACTGAGTTTGTGACGCCCAGGTAAAACGTTTGTAAACCGGTTGTTGGGTGCTCTAGTGGTGGTGGGGGATCGAGGGAAGTGGAGCAGACCCGAGTCAGTTGCCTCCAAACGCTTGGAGGGTTAGAGCAGTGCGTGTTTAGTGATCTAGTCGGAGTGAAAATGGAGCGTACCATAGAGCAACGTGTTAACATCAAATTTTGTGTCAAACTCAAGAAAACGCTTACGGAAACTCTTCAAATCATCAATGAGGTTTACGGTGAGGAGGTTTTATCCAGAACTCAAGTCTTCCAGTGGCATAAGAATTTCCGAGAGGGCCGCGAAGACGTCCATGACGAACAGCACAACGGACGTCCATCAACCAGTCACACGGACCCAAATGTGCAAAAGTGCGTGATGTGTTGAACACTGACCGTCGTCTGAGCATCCGAGCAATCGCAGAAGAGGTCGGGATCAATCAGATGACCGTTCACGACATTGTTAGGAACGACCTGGGCATGAGGAAGATCTATGCAAAGCTGGTGCCAAAACACATGACGGACGGGCAAAAGGAGCGTCGTGTGCCGGATACTGCACCATCGGACTTCTTCCTATTCCCCAATGTCAAGAGGGGGTGGTTCGGGACTCTGGAAGCTGTCCAACTCGCTACGACGAGGGCTGTAGAAGCTTTACGGGTTGCCGATTTCCAGGAGGCGTTCAGGGAGTGGAAAATTCGGTACCAAAGGGTTATCGACTTCCATGGGGACTACTTTGAAGATTTCTACAGAAAAAGTGTAGAAATTTTGCCAATAAATATGTTTTCTAAGCTCAGTCCGGTTCCTTTTTATACAAACCCTGTATGATGTTACACTTCTTTTCACGTCACTAACCGTCAGAATTTCACCCCCCCCCCTCGCTCCACAAAGCATGGCATTATTTGTGAATGACCCCTTATTACGAAAAAAAGATAGTTTGAAAAGTAATTTTATAGTTTTCATAAGAAGCGTGTGGCTGCAAAAGTTTTTTAAAACTATTAGGAAAGATTCGCATTTCTGTTGCTACAAGAAGATATGAGTTCGAATAATTTTTCCTATCCTGTTTAAATAATGTAGAAGTTCCTCATTTTTGAATACAGACTATCTCAAGTTGCTAAACTCCCTAAGTAATGCACTAAAAATAAATTTAAAAAAAACCACATTTGCTGGATGGAACTAGAGATTCCTACAACATACTAGCTGACCTGTGCGAAGAATTCGCCCTCAAAATTTATAGCCCTGTTGCAAAAATACCGCGTAAAAACACCCTATGTAAAAATTAAGATATTGGCCAGGTAGAAAATTACTGGACCCAATAACTCTCAAACTCGATAATGATTTAAATGCATTATCTGTCATAGTTCAGTATGCTTAATGTATTTAACTGTATAAAAACTGTCCGCTGCATTAAGGTGTCATTAAAAAAAAGAAGATAATTCCCTCTGCATTAATTTTAACGCTTAAGATGTT
The DNA here is from genome assembly GCF_026930045.1 of Uloborus diversus. NCBI lineage: Eukaryota > Metazoa > Arthropoda > Arachnida > Araneae > Uloboridae > Uloborus > Uloborus diversus. Next base: position 155,745,565 of record NC_072736.1, on the reverse strand, counting down.
GGAAGCAAAATACTCACTTTAATATGCTATAAAGGCAGGCCACTCGAACAGAAGCTCGAGCACAGGACTATTCGGTTGAGATCCGAACCCTCAACCACTTTTGACGACCTTAGTTCCGATTCAATATCTATCGAAAAATAGACGCATCCAATAAAGAACCTCTTCTTAGATGATTTTAAATCTGAAATTTTAAGAGAAGCGGTACATTTTTGGACCAAAAGTCTTTTTCGTCATTAGCCGGCACAATAAACTTTAAGATCAGGAGTAACTCATGGAATTTGAAAGTAAAATAAAAACGAGCTGATGTGTGCATCACATGACTTCTTTTTACTCTAATTTAATGTCATTTCCCCATTACTGGAAATTTTAATGTGATTCAATAGTCTACTCTCTAAGTATCACCAACAGTGGCCAAATTGACACAGATTAAAAATTTAAAAAATCCCAAATTTGTCGCCAAGTTGGCGACAAAACTTGGCGACCAAAAGACTGGCGATATATTGCCAATTGTCCGCCAAATTATAACAATACTTGAGTTTACATCGAAATTAACAATGATTTCCCCCCAAAAAGGGGCAAAAGACCCCTTTAGAACCACCCAAATGCAACCAAAAGAGGGAGGTGCCCAACAAGACCCCACTAGGAGTCTACGTATCAAATTTCAGCTTTCTAGGACATTCCGTTCTTGAGTTATGCAACATACATCCGCACATACGCACATACATACATACATACAGACGTCACGAGAAAATTCGTTGTAATTAACTCGGGAATCGTCATTATGGATATTTCCCGTGTCTATACGTTCTTAGGCACTTATCCACGTCTGGTCGAGTCGAAAAAGAAACTCAATATTCATGCGGGGGGTGAGTAAAATGGAAATTAAGGTCGATTTTTGAGTGAAATTTTTTTTCGAATACAATACTTCCTTTTTTGTAAAAGGAAGTAAAAACGATCTCGCGAGCCTACAGATAAGCCGGCTAGAGAAAGAATATAAAAGATTGCATCTACACGCTTCATTATGCATATATATCAAGTTTCGATTCGTATGAAATGCATGAGCCAATAAATTACTCTACACGTATTAAAATTATGTGCTAATATTCTAATCAATGTAGATTAACGAGCTCTAATTTGTATCTAGTCGTAATATTTTTGTCGCTTCAACATCTACTTTACTCTTCTCGGGTACGAATGTATCTATCTATGTACGACTGTCTTTCCTTGTGCTATTCATATGCATACGGGTTCTGAATACTAATTATAATAATTTATTTGCATTTATTAGAGTGAATTATAACTTGTAATCATATTGATACAATTTGTAACACTGTATCTCACGAAATTATTCTTTCTTAGCAAGTAATTAGCAGTGAGAGTGTTAAGGAAAAACGGTTATCATTCATCCAGTTTAACAAAAAATAGTAGGTACGGTTCACACTAAGAATTAAAATAAAAAATAAACTATTAATCTTGTTGACATATGTGGAGAATTAATTGTCGAAATGCATGTTCGTCGGTATCCATTTTATATGTTGTCAATCTGCGATTAATGATCGAGTAGCAGTTATCTAATTGAACTTCCCTGATTGAGCTTCTTTAGTTTTGACTAAACTTTGGACCATTGAATTTTTTAAACTCGAGTATGAAAAGAAGTTTAAATATAGTCATGTTCTTCTTAAATAACGGAAATGAATATTGAACAACAATGATAAATTTAACTTCCTGAAATCGATCACATTAGAGCAGCTAATAACTAGTATGTTGTAGCCATCACGAAACTTTCTTCTATATTTTTCTTTTTTTTTTTTTCTGATCCCTCCCCATGCTTGACGAGGAAGCAATATTCCCAACAAAAACAAAATGACACATGCAAAAACTTGACGACTATCCCAATGTCTGAATTATTGCAAAAGCAAAGCAAAGAGCGAAAATTGAAAGTTATTTTAAAAGCCTTGCTTGAATGAATTACAAATATTTTATTTGTTAACAAACATAAGATGGCAACAGTTAAAAATTTTAAATCATTGAGATAATATTTCCTATCATTTCCATACAATTAAAATCACGAGAAATACGCAGACGACAATCTATTACGATTTATCTTTCTTATTGTTGCATTAATAAAAATATTTTTATTCGCAAAAAAAAAAAAAAAAAAAAATCAACACCTCTTGGAGCGATCGGCGTCAAAATAGAACCAAAGCCTGTTTACATATGGATTCACATATATTTCAAATTTCAACCAGAACGTAGCATTACTTCTTGAGATAGGGCACTCAAAATGGAAAAAAAGAACGGGTGATTGCGCTACCCCCTTTTTAGCTGTTGACACAAAAATAAAATCAGTTCTTATACCCACTAAGGGCTACTTGCCGATAAATTTTTCTTTCATTCCGTTCATTATTTCTTGAGATACAGCAGTCACAATTGACGACAAAAAACGTTCTATAGCTCAACCCCCGTTTGAGTTATTGACACCAAAATTGAATCAGCACCTGTTCCTGTTAATACCAACATATGGACCAAATTTTGTTTGATTCTGCCAGTTACTTCCTGAGGAATAGCAAGCACGCGTAACTCGAAAAACGTCCCATTGCTCCACCCCCCTTGGAGGAATTCGCGCCAAAAACTAATGGGCACAAGTTCACATAGGGGCACATATGTGTACTAAATTTCGTTCGATTTCATGCGGTAGTTTTTGTTGTAGAGCGGCCACAAAAAACTGGTCACACACAGACGTGACACACATACATACACACACACACACACACACATACATACATACACACACACACACACAGACAGACAGACATTTTCCAAAAATGGTCGAAATGGACTCAGCACACCTCAAAACGTTCGAATCCGTCAAAATTCGAAATTCGAAAATTTGCACGAATCCAATACTTTCTTCTATATATTAGATATAGAAGAAAGTAAAAATAGGCCGTCGCATCAGCTTAAGTTTAGCCATTTTGGATCGTATTTTTCATTGTTGTTAGGCTAGGATTACCAGAGCAAAGTATCGAGTTTTGCCAAATTATCCAGAAACAATACTATATTTAACAAACAATTCATATACCGCTAATAATTGCTAACAGTGAGAAATCACCAAACGCGATTTTTTTTAGAAGTATAGAACTTGAGGTTTAAACAAAACACAGTTAAATGGTATATTCAGTAAATTACCGCCCATTAGCCAGGGCTAAAGCAGAAATACGTGAAATACACCGCCAGCTCAGTCATTTCCAGCCGAGGACTGCAGTTTCGTGCTTATTAGCCGTCCATATTAGCTACCAGTTTGTTTCGCACTCTTGGCTTCCTTAAGAGGTTTTCCATCTCCAGCTCAGTCACTTTCCTATGCCGGGCTGATGAGTGCTAATAAGCTCGAAACTGCAGTCCTCGGCTGGAAATGAATGAGCTAGCGGTGTATTTCACGTATTTCTGCTTTAGCCCTGGCTAATGGGCGGTAATTTACTGAATATAATTTGCCTTGCGTTCAATTTTCGAGTTGAACCGAACCATTGCTTCGGTCACTCGTCTGGTCTGCTAATTCCATATTAGCTACCAGTTTGTTTCGCACTCTTGGCTTCCTTAAGAGGTTTTCCATCTCCAGTTCAGTCACCTTCCTATGCCGGGCTGATGAGTGCTAATAAGCACGAAACTGTAGTCCTCGGCTGGAAATGACTGAGCTGGCGGTGTATTTCACAGTTAAATGGTGTTAATTGCCATGAATTTGGCTTTATTCGAAAGATTATTCTTTGCATTTTTATTTAAATATGATTTCCGGTATATGGCCAACTCGGTTGACTCGGAGAAAGTCCAACGGGGGAAGCCCTATTTTCTCACTTTTTGCAGCAATGGAGGTTGTATGTCAGTGATAACGTGACGAATGTTCTCTTCCAAGACGTCAATCGTCTGTGGATTATCGGTGTAGACCCGAGACTTCCATATGCTCCCACAAAAAATAGTCCAGCGGTGTTAAATAGTGTGATTTTGCAGGCAAATACACGGGTCCATTACGCGAAATATTCGTTCATCGAACGTTTCTTTCAACAAATCAATTGTGACACGCATTGTGTGGCATATTGCCTCGTCTTGTTGTCTATTCATGATGAAATGGCAAACCAAACTAAACATAAAACAAGTGACAGCAATCAAAATGGCGCACTTATCAAACAGTGTCGCCAACTTAAAGTTCGATACCTCTAAAAAAAAAACACCCTTTATCTCTTATACGAGTAAAACATGGTTTCATTAGTACATTTTATTATTTATTAGTTGATTGTCAGTAATGGGGTTGCACCTCTTTAATTTCTTGGGGAAATATCATCACTATTTCTTTTTCTCTCCAAGAAAACGTAAAGTTAAGTGGAATTAGAGCAAAAAAAAATCAGTAGATACATCAAAGACTTCAATTTACAGTTTTTGGAAGGGGTCATTTTTCTAAATATATGCACCCCAGTTAGACAAACACAAACATTGGATACAATATAGACACACAAATGATCGCAAGTGAAGTAATATTCAGGCGCAAATAGGGGTTCAGGGACTCGTACCAGCTGATTTACAGATAGTAAAGTCTCCCAAGCGGTTTTAACCCATATTTGGTTACTTTAGGGGTGGGAGAATCATAAGCCTTTGGACTCACTCCTAAAAGCTCCATTAGGCAGAGTTAAATGCAAAATACAGCACCATTTATCATTCAATACTGTACAAGAAATCTTCCAAACATCACCAGAAGTAATGTTAATGTATACTGGTGAAGAAATATTAGAAGTATATAAATGAACTACCCGGAATCCCATCCAGAGACTGCAGCTTCGTCCTTGTTTAGACTCATCAGTTTGAAACAGGGAATAGCAGAGTTGGGGCTGATATCATATAATTGAAGGTGAGAGTGCCAACAAACTGGTAGATGTACCTCACCAGCACGAGTTCGCAGACATGGTGCTCCTCAATTCGCAAAAAGAAGGCAAAGTTTGGGTATTAAGCAGGAAATGAGATAAATTCACTTTAGCTACCTGTTTTTTTGCACTCTCGGCTTCAATGGTATGACATCTGCCTCAAACTCGGTTATCCCCTATTCGAAACTGACGAGTCCAAACAAGGACGAAACTCCTGTATATGGATGGAATAACCGGGCTTTCGTTGTATTGCAAGACTCGGAATAAATTATAATGTTGCCACTCACGCAGTACAAAGTCATTGAAAGACAACAAATTTTAAAATTTCAACGAAATCCATCATATTTTTTGACAAATAACATTTAAATACATAAAAAAAATATATTATTTGTCGTTTAGGATTGCATCATTTAAGTTTCCTGTCAGCTTTTTTATTCTTAATCATGAATGAAACCTTCAGTTTGAACTCAGTGTCTATCACCGGTGGCTTACATGGCACTTAAAGCGTCAAATGAAGCTTAAATTTATCTTTACTGTATTGAGCACTGGAACAAAGAGGATATTTCAAGCACAACAATTATGCAATGTTATTTATTTTCGTTTTTATGAACAACACATGATTCAAAACACCATCGAACAGGAAAATATGTAATCAAAAGACTAATTGGTAGCAATAACCCTATTTTCATTAAATTTGAATTCATCGAAGAGAGGCCAGTCAAATACTTATATCCAGTCTTATTTTTCTTGGCGTCATTCTTTTGGCGAGATAATACGATCAGTACAGAGCAACCAACTGGGCTTGGATGAGCGTAATAAAGGGGTGCGAATATCAAACCACCGTGTAATAGACCCCAGATAAGATAGGCATAATTATCTAAGACTTCCTTCTTTATTTTACCACCAAAGAGGTCCTTTACGACGCCGAGGTTGTTGGGTAACAAGCAGCAGCAAAACTCTTGATAAGGCATCAGCACGTTTAGCTGTAGGCAAAAAAAAGGGCCTTTTTTTTTGCTTTTCCAGCTCGGGTGTTTGTATGAATATGCTGATAAGCATATTTTGATGAAAGGACAGGCTGTTGATTTCAATGAAAGACGGATGGCGGTGAGAATCTGTCAGAAGAGGACATAATGGATGATAAAACAAGGCTTAACAGACCCAGAAATTAAGATTGATTATGAACCACTAACAAGCGTCCGTAATTTGGAACCTCTGGTTAAATTAATATTATGAGTCGGTGAAGAATTTTTATAGAGTTACAGAAGCCATTAATTTTATAAATCGCTTGTAAATTATTTGTTTTCCATACATCAATAATTGGTTCTCAAAAGTGTAGTCATCTATTTCCTTTTTCCTCTGTTTGTTTGAACTTGTTAATTGGAGTTTAATAAGAAATATTACGTGCACTTATAGACACGTGACCGTACGTCTCGTTTTCAGAAAGCCTGTCCTGTTGTCCCAGCACATAGCTGCGGGACGCTGAAATGTCCCGTCTTCTAAAAGGATGCAATGGAGCACGGAGAATATTTCAATTGAAAGTCGTTGAGTGGAAGTGCATTAGTATTTTAGCAATAATTTGAATCCTGCGAACTTTTACTTCATTATTATATGCATTTTAAGTTTTCTTGGCTCTAATACAATACCCTGGTAAAGGGTGTTTTTGCTAGGGAATAATTGATGGACTAACGAAAAAGCACAATTGCAAATCGCAGTCCTTAAAGAAGTGTTGGTTGCAAAAACGCCCATATGGGGGGGGAGGCAAGTAGGGGCTCAAGCGCCCCCCCCCCCACTATGATATTAGACATTCCTTGCTTTTAGTACTTTTTTTCTTTGCAAAAATGTTAAAACATTTCTTCTCCAGCAATTAATGAATAAGTTATTAAAAGTGGCAAATTTTAATAACTCTAATCTGTACTGAAATCATCGGTTTCTATGGGGAAAATATCCTGCTAAACGATGGATAAAATATCTGAGCCCCCCCCCCCCCCCTCTTAAAATTTTGCGTATGGATGCCCGTGGTTGGTTGTAAAAGAAGATTGTTTTAAACCCTGCCAAGAGTTTCCTTCTTATTCAAAATCGACTCCAAATGTACAAGAGCCATTTTGTGCAGTCCGGGTTGAACAATTGCGTTGTATTCATTTTTGTTTCAATTAAATGTTGCTCAAACAAATTCTTGTCACATCGCATTCTTTTTCCAGTAATTGTGACATCGACTTTTTTCTTTTAAAAAAAATCATTTCCTGACAGTTTTTCTTGCAATGCGAAATCCGTAGATACAGACATCACCAGGTAAAATCACTAAAACTTTGACAACAGAGCCCAGCAAGGACTTGAATGTCGGAACGCAGTTCCGATCCTACTTTTCTTGGTAAAATAAATTTCCCTTTCACATAGGATTGCTTATGACTCAGGATTCAATTAATAATTATTGGCGTTCCGGTACTGTTATCTAGAAACATAAATTCCCCTTTGACACAGGATTGGTCACGACTCACTTTTATCCCTTGCTTAAACTATATATAAATTTTAAAAAGTTATTTACTACTAGAAAAGCTGCCGATTTGCTACTGGGTCATTTCACGAAATTTTGGACAATGATGTAGAGCAGTTATGTAGAGAAGTTAAAAATTATGACTTTTTCCGTCATAACTTTTTAATTTGCTGTTTGATTAGCACATTTTATTTTGAGCTTGTCCTACCTACACACTAACACAATTTTTAAAAATTTGCAAATCAAACAATAAATGAAGTAGTTAAGGCGAAAAACGTGTCATGTTACGGACTAGACATTTGTTCGAAATACTGTGAAATTGCCCTACTACGAGTCTCTTAGTACTTGAACAGCTCTCTTTATTTACTTAAGATTTTTTTTATATCTACCATCCACGATTATCGTCAGCGAGATGATCACATGGTTTGTGGAATTCGAAACCATGTTTGGTAATTCATTTCAAAATTCGTGGATTTCTTTCCCCCCTTTCCCTTTTTCATTCGTTTGTTTAATAGAAAAGAGATTTATACCTCAGACTGCTTAAGCAAATGGAAATCGTTTCATTATTGTGGAACAAAGTCTATCATTTATAAATCTTATAGAGTGAAGAGTTAGCCTTTTTGTAACTGCCTACCAAAATCAGGGCAATTTCTCCAGTTTTCATAAAAATGAGAAAACAAAATTTTGAACACAAAAAATAACGTTTTTTTTTTATATATATCGCTGTTATGTACGTTATGTTTCAATAGTACGTACTACATACAAATCTATAAAGTTTTCTTCTATATTCCAGATTTTATCTCCAGTTTCCGAAAACGGACCAATAATACACCAAGAATGAATACCCTTCGACAGAGCTCTTTTATTTTGCTATTTCTTTTCTTGTTTAAGGGAGCCTGTTGCAGTAAAACCTCTATTCATGAATTATTTGTTTTACCACACTTGATGTTTTATTCTGTTTTATAACTAGTATAAGACCAAAAAGTACCATTTTTGTGTCGAAGTTTTGCAAATAAACTATGAAGCAATAAATGTACATCAGATCTTCAAATAGGAAGGAATTTCATATTTTCTAACCCGAAGCCCTCACAAAATTTATTCAGTTCTACATTTGTCAAAACTTAGCAATACTGTCACAAACGTACTCAAGAAAAATAAACACTAATATATATATATATATATATATATATATATATATATATATATATATATATATATATATATATATATATATATATATATATATATATATGCGTGCGCGAGTGTACGAGTTCATTTGAAACTTTTATGCACGGAACAGTGTATGTAGATAGGTAAGAATAGACACACATGTTAAAAATGGCATGGGGTTTTATTGTAACCATGAAAAGATATATACGCAGGATTTTCGTGCAGGATGGCGTTCCCTCCCATACTGCTAGACGTGTGAAAGATAGATACTCAAATAAGTTCATTACACTTGAAAATCAATTTGAAATAAGTTCATGTCATGAACATGACCGTCACAGGATCAGCTTAATGCACGAAAGCTTTTTACAAATTACAATTTTATTACGTAGAAATATTTGACTCACCTAAAGCCTAAGGATGACGCACCACATGTTAGGCTCGATGCAACCCTAGAATAAAAACAGAAAATAGTGAATCAAAACGTAAAATAACTTATAGTTGTACCAATATTTAGACTTTAAACCATATGAAAAATAATAAAATCTCATCACTTATATTTGCATTTTTAACATGCAACATTTCGCCATGTATATTAGACCAGAAGCAAATGAAGCACCTAAATCTAAAGTGAAGTAAGTGACAAAATTAAAAGCTTGGAGATAACTAGTACGAATGTGTAGAAGAAACATCTAATTTGTAGCAATAAATGGTGCTGGTAGTCATATTAAGTACTGCTACTAGACTACCAGTATGATTTAGAAAAAACGAGCTGATTTGTGCATCACATGACTTTCTTTTACTCCAATTTAATGTCATTTCACCATTACTGGCAATTTTAATGTGATTTAATAGCTTACTCTCTAAATATCACCTACAGTGGCCAAATTAAATTCCAGATTTTAAAAAAATTAAAAAAAAAAAAAAAAAAAAACTTGTCGCCAAGTTGGCGACAAAACTTGGCGGTATATTGCCAGTCTTTTGGTCGCCAAGTGTCAGCCAAATTATAACACCACATGAGTTTACATCGAAATTAGCAATGATTTCCCCCCAAAAAGGGACAAAAGACCCCTTTAGAAACACCCGAATGCAACCAAAAGGAGAGGTGCAAAACTATACCCCACTAGGAGTTTACGTACCAAATTTCAACTTTCTAGGACATACCGTTCTTGAGTTATGCGACATACCTACGCAAATACGCACATACTCACGTACATACAGATGTCACGAGAAAACTCGTTGTAATTAACTCGGAAATCGTCAAAATGGATATTGCGCGTCTCTTTACGTTCTTAAACACTTATCCACGTGTGACCAGAGTCGAAAAAAACTCAACATTCATTCGGGTGTGAGCAAAATGGAAATTAAGGTCTTTTTTCTGAGTGAAAATTTTTTCGCGAATACAATACTTCCTTTTTTGTAAAAGCAAGTAAAAAAAATCAATGAAAGCCTTTTAAATAAAGTTCGAATTTTGCAAATATATTTTCTAAAAATGAGATTTACATTTCAGTCTCAATTACTGTTTTTATACAGTAAGGCTGCGGGGTCGGAGTCGGACAGATTTTGGGGAAAAGGAGTTAGAGTCGGAATTTTGAGTTGAAGTCTGTCATTTTCCCCCAAAGCCCGCTACTCTGCCAGTGCTTGCAGAGCCAGAGTCGAACTGATTTTGAGGTAAAAGAGTCGGAGTGGAATGCTCTAAAACTTTTGGAGTTGGAGTCGGCTATTTTCCCTTCGAATCTGCAACCTTGTTTTATAATTACATAAGGGTACTGACATTCCCCAGCTCTGAAACTATTTTTTCTCCTTTGTTATGTACTTTTTTTTAGTGTGTGCAATATCTCGTTTTTAAAAGCAAAAGAGAAAGGCGAATCTTTTAACTCACGAAAAATCAGCAACCTCCGCGAAGGAATATTTTCAAAACTGAGTATTACATGATTTATGGAAAATAAATAATTCATTAAACCTTTGAAAAAAGTGCCATCAACTAATGCTCTTTCAGAATAAAATTTTTATGCATTCGAAAATAAAAATTCCCTCTCTGTTGCACCTCTGATTTTCCGGCTCGCATCATATTTAATTTGAATAACGCTGTTTTAAAAAGCCCCCATTTTTTTTACAAGTATCTATTTTAAAAAGCAGTCATTTTTTTCGCAAATAAGCGATCAAGCAATGTGGGCAAAAAAACACGCATAGCTTTCGATTTCCATAATTGTTACTATAATAAAACCATTTTTTCTTTGGTAACTTTTTTAACCTGTCAAAATTTTCAGTTTCTAAAAAACTTGATTTCTAGTTTATTGAAGCACTGATAATTTTTAGTTTTCAGATGCAATGTTAATTTGTAGTTTACTGAAACTGACAATTTCTAGTTAACTGACGCAATTTCAGTTTCCAGTTTCTAGAACTTATTAAATTTTTAGTTTCTATAATCATTCTATAATTTTTAGTTTCTATAATCTATTTACGAGAAGCAGGGATAATTTCTATTTCTAGAAGTAATTTTAATTCCTGGTTTTTAAAATGAATGGTAATTTTTAGTTTATAGAAACATTGTCAATTTCTGATTTTTAGAATCAATAGTTTCTAGAAACCAGAACTGTTTTCTAGAATCCAGTTTCTAGAATGAATGTTAATTTCTAGTTGTAGAAGCAATGCTTATTTCTAGCCTCTGAAATCAATTAATGCCTGGTTTCTGGAAGCAGCTGTTATTTTCAATTTTTAAAATTAGTGTCAATTTCTGATATCTAGAACGAATGTTAATTTCTAGTGTCTGGATTAGGGGCTAGCACAAGTGGGGGGGGGGAGGGACTCCTGTTTGCCCAGGCCCGAGCTTGAAGGGGGACCGAAATTTTTAAAATGAGGGGTGAATTATATGTAGAGACGTAGGGATCAACAATATGGCGTGGGGCCCGTAAAAGTCATTTGTGAAGGGCTCCAAAACTTCTGTGCATGCCCCTGGTCTGGATTGAAGAATTAATGTAAATCTTTAAATCAGTGGCACAAAAGCTGTTTTTTACCCGAAGGCCAAACCTCTTATTATAATGATTCTCGAGAGACAAAACAGGATGACATATTTATATATATATTTCTTTTCAAAGTATTTAATATTTTTCCAAAAAAACTTGAGAAAACATGGAAATCTACAACCAACATATCTTTCTGTTTATTTTTTTAGCTGCATCTGATTTAAAAAAGCCAATTTTCAAACAGTTTTTTTTTTTTTTTTGGCTGCAAATCTTCGACATCGGGACTAATAGTAGATTCTAATTTTTAACACCGAACAAAACAACGGGCCACACGAGTTAGCGTCGCGGGCCGTAGGCTGGGCATCACTGCTGTAGATTCTAGAAGCAATGTGAATTTCTATTTCCTGTAAACAAAAGAGAACACAAATCTCTTCAACCAACTAAAAACCCAGATCCACGATCCTCCGTAAACCATATCTTAAAAACGGTTTATTAAACCTTTGAGTAAACACCGACAAACAACTGACATAAACAAACGCAACTGGAGTAAGAAACTTCCGTGTTATCGGGAGATATAAAAAGTTGCCTTTAACACTTTCGATTAAACAAACGCTCAAAAACTGTTAACGGCTTTATCGATCTTAAGCCCAAGAAAGCACTTGATGTGCCGTCATCGGAATATGTATTGCGGAACTGTTTGCGGTGATACTGTCTTTCAACCTTCAAAATAAATGGTGCTGGCTAAAAGCCAAGTTATTAGGCGACAAACTTTGTTTACTATGTGACACTTCGGCCACCCACACTTTCTGTAATTGGTTTGCCTGTCCGACGATGTGTGCTTTTAATCTGCGTTAGATCAAGGCAGTTTTTATGGAAAAACACGCATGTAACAATGTTCGTGCTAAAAATACATAGTTATCTCTTTGACACTAGCTCAATATCATTAGCGTTTTATGCACTTATCAAAGGAAAGACGATTAGTAAAACTATATGATACGATGCAACAATTCAGTTTATACCCTGAGTTACAATATATTTGGCTGGTTTAGGATGCAATTGTTCTAACATCAGTCCCTTTACATAAAATACGCCGCCAAATCGGTTATTCCATCCAAGGACTGCAGTTTCGTGCTTTTTAGCACTCATTAGCCCGAAATAGGAAGTAACAGACCCGAGGCGGAAAACCATTTAAAGGAGCCAAGAGAGTCAAACAAACTGGTAGCTAATGTAGAATTAGTACACCAGACGAGTGACCGCAGCAATGATGCGGTTCAGCTCAAAGATTGAAGACGAAGCAAGGTATTTTGCAGTAAGTTACCTCCCTAAGCCAGGGCTAAGGCAGAAATACATAAGTTGGCGGTGCACTTTATGTATTTCTGCCGTAGCCCTGCCTTAGGGCGGTAACGTACTGAAAAATCAATCCCTTAGTTTTTGGATACAGCCATCAGGTGATTATACATTATAAGTTAGGAATGGAGCATTCAGAGAAAAAGAAAGGATTGAAACGAAACGTTGTTCCTCATTGTATCTTAATCCCAAGTGGATGGGAAAACTCCTTTTATGTTCGTACGAAAAAAATATTTTCATTTATACATTATCTCCTACAGACTTTCAACATTTGGTGACTCGGTTCCTTTTACACAAAATCCTTTTTTTTTTTAGATAATTTATGTTCAGCATTTAAAAATTTTGACAAGTCAAAGAAGTGATGAAATCATTAAAAATGAATTCCTGTATTGAATTTAAAAACACAGAAAAAAAAATTGATCTTACCTTTTATTCTCAGAAATTATCTTATTTATTCTGAGACTTGTTTTCCATTCGAATGAACGGTCTATTTTTGATACGTTAAATTGCAGTTTATTTTTCATTATCTTCATTTACGCATTTTTCAAGAAGAGATTAAGGTTCTTAGGTGCAAAAAGTATTGGAAATCAAATTATTTATTCTAGGTAACGTTTTAAGATACTCTTTCATTATTTCTCTCTCTCTTCCTCTCCGCGATCCTTTTTAGTGTCATCAGATACTGCTTTTTTTTTTTTTTTTTTTTTTTGTTGTTGCAACATATGGACCATCAATTTTTCAGAGATAAAATCTTGAACTTGAAATATTCTTTTTAAAAAGCAAAATATGCCTTTTCAGCAAATCACAACTGATATTCTGCTCGCTACAGTGAAAGCTTTCCCAGAGATTTTACATTAAATCTACAGACGTTTCATATGCTAAGAATTTAATATTCTTCCAGAAAAAGATATCCTTTGGGATTGTCTAGAATTGCTTGGATTTTTTGGAACATGGAGACAGGTAACATGGCGATTAGATAAAAATGTGGCAAATGGACTGTAATATAAACCGCGCTGTTAAGTCTTACGTTTCATTTAGCACATGACATGTGAAGAGGTTTTTCCACATGAAAAGTACCGGAATGAAACAAAAAAAAAATCTTGGAGAATCTTCAGGTTTTTTATCCTTCCTAGTACAATATGTACTCCCAGTCAAAAAATGTATTGAAATGGAATTAAGTTGCTAAGCTTTTAGAATTACCGAGTATTTACTGTCTGAGTTCATTAATTTTTGTCCATTCATCTTTTAAAAATCTCTGTGGTTTTTTTTAAATTTATTTTTATTTTATTCTGTTATTCTTCAACATCTCAAATTACTTCCAATCAGAAAAGTATTAAAAATGGTGCACTGCCATGCTAAGCACAGAGGTGGTATCTGCCCATTTTATCAAGTATCGTCTGATGTCAAAGTTATCTTCACGCTCAGTTAATGAATTTAGAAAATAAAATATTGTCTAGGTAATACAAATAATCATATAAAAGTTCACCTCATTCTATTTTTCCATGTTTGTTTCAAAATTATTGGGTCCCAGACCGGGGGCTATATAATAACTGTTGCCTGGGGAGAGCTCGACAAGCCGACGCCACGCAGAGAACAACATATCCAGTGGCGTAGCTAGGGAGGGGCGGAGGGGGAGGTCCGTCCCGGGCGGCATATTTTTAGGGGCAGCGATTCACAACCTTTGACGTGGAAAAAAAATAGTTTTTTGGGAATCATACTTTAAATCTATTACTGGAGGCAAAGAAGAATATTAAAAAAGCCTTCGAAATTTAAGGTTTTGCTGTGACAGCAACTGCGCTTCTCAGTGTTCAAAGTTGAAATATTTCTGTGGTGAAACTGAACCTGCCTCATTCCCTTAACGTCCACTAAAACAGACTTAAATTGTATTTTTGAATCGTAAATTTCGGAAAATATTCAAGAAGATCTTGACTTTCAAAAGCTAAAACTGACTTCAGTTTTGATGACTATTCGAGAGAGAACACTATCCCCCTAGACGATGCTCTTATCTGCGATTTTTGATGTAAATTCAGACTATTTCTCCGAGATAAGTGCCTAACACCCCCCCCCCCTCCACCACTTTTTTTTTATTGGAAGAATACGGATTAAATTAGTTTCCTTTTGCTTCCTTAAATGAAGTTTTCAATTTCTTCAATAATTTTCGACTGTTTAATGTATTATATATGTCTCAATGAAAGGGCGGCAAATAGAGGAACCGCCTCGGGCGGCAGAAACTGTAGCTACGCCACTGAACATATCCCATGAGTCCGTGCGGCAAGCGAGGTGCGAAGAGCAGTGAGAACAAGTATAGCTTCGCCGAGAGTGTAGATATGTGAAGTCTAAGAAATGCCGCGTTTTGTAAGTACAGTAGAACCTCCATTATCCGAACCTCGATCAACCGAAACTCTCCGTTAACAGAAGTCGGTTTCGTGTTCACTTTTTTTTTTCACTTTCTATCATCCAAAATTTTCTCTTAACAAACACGCATTTTTAAAGTTTTTTTCTTTATCTTACATTTGTTTTGTAATCAAGCAGTCCTTTCCAAACTAAGAGTGCAGATAGCACTAAGACGAAGTTGGTGAAAACTTTTGCCGAATTTTTCAACTAGTGCAGATGAAAATGCTATAGACGTTGTGAAAGATAGTGTTACTGAATTATCAAGCCTTTTTAACACAGTGAAAGGTTTTGAAAATTGTGAGGACAGAGAAATCACGGATTGGTTGAATTGTCTTCCTTCCAGTTGCTCAATGAAGACGAATTAATAGCATCAGTCCGAAATTCTTCAAAAGAAGAAGATGATGAGGATGATAGTGATTCCGGAGTAAATAAGATTATTAACAGTGATGCTTTTGAGTGTTTCTTAAGCTGTCTTGTTTGGTTGGAACAACAGGAACAGTGATTCCTCTGAACTCATGCTTTTAACAAAACTTCGGGATAGAGCTGCGCGGCAAAAGGATGGTCGATTTATACCAAGTGAAGCTTCCATTGAAACGATTGCAAGTTTTTGTTTCAGAGATAAATTTAATATTAGTTATAATTTTAGACTATTTAACAAATAAAATAGTCATAATAACAGTTCAAAGACGATGCTACATATTAAACTAGATTATTATAGATGAATTCTCGATTATCCGAAAATTTCGATTATCCGAAGTAGGTTCGGTCCCAATTACTTCGGATAATCGAGGTTCTACTGTACAAAGAAATCTTATATCGTTAAAAACTGAGCTTATGTATCTATGTATGTCCGAGTTAATTCTCCCTGTCACGAGCACTCGATAGTTTCGGCATTGATTGTTGGCAACACAGACACCTACAAAAAGGGCGTTGCTGTATTGGCTCGTGGCCTTTTTCGAATGTTCGTCAGCCGTCGATGTTGAGTTTGAAATGAGCCGTATTTGCTCAACCTTTCGAAATGTGCCATCCTTTTTACACATTTTTCAATGTACATATGTTCCAGTTACTAATTAAAGTTCTAACCAGTTTAAAATGTTGAAATGTCGTTATTTCGTATCGAATAGAAAATTTGCTCTCCCAAATAATCAAGCTATTTCGATGATGAATTGAACATTATTTTTGGTGCCTCAACCAGGCTCCTTTAGATTGTTGCAAGTCGAAAACTCGGAACTATTTGGATTATCGAAAATTTGGACACTTCCACTATTATTACCATCAAAAAATTGGATTATTGGACCATTGGAACTCTAGGACAATTTTACTACTGTGCGATTCGTATACCTAAACAATTCTGGATGATTTGAACCTTCAAAGAAAGGGGTAAGTAAAAATACCCACTTTTACGTTATTTGATATTTGAACTTTTTTTTCGCTATCTATTATGGATTTAAAAGCATTGAAAGCGATACGAACACCTTATCGAACACTAGCTACACGCATTTGTAATAAAATAGAAGAAAAACTCAATAATACAAGTACACCCCATTGAGGACTTTGAGGATTTAAAAATTCAGTTAGACGAAAAAACTGTTCTTTTGAAAGATTTAAACGAACAGATTTTGCCTTTAACAGATGAAAAAGATATTGAAAATGAAATTTTCGGTTGTGCAGAATACAGTGATAAAATGCGTACTTTAAAGTTGAAAATTGATCGAAAAATTTTAAAATTCAATAACAGTACATCTGGTAGTCAAAATGTTTCGGGGTTTGAAAGTTTAAATTTGATCAACACTGTGCACTTACCTAAACTTCAAATAGATAAATATTACGGCGAAAGAGATAAATATTTAAACTTTTGGAGTCAGTTTGAAAATGCAGTTCACAAAAACCCTACGTTAACAGATGTTGACAGATTTTCTTATCTAAAATCGCTACTTGGTGGTTCGGCTGCAAATGCAGTTAGCGGGTTTGCGTTGACGGCGGAAAACTATAAGATTGCAATTGAAATTCTTCAATCCCGTTTCGGAAGACATTCAGATTTAGTCCAAGCTCACTTGAATAATTTGTTAAATATTCAAGGTGTAAAAAATTCTAGGGATTTATATGCATTACGTGCTCTTTATGATAAATGCATTGTTGAAATTAGAAGCCTGGAATCGCTTAATGTTGCTGCTGACACGTATAGTACACTACTTTGCCCTTTAATCTTAAAGGTTCTTCCGTCTGATTTAACCCTCAGATTTACGAGAGAACAATCTCAGAAGACAAATTTGAGTGTTCAAGACTTAATGGAGTTTATTAGAGCAGAAATTGAGACTAAAGAAAGAGTTTACGCAATACAAAAAGCAGAAATTCAATTTCCCCAAGGTCAAAATATTCCAAAGTTTGAAAAGAATAAATCTGCCTTTGACAAATCAAAGAATTTTTTCAAAAAACCATTTCATAAAAGAAACATTACAAACACCCCTTCAGCAGTTGAACTCTTGACACCTCTCGATAAATGTTGTATGTTTTGCTCGAATTCAGATCATGATAGTGAAAGTTGTTGCTCTTTAACTGTTGATGAAAAAAGGGCAATTTTGAAACGTACCGGAAGGTGTTTTCTTTGCTTGCAATCATTTCATAGAATGATAGACTGCCCTAAAAGTGATAAATCATGCACATTTTGTACAAAGAAACACAATATTACTTTATGTTATAGGAAAGAAAATCTTAAGGATAAGGTACATGTTAATTCCAATAAAGTTGAAAACTTTATTTCAAATCATGTAATCGAGGGTCATAATAGAATTTTACTTCAAACTGCACCCTTGGAATTAGGGGGTAAGGATTCCAATAAGGTTTTACATTGCCTTCTTGACACGGGTAGTGAAAAAACTTTTATCCGGAAAGATATTTCTAGATCCTTGAAGTTACGTACATTAGGAAAAGAAGAGTTGTTAATTCATACGTTTGGGTCGAAAATTCCTCGTCGTCACGTTTGTACTCGAGTAGAAGTCAAAATAAAAAATAAATTGGATTGTACGGAATTTAAAATTGAAGCTCTTGAAATTGACGAAATTACTCATGCTACTTTAGAGTCACCCCCCGCGGAGGTACATGAGGAGCTGAAATCTAAGGGGATATTGTTAGCCGACGTTTGTGATAATGCTATACGGGGTAAAGGCATTTCTTTGCTCATAGGTGCTGACAATTATTGGAAAATTGTTACGGGGAAAATTGAACGCTTGAATTCCGCTTTGGTAGCAACTGAAACAAAGTTAGGTTGGCTTTTAATGGGAAAGTTAAAAGAAGATAAGACTGATTTTGAATTAGGAAATAAAACTTTTGGCGCTCTTTCTATTTCATCTCTGTTTGTCCACTCTCCTAACATAGAAAACTTATGGAGATTGGATGCTTTGGGAATTCGTGACCCTACAGAGAGTAAAAATCTAGAGCAAGATGCGTTAGATACTTTCGAGAAAACTGTTCGAATTAATGACGAAGGGCGCTATGAAATCAGGCTTCCTCGACTTGAAGGGTTCGAAGATTTAGACAGTAATCTAGAAACAGTAAAACAAAGATGCAGGTCTAATACCAACAAATTGCTTCGAGAAAACAAGTATTTTGAGTACGACGCAGTATTCAAGGAATGGTTAGAAGAAAGAATCATTGAGGCAGTACCTTTATGGGAAATAGATAAACCAGCTCATTATTTACCCCACAGAGGCGTTTATAAAGAACATTCGACTACAAAAGTACGTCCAGTGTTTGATGCCAGTTGTAAAACTAAACAAATGCGGTCTATTAATGACTTTCTGCTAAAAGGTCCAAATCTCTTGGAACAAATCCCTCCTCTTTTGATTAAATTTCGTAAAGATAAGATAGGCGTAACTTCGGATATCAAGAAAGCATTTTTACAGATCTCTGTTGCCAAAGAAGATCGTGATTTCCTACGGTTCTTATGGTGGGAAAATATCGAGGAACGTGAATTTCGAACATTTCGTCATAATCGTCTGGTTTTCGGTCTAAATTGCAGTCCGTTTCTTCTCTCGTCGGTTTTAAACCACCTCATTACGACTTATTCCTCTCAATTTCCGGAGACTTGCAACATTTTGAGAAATGCGTTCTATGTGGATAATTGTGTTACATCTGTTCCAGACGAGAAAAAACTTAATCAGTTTATTTATGAATCAACTTATTTGATGAATGCGGGCTGTTTTGACCTAAGAGGGTGGGAGTATACCACTCAAAATTTTGAAGAAAAATCTGAACCTATCTCAGTACTTGGATTGCTTTGGGACAAACATGAAGATGTTTTATTTTGTCAGATAAAGAACTTGGATTTGGATTCCTTAGAAATTACTCGTAGAAATATATTGTCGATTGTTCACAAGATTTTTGATGTAATAGGTATTTTGTGCCCAACTACGTTGATTCCAAAGCTTATACTTCAAAAAAGCTGGAGTTTAAAATTGGGGTGGGATACACCACTACCGGATGAGTTTAAAATCGAATTTAAAGCATGGGCCAAAGATTTACATTTACTTTCGGAAGTTCGAGTTCCAAGATACATTAATACATTTGAATCGGCTGAACTTTCTTTACATACATTTTGTGATGGAAGTAAAAGTGCATATAGTGCAGTAGTATTTCTTAGGTCAGGTCAATATGGTAACGTTCACGTGCAATTAGTACAGGCGAAAAGTCGTGTTGCTCCACTGCGTAAAACTACCATTCCAAGAATGGAGTTGCTGGGATGTTGTATTGGGACTCGTTTGGCCTTTTCTACCCTACAAGCACTCAACATTCCAAATTTTCAAAGCTACTTTTGGACTGATTCGTCTACAGCTTTAACGTGGATTAAGAAAAATGAGCCATGGGGAGTTTTTGTTGAAAATAGAGTTAAAGAAATTCGAAAACTAGTTCCTGAGGGTGTATGGGGACTAGTTCCTAGCGCTTTGAACGCGGCTGATTTGCCCTCAAGAGGTTGCTCAATTAAAACGCTTATCAAATCCGACTGGTGTTCGGGTCCAGATTGGCTGAAAAAGAACATTGAGGACTGGCCGGACACGAAACTAAAGCTAGATGAGGAAGAAATATCGCGTGAGAGAAGGAAACAAGTTATTCAGGCTGTTACCAGCACTTCTCAAGAACAATGGTATTTAAGATATTTTTCCAAGTATTTTCTGATCGTTAGAATGATATCTTGGATAATTAGGTTTGTAATCAATTGCAAAACACCGAAAACTAAATTGACAGGGGAACTGACTGTTAATGAAATCGATGTGGCGGAAAAGAAATTGTGGAAAATCATCCAAGAGGAAACATTTGTTAAGAATGTTGAACTTAAAAACCTCTGCACTTTTGTTGACCAAGACGGCTTGATAAGGCTAAAAACCAAGATAATTAGAAGAGAGGATGATGAATATTTTCGATGTCCTATCTTGTTGCCCTCTGACCACAAGTTAGTGGAATATTTAATTATTGATTATCACCAACGGTTTTCTCATGCTGGTGTACAATTTGTGCTTTGTAATATTCGACAGAAATTTTGGATTTTGCGAGGTAAGAAAACAGTGCATCGGGTGTTAAACAAGTGCATTCGATGTAAACGGTACAAAGTACAACATCCAGAAACTGTACCATCTCCCCTTCCCGAGGATCGAATAAGAGAAGCATTAGTCTTTGAAGTCACTGGTATCGATGTAGCAGGCCCTCTTTACTTAAAGAAAGGAAAGAAAGTATGGATTTTGCTATTTACCTGCGCTGTTTATCGTGCGGTCCATCTTGAGCTTATCGATAGCATGTCAACAGACGTATTCCTGCTCGGTCTCCGAAGATTCATAGCTAGAAGGGGACGACCGAAAGTTATATATACAGACAACGGGACTAACTTTGTTGGTGCGGATAATCTCTTGAAATCCGTAGATTGGAGACAGATTGAATGCGATTCTTTAGTTTCAAGAATTCAGTGGAAATTCAATCCCCCAACTGCATGTTGGTGGGGTGGATGGTGGGAGAGATTAGTACAAATGGTCAAAAAATTGTTGAGAAATATTTTAGGAAAGAGTTGCGTATCCTACGAGGAATTGTTAACAATTTTATGTGATGTCGAGTCCGTGATCAACGGAAGACCGTTAACTTGTGTGTCCGAAGATACGAATGATCTTGTACCTCTCACACCATCGATGTTTTTGCAGGACATATCGCAAGTCGGAGTTCCAGACCTGGATCATCTTGATGCAGTTAATTTGAATAAAAGACATCAGTTTCTACAACATTTGAGACAACAGTTTCGTAAAAGATTTCGTGACGAATATCTTTCTCTACTGATACAACGATCACCTAAGCGTTCGCCAAAATCTGTGCAAAAGAATGACTTAGTTCTAATAGGAAGCGATCAAAAGAAGAGAATCGACTGGCCAATGGCTCGGGTCATTGATACTTTTCCAGGAAAGGATAACGAAGTACGCGTTGTGAGACTGAAAACTTCCACGGGTGAGCTTACGAGACCCGTGAAACGCGTGTTTCCATTGGAAATAAGTGATGAACTCACCATTTCTGAATTGAAGACTAGTCAAACAGGCATTCATAAGTCGAGATTACCTAGAACGTCTAGATTTGGACGTGTTTTAAAACAACCTGTTCGATATTAATTTGTTTCATGTATTAATCGTATTTTTAATCTTTTTCAGAGTGAACGTTTTAAGGAACTTTTGTGCTACTTATTTAAGCTGTAATTTGTTGTTGAAGATTTGGTAAGATTGTTTTTTGTCTTTCCATGTTTTCAATCGTTTGAGTAAAACTTTACTTTTTTGATAGTTTATATATTGCTAATTTAACCATGTTTCACTAATGTTATTCCATTGTTTTGATTTTATCTCCTAGTTAAAATCAAAAGGTGGGAGGATGTCACGAGCACTCGATAGTTTCGGCATTGATTGTTGGCAACACAGACACCTACAAAAAGGGCGTTGCTGTATTGGCTCGTGGCCTTTTTCGAATGTTCGTCAGCCGTCGATGTTGAGTTTGAAATGAGCCGTATTTGCTCAACCTTTCGAAATGTGCCATCCTTTTTACACATTTTTCAATGTACATATGTTCCAGTTACTAATTAAAGTTCTAACCAGTTTAAAATGTTGAAATGTCGTTATTTCGTATCGAATAGAAAATTTGCTCTCCCAAATAATCAAGCTATTTCGATGATGAATTGAACACTCCCGAACACCAGTAAGCTGACCATCGAACCAGGTATCGATGGATTCGTATTTTTCCCGTCTTTATGTTTGGCTATTTAAAATTATCTTCCGATAATAATTAGAGGAGATATCAATTAAAAACTATATATTAATTATAACACTTAGATTGCGACATAAAATCCCTATTTTTTTAAGGTTTTCCACCATTCAAATTATTATTCAGTGCTTCATCTCAACTTTCCGCAACAATGCTTTTATTAAAATTTATAGCGTGAAGGAAACCATTGAGACGAAAGATCTGTTGCCATTTTTTTTCTCGAATATGAAGAAATAAAATTCTGGATTTTACTTTGAGGCTTTTCCTGTAATCGGGGGATTTAAAATGTTTCCTTTTTGGTTACTTTTCTTACTGTCGCAAAATTTTGCTGTTTTTTTTTTTTTTTTGTTCAAGCCCGATTGTTGAACACGCGTCACTTGACTTCACTTTTATTTTGGAGGTGAACCGTGCAAAGCTGGGCGACGCAGCATGTATAGTTAAAATTTTGATATAATTACTAATTAGAGTCATTTATCGACGTCAAAGCCTTTTTGTGTCAACATCAGAACCCATCGGGTCTCATATTATTATGTATCGTCAGCAGTCAAAACTAACCAACACGCTCAGCTAATAAATAGTATAGAGACCAGAAAATTATTATACAGGGTCCATTATGAAAATAATGAGCATTTACTGGCAAAATATTATTTTTTGATCGTAATTTGTACAAATGTTCAATATTCTTCAGAATATATTCCTCCTGCATCAATACACTTGCGGAGACGTGTTTGCCACGCCTGAAAGGCACCCTGAAACTACTCGACGGGAATGCCTCTCAGAAACGTTGTAACATGGAGTTGGATGTTTTCCACGGTTTCCCAATGTTTTCCCTTCATCTCTCTCTTGAGTAGCAGAAACAAAAAGAAGTCACATGGAGCTAAGTCAGGACTGTAAGGGGGATGAGGGATCGACGGGGTGTTGCTCCGTCGGCGACCATCTCCCGACCCTCTTTGAACGCCTTGTGCCACTTCCCAGGCTGTGATCTTGAAATGCAATCGTCCTTCAAGGCTTCTTGCAGCATCTGGAATGCTTCTGTTGCATTTGTACCAAGCTTCACGCAAAACTTTATGGCGTATCGTTGTTCAAGCGAACGCTCCATCGCGTTACGTTACAAAAGTTGAAAACACACTTCAAGCGGAGGCACGTATCTCAGCTCACACTGCTCGAACTCACCTGACGACCGGATGCATTGAAAGGGCATATCCCCCACCACATTTCTCAGCCGGTTTTACCGTGCTGCCATCTATCGTCGCGTCACAACAACATTATGCTCATTACTTTCATAATGGGCCCTGTATTTTACACAGTTCTAAATGTCAGAAAATTTGAAGATCATATTTTTCGGAAGGCAGATTCTGTTCGATTTGTAACAACAAAATAACGCGACAGCTACGTCTCTTAGTCCAAACAAAGAAGATATCTGCAGTGTCATTTACTAATGCATTAAGCACATCTGCGTATATGTATATGTCCAGATACCCCATAAACATGTCTAGTAATAGTCACTTACGGTGAAATTAACCTAGTATATGGAAACGTTATTAAAGAGAAAATTTCTTGTAACTACATTAATTTTAAACTTTTTTTTTTAAACAAAAATGCGTATTTGTGCAATTTTATCAATCATTTACGAAACAACTACCGGCAGTTGAACATTAAGTTAAGTCACAAATCAAAGAAACGAGTTGTAAAACTTTAATTATGAATTTATCATTTTGAGCCCCACTGCAGATACCATATTCTCGTGCTTAGCATGGCAGTACAAATTTAATACTGGGAGGGGGTTTTTTTTGAGCAATCACGATTGCTTATTGTTCTCATTTGACTGTTTTGATGTCCTATCATTTTATTTTCCCACCGCCATCCTCCGCACCCTGTCGCCGTCGACCGGCTCCTCACGATGCTGCTCCTATAGCGAAAGCAGTCTCCAGGTTGCATCCATGTCTTACACACACGCGCATACATACGCAGCTACACACACACACGCACGCACACACACATACACACAACTACCCACACATACATGCCTGCACACTGACACAAACACATATGCCTACACACACATACCCCTCCCACACACACATACACACATTCATATACACAACTACCCACACACTTATGCCAGCACACAGACAAACACACATGCCTACACACACATACACATACCCCTACACACAAACACACATACCCCCACACACAAACACACACGCCTACATACACACACTTGTGATTGCGAAAAACATAATTTGAATTCAAGATGTCAAAGTTCAAATTATTATTATTTTTTACACTTCAAATATTTTCACCCCAAGTTTGTTGCGAACTGAAGCAAAAAATAAAAAAAGTTTTATACAGATTAATTTTCCTAATATTGGCTATTTTAATGTGGTTCAATGGTTAACTCTCCTAATATCGCCAACAGTGGCCAAATTGAAACCAAATTTAAAAATAAGAACAAAAAACCCCGCCAAATTTGTCTCCAAGTTGGCAACAAAACTTGGCGACCAAAAGCTTGGCGATATATTGCCAAGTGTTTACCAAATGTTTGTTAATCTATACCCTATGTTTGATGTCCTCCGGGCACATCCCATCAACAACGCCTGAAGCAGGCACTTAAACTGCGGCATAGCACCGCGCGTCTTAACGCAATCTTCCATTCTTTATCAACCGAGGGTCACCTGTACCAGAGCTCAATCTAATTTCTTTTACCCATGCATTTTTATTTACCCACAGCTTTAGTATCTAATGGTTGCCTCTTTAGACATTCTGTCCTTCTGCATGTCTCCTATTACATTGTACACTCTAATGATTGTTGGCTTTGTTTTTGGTGAATGTAGATGAGTGTATTGTCTGTTTGTGTCACTTTGTTGATTTGCTACCACTATTCAATGGTGTATAGCTGTGTACCCTGTGTAATGTGTATATATAGATATATATCTATATCTATATGTATGTTTGTATATGTGTGCGTATGTTTTATTATTATTAATCTTTATGTGAGTTTAAAATTGTGTAAGCAAAATTCCTGTCTGTCGGAATATGATTTCATGTATTGCATGCATTATGTACGACATATACATTATATCAACTCACCGATTAACACAGCTGTCTCCAGGGCCCCATCCAACCGTTAAACCACACATAGTGGTAGGTACGGGGGACCCTGGGGTGTTATGTTATGTTATGTGTGTCGCGTTAGAAAAGGCGCACACATCAAGCATTTGTGAGGGAAAATAAACTTGGTTGGTTGGTTGGTTTATTTAGTTTTCATAAGGCGCAAGAGCCCTTGAAGGATATACTGCGCAAAACGATTTTTTATTTTATATTATTTATATCAATACAAAGTCAATATATGGTAAAAGTAAACGTGTTATGAGAAAAAAGGTATAAACTTCAGTAGTTTAAAATAAGTAGTAAAAAACATGTAAACTTCAAAATCATTTAAACAACAAATGATACAATATGATGAAAATAAACCTTGAATAACAAGAAAAGTACCAAATAAATTTTGACGACACAAACACTAAATTAAAAAGGAGAAAACAATCTCCTGGAGGAAGAAGTACAAATTGCGATGGGGTGGGTCCCCCAGCAACTCCTTCAAAGATGGATTAAAGTCATTAAAATATTTAAAACGTATTTAATTTAAATTTGGACAATCACTAAAAATATGCAGCACTGTGTGATTAACATTACAGGTAATGCATATCGGAGCTGATGTGCGGCATAACAGGTATTTATACCCGTTATGCCACGAACAGGTATAAATACCTGTTATGCCGCGAGGTACAGGTATAAAGAAATTTGGACAGTTTATCTTTATTTCTATGTATCATTTATAGTGCTAAGTGTAATAGTTTATGAAATATACATTTTAAACCCGGGATATTGCGCTAACCCTATATATTAATGTTAAGATTGTAAAAAAAAAAAAAAAAAAAAAAAAAAACGTAAAAGGGCTAGTTACAAAAAAAGAACTGTTAACTTTATGACTTCTACCCCTATGTCCTAAAGACTGTGTTATGTATAAACAGCAATATTTACAGGATATCCTGAAAAAGACCGACTGTTTTTTAAAATTTATAACAGGAGAACGGTTAATGATAAAAAACAAATTCTTGTAGAAAATTCATATATTGGGCCCTAAATTTTTTCCCTCAGAGCTCCAAATTTTTGTTCAAAAATGTTTCAATAGATGGTGCGGCACCGGTAAATCGAAAAAGAAGAATGGGGTTGTTTCCTTCAGTCAAAAGTAGTATTTTTTGTCACTGAAATTGATAGAATAAGCAAAAAAAAAATAACATGGACCCAGAAAATACTTTCATTTTCCCAACAGTTATTTTTTAATTCACTTTTTAAAATGTCCGATTTTTGAAACAAGGCGTGGTCTTAATGGCGTCACAAATGATGCACTTTGCCGCATCTTTCTAACGCGTTTCCATGTTATGATAATCAAGAAGTGAATTAAATAGTGCGCTCTACGCTTGCTATCAACCCTATCGTTGCCAATACACGTGATTAAAGATGAGAATTAAATATTTTGTTCTGTGAATAGCAACACTGAATGGCATTTCATCATTTGTGATATCATCGGCAGAAGACATAAACAATGAAAGCGCACCGGTTTAAGTAATTTTTTTAAAAGATTAAACTTAAACAACTTATTTAAAAAACGGTCAAATCCTAAGTTTTTAAGCATGCTCTTTCAGAAAAAAATACTTTAAAAATTTTGAAAACTACCCCATTTAAATTCACCGTTTTTCCTCCAATTGCGAAATGGGATTACAGCCGACGATTGTTTGAAAATATTGTATTGTTCTTTCGTTTATTATTTTTGAAAAATTATGATCTAATTTTCTTTTTTTTTCAGGCCTACTATCTGCAGCGCCATCCATTGAAAAAATTTTGAACTAAAATTTGGAACTCACCCGGAAAAAATTTACGGCCCACCACATGAATTTTCTGCAAGAATTTTTTTTTTTGATCATTTACCGTTTTCCTGTTATAAATTCTTAAAGACAGTCCATCTTTTTCATTGTATTTAGCTATTGCAGTGTAAAACAAAAAAAAAAAAAAAAAGCCTCAAAAATAATGCGAGAGAGATTTAAATTGAGACTTTTGCAATGCATTTTTCACAAATAGTTTTCTTGAAGGGGGGGGGGGAGATTTCAAAGATAGTTTTCTTGAAAACAGAATTACCCGACAAAGCAAATTCAAAAGTTTATTCACAATCTTTTCAAAAAGTCGTTTTGAGCACGTAAACACATTCTAACATTCTAATAATAATTTAGTCTAACCATAAAACATGTCCTAAACATTTCCTACACAAGAAAACCAGATCTTTTAGAAGAACTGGAACTTCGCCAGCATTTTAGAAACAGACCTGATCTCGCTGTAGAAGAAATATTACTAGATTTCGGTTTCTCTACAAGGATATTTTTCTCTTTTTTCCTCCAACATTTTTCATATCGAGGTTCCGATTACGTGATACATTTGTCACTATGCCAGACTGATAAATTTCATTTATTTTTTGTGTTACAAGTGCTAAAGTTTCTTTCAACAACAATCCTTTTGGCGACGTGTTGTGTGTTCATATTATGCAGAAACACTTGAAATGGTCTTTTTTGTTTGTAGCATATTCGATAATATCTAGTGCTTCAAGTACTATTTTAGAACAAATTGTGTTTTAAAAAATAAAATGGATATTTGAATAGGATGATAAAAAATGTATTTATGTTATCCTTTCGTTTCTCTACCGACTTACTTGAACTTAAGGGAAAAAAAGGCTTTTCAAATTTAAATACTTTAAAAAAGGAATTAGTTTTTATATTTATATTTTATTTTAAGTAATTCAAAATATGGATGACACATTGAGTTAACATGGGTTAGATTTTTTTATTTACCCAAGGCTCTTAAAATATTGGCGTATTGTTGTTTGATTAACTAAATTTGAAACTAAAGATTTAACATTGTTTGTAATTTATAAAAGTTTTTTAAACGTTCTACATTAATTCCCTCCTTGCTGTGAAAATCATCGTATGACATCAACCCCTTTTCTGCCATCAATTGCAAAGGCAAAATAAATGACACTGCGGACTGCGATTTCTCCATCTTCCCATACTGAATCTTCAACTTCTTGGTACGACATAACTTCGAACTTTATGTGTCTGCAGCAATTTTTAACCAATGCTCTCCAAAAGCTTGATTTCATAGAACGACGATAATGATTATATTAAAGGATGGTGTTAACATGTTTTGATTTGTAATGATTTGAATCTTCCGAATTTGATTTTAAAAATCGACTGATTTTATAATCCAACAATTTTATAAGTGAGTTACTGTATGTGGTGAAGAAAAAAACTTTTAAAAAAATCCAAAAACCTGTACCATTTGGCAAAGGTTTCAGAAGTCCGAACTCCACAGTTGGCTCAGGAAGTTGCAACGGGATATACAGTCGAATCCCGCTACAACACGATTCAACTTACGCGAAATGGCTGTAACGCGAATTTTTCACGAGTAACGAATTTTAGAGCTGACGCGAATTCCTCGTCCACAAAACGAATTATTTTTTGGAAGGAAGTATCGGCTTCGTTATTGACAATTAAACATTGATTTCGTGAACGTTATTACATCTCTACAGCATCACTAACAGTGAAAATTCCCACATCAAACTAAGCTACGCATCGTGTTGTTAATGCATCAAATAACCGCTCAGCATCTTTCATTTATTGAGCAATCACGATTGCTTATTGTTCTCACTTGACAGTCCTTGATGTTCCGGTTCCTTTTTCAGCTTGGACCAGGGCTGCAGCACCACCGTCCACCGGCGGCGGCGCGGCTGGTCCTGAGCACTGTCCCCCGGAATCCACTTTTGCTGGGCGGTGGCGTCCATGTCCTACACACGCATGCTCATACACACTCCCCTACGCGCGCACGCCTTTACACACATACACACGCCTACGTGCACACACGTAAGCCTACACACACACGCACACAACTATATACAGGGTTCGTACGGGTCATGGAAATCCTGGAAAGTCATGGAAAAAAAATAAGCAAATTTCAGACCTGGAAAAGTCATGGAAAATTGAAATTTTCATTGAAAGTCATGGAAATTTATTTCAAGTCATGGAAAAATGTCCTGAACAAAGAGAAAGTAACAGTAACTAAAGGAACATTAGAAATCTTGAGAGATTTAACAGTATTATACATAAAAGCTATTAAAAGTGGAAAATTGAACGATCCCAAAATCAAATCTGAATTTTGAAATCTCATTGCATCCACTTCTGTCGCAGCCGCTTGTCTTTTTTTGCGATGTGATTTTACTGCTTGGACATCATTTATTTTGAATTTACTGTTATTTTCAACACTTCTTATGTTTCATATTCTGTAGTAGCGAAATTTCACGTTCTTAGTTTTGCCACGCCCACTCAAAAAAAAAAAAAAAAAAACAATTCAATTGCATCCGAGTTTGATTTCATCACTCTTAAGAACTTCATTATTAAACTTATCAGAGTTTATCGTCATTTGTTGAAGGTTTTAGAAAATAAAGGTCTTTAGTCAGGCTATAGAATACAGAAAAAGAGGAATTCTAATACTCTAAAACAATAGTGCTCAAAACTACGGTCCGCAAAACTAATCCATGTGACCCACTGCTACGTTCAATGTCAGGAATCAATCATGTTCTGGAATTTCTGTTTCTATTAATTTATATGCATTTGAAAATGTGCAAATAAGTAAACAAAACAAGTATACTTTTGAATCAGAAGATTGATTCATTACTAAATTGTTTTTTCAAAAAAGATCTGATTTAGAAACATAAAAAACTAAACTATGTGGCTTTACTTTAAAGAATCGAAATACTGTCAAGTAACGTGGATGATTAAATGCACTGTTGACACTAAAAGGCAACTTTTGAAGCAAATTTATTAAAACTTAGTGGTGATTCTTTGTCCCATTCAATATTATTCTGCCTGTTTATAAATAAAATATCAGACATTTAAGCATCATCATATTCGTTTCACTGCATTTTTACTTCACTTAAATTTATATGATGAAGACAAATAAAAATAGTTTAGTTTTTTAGGTGTACACTTATATTTTTCCCATTACAAGTAAGTGCTTCAATGAGGCTGTGGCATTCGTTTAGACGTTTCGCTAATGCTCATTTCCAAAAATTATCAAGTTTGAGATTAAATAGTGCTATTCTTTTCGAGTAACGAGGTCATGAAAATTTTCATTGAAGTCATGAAAAAGTCTTGGAAAGGTCATGGAATTTTTTCATCCAAATAGAGTATGAACCCTGTATATACACGTAAGCACCCAGGAGGAGGGACATGCTTGGGCGGGGGAGCCATTTCTAGAAACAATAACTCTAACCAGTAGAGTCTTGTCGCAACTCGTGATTGCGAAAAACATAATTTGAATTCAAAGTTTCGGAATTCAAATTAGAGTTAATTTTTTATTTATTTTTTTCATTCTAAATATTTCAGTTGATGAAATATAATGGCACCTTAGTGCGCTGTTTCATCTAACGTTTGTGGTGCAGCATTTCATTATTACTACATACTGTGCGTACGTGTTTTATTTTATGTCTTTTCCTCTCCCTCATCAATCATTCATTTTGTGCATCTTGAACGATTTTATGTTGAATAAAACAGATTTTTTTTTTTTTTTTTGCAAATACAGTAACAGTTTAATTCTTTATGTAAGAAACTGTAATATATAGTTGGGGAATGATTTAAAGTAGTTTGAGGGGTGTTTACAAATGTCTAAAAGAATTTGGTAGTTTCTAAAAAAATTGTATACAAACATTTTTCCACAACGCGAAATTTCGACTTACGCGAGGAGTCTTGGAACGCATCCCTCGCGTAAGTCGGGACTCGACTGTAAGTGGACATTAGTCTTTTAAGTTTAAAGAAAAACAAGTTCAAAGTTCAAATTCCAGGTAGCTTTTCGTTTGGTAGCCCCAAATGATGCTGTATAGTGTCATCTAACCGAGCTGCTAGTGTACTGTCTTTTGACACAAGACAAAATTAGAGTTTTTCTTTGCATTAGTTAATTTTAATTTTAGCACTTACTTCCCCCTTACTTCTACTCGCTACATTTCTATGCAGCCTTAAAATTAGTTTGTTATCTTTATCAACAATTTACCTTATAATTACTAATACTAATCTTTGATTATTGCAATAGTTAAAATAAGCACTGACGCAAAGCTGAATTACAAAAGCGTGATTGAAAACCACTGTAGAAGAAAGAACTATTGAATAAACTAAAACTATATTGCTTCCAAATTGCCTTCTAATGCCTAAAGCAATTTTTTGCTTCTCAAAAATACGTTTTGACAACAGAAAATGCCTTTAAAATGTAATCTGAAAACTTAGTTAAATAGATTTTTGGTAAGGAAAATAGATAGGATAATACTTCCTTAAATACGATCTGCTTAAAAATGTATTTGATCTTTTTCATTTTTAATTGTGTATCTTAAGTACTGTTTAGTAAAGAACATTTTATTTTATATGCTTTGCGTTAAAAGGCGTAGTCCGACAATCAAATCTTCAGGATCCTCGAGACTTAACAAAGCTCCAACGAATTGGATCACAAAAGCGCAATTGATAGTCGCGGTGAGAGAGAGAACTGTTAAATAAAACAAAACGATGTTGATTTAAAATGCCTTGTAACACCTGAAAAGGTTTTAAAACTCAATAATACATATCGGTATCTAAAAATATCTTTAAAAATTTTAAAAAAATCTGAAAATATAGTTTAAAATATTTTAGGTGATGAAAATGGGTATATTACTGCTTTAAAAAGTCAGTAATCAACGTTATTAAGCACAAAACTTGCAAATGATTGCAGACACGTGTTTCGGTGTTACAAGGAACACCTTTTTCAATGCAAAGAAGTGTGAGCTTTTGGATGAAAAGTTATCCGAGATGTCTTTTCTCGGATGACTTTTCATCCAAAAGCTCACACTTCTTTGCATTGAAAAAGGTGTTCCTTGTAACACCGAAACACGTGTCTGCAATCATTTGCAAGTTTTGTGCTTAATAACGTTGGATTACTGACTTTTTAATTCTCAGCACAAAGGTATTTATTCTTTATATTACTGCTTTGATTTCGATACGCCTTAAATAGATTCAGTTCTAGGAGTGCCCTAAACTAAATTGTTCGGGAAGGGAAATATTCTTCATTTGCCGAATTAAATTCCAATTTTACTGAATGAAGAAATATGATTAAGCAGCTATCATCCATGTATAACATCTTATGGGAAAAAACGTTGAACATCATTAAAAAAATTAAAAAAAAAAAAAAAAAAAATTTAATTTTGACATCTTGAATTCAAATTATGTTTTTCGCAATCACGAGTGTGTGTATGTAGGCGTGTGCGTTTGTGTGTGGGGGTATGTGTGTTTGTGTGCAGGGGGTATGTGTATGTGTGTAGGGAGTATGTGTATGTAGGCATGTGTGTTTGTGTCTGCATGCTGGCATAAGTGTGTGGGTAGTTGTGTGTATGAATGTGTGTATGTGTAGGCGTGTGTGTGTATGTGTTTGTGTATGTGTGTGTAGGTGTGTGTGTGTGTGTGTGTGTGTGTAGGACATGGATGCAACCTGGAGACGGCTTTCGCTATAGGAGCAGCATCGTGAGGAGCCGGTCGACGGTGATGGTGCGGAGGGTGGCGGTGGGAAAATGAAATGATAGGACGCCAAAAACAGTCAAATGAAAGCAATAAGCAATCGTGATTGCTCAACAAAATTTTAAAGAAAAAAAGAACCTCAACGTTGTGAGTGTTGTTTAGAAATTGGCAGAGAAAGAAAATTTTGGGAGATCCTTCACCTCCCGTCGGGGTGCTCTTTTTCATTTCATCATATATTTTGCTTAAAAATATGCTTTTACTAATTTCTTAGCTTAGTAAAGAACATTTTTTTTCTTCTATATATTTGGAATTAGAAGCCGCAATCCGACGATCAAACCTCCAAGACCCTCAAGACTCAAAAAAAGCGCTAAAGCTGCGTTGGATCACAAAAGCGTAATTGATAGCCGCGGAGGGAAAAGAAGCTGTTAAATAAACCAAAGCGAAACGTCACAAAACAAAGAATCCAAGATCGCAGCTCGTCCGTAAAACGTGATTTACAACAAAGCTTGCACACCGCTGAAGAACATCAAAAATCGGGTTTCTCTAAAATTCTCCTATTCCATCGGCAAACATCAAAACAGATCCAACACATCCCACCCCTAACTCCAACACGAAAGTAAAAAAATCTTCAAAAAACGGTGTAAATATTCTCCTTTACAGAGGCTCATAAAAAGTGAATGGACTATTGTTATGGGACACCGATTACTGTTTGTTTTGCGAGTTCTATTTTTATCTTTTTGAATAAAAAGCGATTCTAGCTGGAAAGTCTGGAGAGAAAAAAGCTGTTGCAACCATATGGGAGTTTAGGAACTGAATATCACAATTAAGGATCCTTCCGAAGGTAATTATTACTACTTTGGGTTATCGTTTGAAAATTGTGAAATAGTAAAACCTTTTATTAAAGACTAGCGGTATCCGCACGGCTTTGTTCGTAGTAGAGAATTAAAAGCTCATTTGGTTCGCCTGTATATTTACAAATAATGGATGATGAATTTCTCGCCAATTTGCTATGTTTATTTGCTCACCCATGGTCGCATATGGTAGTTTGCTCGTCCACACGTCCACGTTACGGTAATTCGTTCGTCGACGTTATGATAATTTGCTCGGTAAAATGTTCTTAAAATTCGAATAGAAAAAGAACAAAATCGAATTTTCAAAAAATCGCTTCGAGGTGCTCACTTCTAAGCTACGAACTGATTTTGTGCCGAATTTCATGAAAATCGGCCGAACTGTCTAGGCGCTATGCGCGTAACAGAAAGAGATCCAGATATCCAGACACACAGACTTTATTATTAGTAAAGAAGACACGAATATTGATTAGAGAGAGAGGCTAGGTCAAAAAATAGATAGTTAAACTTCTAATTCTAAAATCGTTGCACTTTGACATCCTAAATGTGGGGAAAATAATTGAAAATATTTTTTTTTACATCTTTAGATCACGCACTACCATAAAAGGCTTGAAAAAGCTATTTTTAAAAAATCTTAATTTTGTTACTTACATAAAACTTGATGGCTTACTGGCGAGCTCAAAGCAATAAAATAACGTAAATATTTTAAAAGATGTATGAAAAGACTGTTAAAAAGAAAGAAAATGAAGGAAAAATGAAAATTAATTATACTTGCATTTGAATAAAATACAAGAGTTTCCGTCTAAAACTAAATGAGTAGACTTTCCCTTATACCAGTATTGACAGTTATAACATACGATCGATCGATATTTTTCAATTAGTTGAAATTGCAAATTATGTTAAACATAGCCCTTTACCATTTAAAACTGTTTCAAGCTACAAAATTTGCATTTTTAAGCCAAAAAAAAATGTGATATAGAATATATACCAAATTTAATTTTTCGAACTGTTAGAGTTTATTTTTCAATTAATGTCACCCGTCAATGAGTTTCACATTATGAACATTTAAAATGAAGCCCTTTTTTCAAACATTTCAGCGGGTATTAATTAAGAGAGGAAAATTGGAGAACAGAATTTAAAGAGGAAAAAAAATATTTCTCTCAGCATATAATTTCGAATCTGAATATAAAAAGAGCTAATAAATTTTCAAATGAAGTACCGGCAGCAGTACAAAAGCAGCTAAGCGTTTTTAATATGTTGCAGCAGAAATAAAGTATAAAACATGTTTTATATTCTAAAAACTATTTCTATAAGCGTGGTTCACCCTAAAAAGTATAAATAAAATAAGTATATGATTTTTCGATTGCAACCCTCAAAAATTGATGTTGATTTTAGTATCGTTATGCTTATATTAATTCTAAAGCATCCAATAAAATTTAAATTAAAAATTGAAATGAGAAGTTATTTAGGCGGAATTGTAAAAGCTATTTGTACAGAGCTGTATACTGCCTATTTCTTCGTTCAAATTTTAAAATTTTATTTTTTTCGCTGCTTTAGAATTAACATAAACATAAAAATATTTAAATCAACTTCAATTTTTGAGTGTTGCAAGCAAGAAATCATTTACTTATTTTAATTCATACTTTTTAGTGCAAAACAAGCTTTTAGAAATAGTCATTAGAGTTAAAAATCATTTTTATATTTTATTTTAAAGTTTTTATGTTTTGAAAATTATATGAGGTGTTGCTTTTTGAAATTAAAAACATATTTACTTGTTACCTACCCTTCTTCAAGGGAAAAAAATGGTATTCACTTTCATTTCAATATGAACGTATTGCACATAAAGAGAGAATAGCTTATATTTATCCTGAATCTTTTTTCAATATTGCTGTTTTGTATACTCGAATTTAAAACCACTTTTAAACTAGTGAAAAAAAAAAGCTTTTCAAAACGCCCACAAATATATCCTTGCTTAAGTTCAGTCTTGAAATCAATTTGTTAAATTCATTAGTAATTCATTTATTCATTGTTCTTTTGGCAACAGTTAAAGAACAGAAGAATGATAACTTTATTGCTATTATTTTTCATCGTTTTGGGCAACAGTTATAAACAGAAAGCAAAAAGCAGGGATTATGATAGAGAAAGTGAACTCAGAATGTCTTCAAAAAGAACAAAAAAGAAAAAGCATTTGCCTCGAGTCAAAGCAAAAGGGAAAGTTTCTTCTACCCGTTTGCACTAGTTATCTCCAAATTTTCAGTTTTAGCACTTGCACCCCTTTGCTTATAAGTGCTACAATTCAGCGGATTCTTCTCCAAAATTACAATGATCAAGTGCAAGAATTTCACATTGTCTTTGCAATCTTTTATCTTAAACTACTACAGTACACGACACAGAAAAAAAAATTCTGATATTTTCTAGTTTCATTTCTGATAAAAATAAATGCTTACATGAGGAAAAAAGACAGTCAAACAAGTAAGTCCAAGGTAATGACCGTAAAAAAAAGTATTTACTTCAGCCAAATCAGGTGTGAGTTTCTACTGTTTACACTAGCGGTCTCCAAATTTTCTGTTATGGCAGTTACACCCCTTTGCTTCCAAGTACTCCTATTCAGAGTATTTTTTCCAAAATTACAATAATCAAGTGCAAGAATTTCATTGAATTCGCAACGACGCATCTTTCATCTTAAACTACTATAGCCAGACAACACCAAAAAAATAAAAAATGCCTTTTCTTTACTTTCTGATCTTTTCTAGTCTCATTACTAAAACAAAAAAATGTTTTACAAGACAAAAAAAAAAAGAAAAAAAAAAGCCAAACAAGTGAGTCCAAGGTTATGACCGTATGTCATCCCACCCAAGTTGTCACAGAGTCAGGGTTTCTGAGGTCCTTAATTGCTATTTGCTCTTACAAAACAACAAATTGCTAACATGACTTAAGGTACTCATTAAAGGGAATTTTATTAAAGACTAAAAGGCATATCGGATGAAAATAATGTGGATATAGTGGTAATTTATAGCTGATGGGACAAATAATTTGTTCACTAACAAAATCTTAAAAGCTTAGCAAGATATTGAAATTCGCAGCAAGTTCTGTTAATACCATATATTTGTAACATCTTTTAGTGATTAATTTAAGTTAATGAACATACACAACGCTTCATCATTCTTCCTTTGCTGTTGAATTGTAAAGAAAAGCTTAAAAAATAGTCGTAAATAGTATTCGCATCTTAAAGACCGACGGGGATTAATTAGACGAGCATGATTTTTCTTCCCTAATTAATAAAAAAAATCTGTATGTCCATAAATGATGTAACACTTTTTTCCTACGTATTTGATCTTCCCCCCTTCGGTCAAAAAGTATTGTACTCAAACTCCATCTTTCACATGTCACGCTACAGTACATAATGTTGCAGATTTTTTTTTTTTCAACCAAAATTTGTGGTAACATACTTCTTGTACCCCCTCTATCTTCCTTGTCGTACTGCTACGAATCCTCGTCAAAGTGTGACTTCATTTGTGGACGAACCCTTAAGAAGATAATAATCTTATATAATTAAAAACTAAGCGGATGTATCTATGTCCAAGTTTTTTCTCCCGAACGACAGTGAACTGACCATCGAACCAGGTATCGATGGATTCGTCATCTTCCCGTCTTCATATTTGGCGATTTAACATAATCCTCCGATAATGATTAGCGGAGATATCAATTGAAAACTATATTAATTATGGCACTTAGATTTCGACATAAAATTTCTATTTTTCGAAGGCTTTCCTCCAATCAAATTATTTTTCAGTGCTTCATCTCAACTTTCCGCAACAATGCTTTTATTAAAATTTATAGCGTGAAGAAAATCATTGAGACAAAAGATCTGCTGCCATTTTTTGTCTCGAATATGAGCAAATAAAGTTCTGGGTTTCGTTTTAAAGACTGCTCCTATTAGACCAAGAGCTGACCCCCAAAAACGCGATTTATCTCTTTTATGGCTTGTGGCCGGTTGAAATAATAAAAAATGCAATGAAAAAACTTTGGCTCTAATCCCCCCCACTAATTTCAGGTCACACGGCTACGTGGGTGGATGAAAGGTCAAAAAAAAGAAAAATATTAAAGTGATGAGTTAAATGGCTAAAAATTATATAATAACATTAAATTAATAAGAAAAAACACGTAGCGAATTTCTCCCCCAGCTATGTTGGGGCGAACGTGGTGCCCCCCAGGGGTAAAGTATCGATTATTAAACTAAAAAAAATGATCACTTTCGTGGGGGGGAATTTTACAGGGTATTAGTTTCATTATTTTGATTGCCAAAAAAAATTCCCCCCCAGTAACTATGGGTCAATTTGTCAAAAAAAAATTTTTTTGTTCCTCTTTATTTGGTCCAAGTCGAGTATTATTCGAACTTACGCATGACTGTTTAAGTTGCAAAAAAACCCCAAAGTTTGAACGTTTATTCGTTAAAAAAAACTCGTAGCAATTCCCCCCCCCCCACACCTATGGAGGGGGTTGCTACGCGGTGCGCGGTTTTACAACGTGGTGCCCCCCCCCAGGGGTGAATTATCGATTGATTAAATAAAAAATGATCACTTTCGTGGAGGGAATTTTACAGAGTATACATTTAATTGTTTTAATTGCAAAACAAAATCTCCCCTCCCCAGCAATTATGAGTCTACTAGCTGCATTGCCCGGCGTTGCACGGTCTACCTCAAAAATGTACGTGTATTCGGCGTTCCAAACATTTTATACAATTATATAAATTTTCCCGTTTTC
Source organism: Uloborus diversus (assembly GCF_026930045.1). Classification (NCBI taxonomy): domain Eukaryota; kingdom Metazoa; phylum Arthropoda; class Arachnida; order Araneae; family Uloboridae; genus Uloborus; species Uloborus diversus. The sequence continues at coordinate 155,706,769 of NC_072736.1, read as the reverse complement.
ATTACATTTCTTATTGCTGCTCCACTCCTATTAGTCAAAGCGCAATGTTATATAGCCTATAGCCTTCCTCAATAAATGGACTATTCAACACAAAATGAATTTTTCAGTTCGAACCCGTCGTCCCTGTAGACCAAGAGCTGAGTCCCCCAAAACACGGTTTATCTGTTTTATGGCGGGTGGCCGGTTAAAATAACTAAAAAAATGTAATTAAAAATTTTGGCTCTAATCCCCCCCCCCACCCACTATTTTTGGGTCACACGCTGCGTGGGTGGATGAAAGGTCAAAATAAAAGAAAAATATTAACATAATAAGTGAAATGGCTAAAAATTATATAATAACATTAAATTAATAAAAAAACCACGTAGCAACCCCCCTCCAGCTATGCTGGGGCGAATGTGGGAGCCCCCCCCCCCCAGAAGGGAATATCGATTGTTAAAATTAAAAAATTTGATCACTTTCGTGGAGTTGGGGATGGGGAACTTTACAGGGTATTTGTTTCATTATTTTGATTGCCAAAAAATCTCCCCCCCCCCCAGTAACTATGGGTCAATTTGTCAAAAAAAAGTTTTTTTTTCTCTTTATTTGGTCCGAGTCGAGAACTATTCGAACTTTCCCATGACCTCTTAAATTGTAAAAAAAATTGCAATTATTTATTCGGTAAAAAAAAAAAAAAAAATCCCCCCCCCCAGCTATGTTGGGGCGAACTTGTTGCCCCCCTCAGGAGTGAATTATCGATTGATTAAATAAAAAAAAGATTACTTTCGTAGAGAGGGGGGATTTTCTCAGAGTTTACATTTGATTGTAGCAGGAACCCCCCCCCCCAAAAAAAATGTTTTTAATTTAAATTAGAAATTTTGAAATATTTTTCAAAATGAAAAGAAGCAATTCAGCGTCCGTACATCTGCTTCTACCATTGTGTGCTCAGTATGAAAAGAAGGAAGGGGAAAGTATACGCCTGTGATGATTTCTTCTTGCTGTTTCGAGGGCAGTTTCGTCAGTGATCAACTGTAGCCAACACAGTGAAGTCGTTATAGCTGTTGGTTTTTCTTTTCGGAGCACGCTGTACCGCATCCTTAAACTGAAAACGTAAAAAAATCCTTTTTTCAAAAATATATTTTGGTGTTTTTATATTATGAGTGTTTTAAAGGGTAATTTTAAGTGTAGCCAGCCATTAGATAAAAGATTGAATGTTTTGACAGAAACTTTATTTGAAGGAATAAAAGTTTCAAAGATTCGAAAACACTGAAAACTGAGATTCCGTGATTTAGATTTTTCCGAGTTCTTAACAGAAGCAGATCATCGAGATTGTAGGAACATTTTTATCAAACTAGATAGACACTATCACAATCAATATGCTGAAGGTAAATAAATCTATATGAATTATCAAATTATTATTTTAAAAATTCATTTAACGCATCGGATTAACGCATTAAAATTTACAAGTAAAAAAAAATCGTTATTGCAATTTTAACATAAAATCACTTTTGTTTGTGAAATAAACTCATAATTACTGGGGTAGGGGGAGATTTTTTTTTTTTTTTGCAATTAAAACAATTAAATGTATACTCTGAAATTCTCTCACGACAATTATTTGTTTTTCATTTAATCAATCGATAGTTCATCCTTGGGGGGGGCACCATATTGTAAAACCGCGCACCACGTAGCAACCCCCCCTCACACACAAATAGATGGGGGGGGGGGAATTTGCTACGAGTTTTTTTAACGAATAAACATCCAAGCTTTGTTTTTTGCAATTTAAGCGGTCAGGCTAAAGTTCAAATGGTACTCGACTCGGACCAAATAAAGAGGAACAAAAAAATAAAAAAAATTTTTTGACAAATTGATCCATAGTTACTGGAGAGGGAGAGATTTTTTTTTTGCAATTAAAACAATTAAATGTAATTAAATGTAAACAATTAAATGCTCTGTAAAATTCCCTCCACGAAACTGATCATTTATTTTTAATTTAATCAATCGATAATTCACCCCTGGGGGGGTTGGCACCACGTTGTAAAACCGCGCACCGCGTAGCAATCCCCTCCATAGGTGTGGGGGGGGGGGGAATTGCTACGAGGTTTTTTTTTTTTTTTTTTACGAATAAACGTTCAAACTTTGGGGTTTTTTTTTGTAACTTAAACAGTCATGCGTAAGTTTGAATAATACTCGACTTGGACCAAATAAAGAGGAACAAAAAAAATATTTTTGACAAATTGACCCATAGTTACTTGGGGGGGGGGGGGGATTTTTTGGCAATCAAAATAATGAAACTAATACCCTGTAAGATTTCCCCCCCCCACGAAAGTGATCATTTTTTTAGTTTAATAATCGATACTTTACCCCAGGGGGGCACCACGTTCGCCCCAATATAGCTGGGGGAGGAATTCGCTAAGTGTTTTTTCTTATTAATTTAATGTTATTATATAATTTTTAGCCATTTAACTCATCACTTTAATATTTTTCCTTTTCTGACCTTTCATCCACATACGCAGCCATGTGACCCAAAATTAGTCGGGGGTGGGGGGGGGATTAGAGCCAAAGTTTTTTTAATTAAATTTTTTTATTATTTTAACTGGCCACCCGCCATAAAAGAGATAAATCGTGTTTTGGGGGCTGAGCTCTTGGTCTATAAGAAATGTAATGAAAACGGGAAAATTTATATAATTGTATAAAATGTTTGGAACGCCGAATACACGTACATTTTTGAGGTAGACCGTGCAACGCCGGGCAATGCAGCTAGTAGACTCATAATTGCTGGAGAGGGGAGATTTTTTTTTTGCAATTAAAACAATTAAATGTATACTCTGTAAAATTTCCTCCACGAAAGTGATCATTTTTTATTTAATCAATCGATAATTCACCCCTGGGGGGGGGGCACCACGTTGTAAAACCGCGCACCGAGTAGCAACCCCCTCCATAGGTGTGGGGGGGGGATTGCTACGAGTTTTTTTTCACGAATAAACGTTCAAACTTTGGGTTTTTTTTTTTGCAACTTAAACAGTCATGCGTAAGTTCGAATAATACTCGACTTGGACCAAATAAAGAGGAACAAAAAAATTTTTTTTTGACAAATTGACCCATAGTTACTGGGGGGGAATTTTTTTTGGCAATCAAAATAATGAAGCTAATACCCTGCAAAATTCCCCCCCACGAAAGTTATCATTTTTTTTTAGTTTAATAATCGATACTTTACCCCTGGGGGGGCACCACGTTCGCCCCAACATAGCTGGGGGAGAAATTCGCTACGTGTTTTTTCATATTAATTTAATGTTATTATATAATTTTTAGCCATTTAACTCATCACTTTAATATTTTTCTTTTTTTTGACCTTTCATCCACCCACGCAGCCATGTGACCCAAAATTAGCGGGGGGGATTAGAGCCAAAGATTTTTCATTGCATTTTTTATTATTTTAACCGGCCACAAGCCATAAAAGAGATAAATCGCGTTTTTGAGGGGTCAGCTCTTGGTCTATATAATCGGAGGATTTAAAAAGTTTACTTTTTGGTTATTTTTCCGAAATCTGCTGCAAAATTTTACTTTTTTTATTTTTTTTTCAAGCCTGATTGTTGAACACGCGTCACTTGACATAACTTTTATTTTCGAATTGGACCGTGCAAAGCCTGACGACGTAGCTAGCAAAGTAGTAATTAGCGACACGTCCGCCATCTTGGGGCTAAACGATGATTTCTTCCTATGTCTGTTATGGTGAATTAGCGTGCTTTACACCTTGATTGTGGTTTCTTATTAACTCCATGTCAATCCACAATCAAGAAGCACCGCGCGCTACTTTATTATAGTAGCAGATATAAGAAGAAAGCGATATATATATATAGCCCCAAGATGGCGGACGTGTCGCTACTTAAGCTACGATCTAGGACTTAAGTATAGACTAGCAGGGGCGCCGAAAGGGGGGGGGGGTGGATTATAGCGCAAGTTGCGCCATCAAAGTTTTTGTCGGGATTTTTTTTAATTTATGTATTTAAATTGATTTATTTTTTTTATTTTTTTTTATTATGTTTATATTTTGGTTCATTTATTTATTTAATTAGTGTTTACGTGCGTGTGTTTGTTAATGTATATGGTATGTCATTGGCGCAGCACAGAACTTTTCTAGGGGAAAAAATAAATATTTTAAATAAATAAAAAATATTTAAAAGAAATAAATAATTAAAAAAGAGATAAAAAATTTTTAAAAAAAAGAAGGGAAAGAGAGTTGGGAAAAGTTTTTTTTTGGGGGGGGGGGAGTTGCGCCATTGAGTTTGGAAGGGATGGGCACCCCTGTAGAGTTGGGGGGTGGGCAACATTTTGGGAAAAATGCCACTCAATGCAGGAAAAAAAAAATAGATATGCGTGCCACTGACATTTTTTTAAACCTATTTAACTAGTCTGTTGTTCCCTCATAAAATTTTCTTCTACATCTTTCTTATGAATGCTCGAATCTTGCATAAAATCGTAATTACTAGGATTTGACATCTTCGAGACGTTTCGAATTGACATAGCACGACTACCAGGTTGGAGCGATTCACTGTCTTGACAGAATTTCTAATTTACATATGAATATCAGTTTAAAGGAGGATACAATTAAAAGTCCCCAGAAAATTTCAAAACCAAATTGTGCCTTTATCAATCATCTGTCTACTTCAGAAAATACATTTTCAGTGGCAACGACAGAATCAAAGGGGAAAATTGAAAGTTCTTTGTTCCCAAAAGAAGTTTCAGAATTAGATTTATTGAATTGGAAAACAATGGACAACAACAGCATTTTTTGTTTTTAATTTTAATACACTCAGAATGACCTAAAAACGCCAGAAAACATTTTTTCGTTTCATCTCAGCAAGATGTTTTAAAAGCTATTTACACCTAAAATCAGATCAGTTTCGTTTTCCGGTGTCACGTGACTCTCCGAGAAGTGACGTAGGATGTGTCTTTGTCAGGAGAGGCCGACGCATCCGCCATTTTGGAGCAAGCGTACAAAAGGGAAAGCTACCTTTATTAGCAATCATTCGCCAAACAGGGTACGAGAGAGTCGGAGAGCGAAGGTGAACATTGGCGAAATTTTGGAAACAGTTGGCGTCGTTCCCAGGCTGCCAGTCACTTCGCGGGCTATTATTTATCCATTTCTTTTTTCTTTCTGCATCTGCTGGAAATCTGAAGAGCAGAAATCCTTTTTTGGAGCTGTTTACACAATGAACAGCCGAACAACCACCCATTTGACTCAATTTAACACATATGCTAAAGAAATGTAAACACCAGCAGCAATGCTATCGCTACGAAGCACTGGATCAAGTTTGCTCCAAAATGGCGGATACGTCTGCTCTTCCAAGTTGCTTAATGTGTGTCTTTCTGTGATGTACGAGTGCTTTACGTAGGGTGCTTTAGGCATTTCTGTGTTTAGTTAGGGTATTTATATTTATCTATCGAAAGTATGGTTTGTTGCGATCATTCCATGGTTGAATGCTGTCAGTTTCCAAATCACAGCTTAACTTTAAAAAAAAAAAAATATATATATATATATATATATATATATATATATATATATATCCAATGTGTATTCAGAAAGAACCACAGAAGGAACTTTGCTATTTCCCTGCGCTTGCTTGCGCTATTGTTCAAATTTTCGAGAATTCTTCCAATTTACCCTAGGGAAGCAAAGAATGTACGGATTAAAGAGGAATGACATTTTCCAGGAATTTTGAGAGATCGCACGATTGCAGGTGGTGAATGGTCACTTGAGACATTTGTTTTACCAAGAGAATAGAAAGCATCACATAAACATGATAATCAAGGGATTGATTTTGTTTTGAAAGCATATAGATATGCGGGTGGAAGTATCATTAATTTCATACATCAAATATAGAATAAGAAAGAACTATTGCTATTTTAGTAACTAATGTATAACTTTTGTATGCTTAATTTCGCTTAAACATTGATTTATATGAACAATTATTTTAATAGTTTATATGTCCTATGTTCAATTTTTCGAAGTTCTCACAGCTTCGACAATAACTTTTTTAGTCATTTTCTTACATTTTAATAAATATTAATTTGTGTGTGTGTATTTTTTTTTTTTTTTTGCTAAGAACAGAAAAAAAATATGCGAAAATTGTTTAAAAAAATTATAATACCTTAAAAAATACCTAAGCTTAAAGTTATATTTTCATTCAATTTTAGTTTTTCTTTATAACTATTATTAGTAGTAGTATTTTAAAATTGATATGGCCAATAAATGCTCTTAGGGTAAATTAGAATCGGGGGAAAAAAAAGAAAGAAAAGAAACCTGTTTAAATTTTCTGTAAGCTTGGAAGTATAGACTTTGTAAGAACACCAAAATGTTTACTCTTTATCATAATGCAAATTTTTACAAAAAAGTTTTAAAAATGAAACAGTATTGTAGTTATTTTTGTTCAAACATCCTTTAGCCACAATCTGTAGCTTTTTTTTTTGAAGAAGTTGAAAGAAATTGAACTAGAACTGATTGAATATATCACATTTTGCATCAAACAACATCTCGGATACTCGAGTGTATTTTTCCTATAAATTAGTTTTTTGTGTAGCATACTTGTTTCTGGCATCAAAATAACGTGTTTTGTTTTTCTTAATTTGCCTACAATTTTTTTCTGAGTTAGCATAAGTGTCGAAAGGGATTTTGCAGTTAATCAATGCCATTCATTTTCAAATTTAATTTTAAAAGCATTGTATTTGACTGGGAAGATTAAAATCGCTTGCACGCGGCATTCTATCCATCGATGGCAGTCAAACCAAGCTGTATGATACTTAAAATACACCGCCAGCTCAGTTATTTCATCCGAGGACTGCAATTTCGTGCTTTTCAGTACTCATCAGCCCGGAATAAAAATTACCTGAGCTGGAGCTGGAGGCGAAAAACCTCTTAAGGGAACCAAGAGAGCCAAACAAACTGGTAGCTAATGTAGAATTGGCACACCAGATATGAGTGACCGCAGCAATGGTGCGGTTCAACTCAAAGATTGTTGGCAAAGCATGATATTTTGTAGAAAAACCATGTTCTACAAAAAATGTTCTACAAAAAAGCTACGTGGTCTTTGGTCAAATCACGAACTCTACAGCCCATCCGCCTTTATTTTCTCCTTTATATTAATTATTCCATCTTATTAAGCACTAAATTAAAAAATAAACCAAAAAACCACACCTCTGAGCTTTCGAATACACCTGATTTCAGCTCAAAAAAAAAAAAAAAAATGCTGGTTTGTAACGTTCTTTTCTGCAAATTATAGATGTCCGCTTTTTAGAATCCTTGTTCCATTGCACAATAACCTTCGTAAATCGAAAATGCATTCAAAATATTAAATGTACATAACAAATAAAGAAATTTAGGGGAGCATCAGCGTTAAACTCCCATTGAAAAACGTATGGCGAGGGAAAGGGGCGTGGTGTACTTTGGCACAATTGACGTCAGGCCAATCAGGGTTCGTTTCTTCTTCGCTTTCTGGGGCAATTACAATGCTTAATAAGTAATTAATGAATTTTTTGTGCGGAAAAAGAATTAGATTTTTGGAATTAGGAGATCATTTTTGAGAAGTTAGCATAAAAAATTGGAAAATTTACCAGATGCTGTTGTTGTCCATTATGATAGTTACATAATTACCGTTACATTAAGAATGCTGTCTGTAATGCAACGTATTCAAGAGCTGTTAAACTGAAGGATTTTTTTTTTTTCAAACTCCACGTCCACTTAAAGTTGCATTCAAAATTTGCTTCATTTTTGCCATGATTTTATCATTAAATTTTGCAACAACCTAAAAAAATGTGTTTAAAAGTTGTAGCGCTGCTGTTTAAATATTTTTTTTTTTTAACTCAGATTAAGTAGTTTGATTTTATACCTATTAAATACGTTCAAAGTCTACTTATCTAATTTTTTAAAAATTATTTTTAGAGTGTATTGTTAACCTAGTATGTTGTGTCCATCGCGATTTTTTTTATGATATGTTTCATATCAGTACTCTGTTAAGAAGAAAAATTATCAAAATGGCTTTTTTTCTATTGCGATAATAATTTTTGTACTGACTAATAGGCTCCATTGTTACCTAGAAATTGTACTTGCAGCATGTTCTTGACAATTTGACCTTTATTTACGATTTGTTTTCAATTTTAATCAGTACCTTGTATTTTTAAATAGTATTTAGAGCTGCCATTTCTTTTCATCGATTGGAACTAAAATCTAATCAGCATTTGTAAAGGGGAAAGTTTTGTACATTGAGACTGTTTTCATATTTTAATTTTTAACGTCAACTATTTGAATGAAATTTAAAATCTAAAAGTCACATTAAAATACCCCAACAAACTTCTATGCAGTATTTTTTTTTTTTTTTTAATTCAAACAGTTTGAAAATAAAATGATGCCAGCCATTTAAAGCTCCAAGCTGTCCCAAGGTACAAATCCTGTTGTACTATGGGCAATTTTGCACTAGAAAACAAAAACAAAAAAAAAATATGTTTTTCATGGTAGTGAAATTAAATCATGAATATTAAAAATGAATTTTGAGTTAATGAATCATGAATTATTATCTAACATTAAATATATTTAAAAGACTGCATAAGATTAGAACATTGCTCCATGCTCCTAAACATATCTTAAATATTAAGAACCATGCATATGTTGTACTTTGGAACGTGTCCTAAGGTACAAAATGTTTGGCTGTCCCAAGATACAATTACCACGTGGTTTAAGAAACACCAAAATAATGGTCAATCTAGATGCACTATTATTATTTTCTCACAAGCAAAATATTAAAAGCAATTCTCTTTTATAACAAAATACAATTCAGTTTATTAAATATACTATTCAAAGAAAATGAAATAAAAATAAAGAAAATATTTACTTTGGAGTCATGAAATTTTCTTTCTTTCACTAAATCGGCAATTTTACTCATTTGATTCTGATTTTTACAATGGAACCATTTAGTAGTGAAGGTTACTATTAGAGTTTATACAAAAACTATTCGACTATTAGTTACTATTAGAGAATTCTTGGAAATCGCAGTGTCCCAAAGTACAACTCTCTCCCCTACCGATAAGCTTTTTCTTTTATCAAAAAGTTCAGTTTTTTGTGATGAAAAAGAGATTCCTTGCAATCTCGAAACACCATGTAAGCAATTTATTGCTATTGAGCATTGCCGCAATGCATCTTTTGCACAAAGGGTAACGCTGAAATCAAAGCTAGTTTCTATTTGGGATCCATAGCCACGCTGAAGGAGATCCTTCAAAATAATATTTCAACAATTCAAAAAAAAAAAAGAAAGAATAACACATAAAATAGGGTTATCTTGAGTTAAACAAACAAATCCAACAAACAAATCCAAAAATACACTCATGAAGAATAAAAATTATCATCTTTAGAAATAACTTGAAAACGCTATTTGAGTTTAAAATAAAAAAAATTACTTAAAGAATGTTTCAAAGTAGCTTTCATTAAAAACTCTTAGTATAATTACTAGTAATATCACTGAATTTTTTCCATTTATTTCTTTTAAATAATGAATGTCAAATTTATTAATAACTTACTTGCATTTATATTACAGCTGTAATAAGGCAAAAAATTAATTTTTGAAAAATTGAGTCTTATGTTTTTTAATCGTCTTAAATTAGTCCTCCTAGTGCTTAAAAAAGTAGAGCTATTGTCTATAGCTGTTGCACAAAATTCCTTCATTTATTTACTTATTCATTGGCTCCAATATGATGCCTATTGAATAGAGGGATTAATGCTCAAATGCAACCAATATTTTGCGTTTTTTATTTCAGTGAAGAGGTCTTTTGTTTTGGGCTAATTATATCTTCAAAACAAAAGCATATAAAATGACTCGCGAGTTTTTTTGAAACTATTATTCTTAAATTAATAATGGTGTACCGGTCCGAAAAAGCAGCTTAATTACCTTTGGACGAGAATATTGTGAAATTTTGAAATGTTTTGTTTTCGATAAATAGATGATTATTACAAACTAATTGCTAAATATGTATGTTTTAAAACTTAAAACTCAACGTATCATTGATTTAGAAGATAATTGAGCTTTAAAATCAACATTTAACAAAATTGCAATATATATATGAGATATTTTTTACAAATTAAACATTTTTAATCTTTTAGAGTTTTTTGCATAAAAGTTCGAACCATAGTCTGTAGAAAACCCATTTTTAAATGTAATGTGAAAAAAATTGAAATTCTAAAACAGATGGGGGAAAAAAAGCTTTCTATCGAGGAGTTAAATTGAACCAATGAATTCGAAAATCAAGTAAAGGAAAGGCTGGTCTTACCAACTGGTTTTCGATGTCATCAATTCAGTTATACCACCCTCTACATACTTAGTATAAAAATGAAGACTCCAAAAAGCGTCTGTTTGTTTGAACGTGAAAAACTCGAAAACTAAGCGGCAGATTTCGCTGAAATTTTCACAGTATCTTTCTTTCAGCAGCGGAAAGGTTTGCAGACCAGCTCAAAAAAAATTCGATGAGTAGTTATTTTTTTATTCCAATTTAGGCCTAATTTTCACATAAATTCCCGAATAGGGGCGTGAACAATTGCTTGCACATATTAATGTTACATATCGTTAGAAAGGGTAGACTTTTTCGCTTACTGCGCAATTTATTTCAATGCTCCAACTTAGTTACGGCGGGAGTAATTTGTATTTATAACTCGACAATTTTTAGGTTTAGCTAAAATTTAAGCACTACTTGCTTCATTAAATACATCAATAAAAAGTAAAGGAATTGTCCCACAGTTTTCTTTTTGACACCATTGGAAAAAGCGACATTTTTCTTTCCAGATCTCTCCCGACTTTTGGTCGAAAAACTAAGCTTCTATCTCCAGAGGAAAAAAAGTTACAAGCCTTTTTAAATCAAGTTCGAAAAATCTCACCTCCATTCAAGTTGTTAACCATTTTTAATCCCCGACACACAAAGGAAGGGGGTCATACGTTTAACGTGTCTGTGTATCTGTGTGTCTGTCGTAGCACTCTGGCGCCTAAACGGATGGACCGATTTAAAAAAAAATTTTCGAAAGGAGAGTTGATTGAAAGTGTTCTTAGATAGGTTGCGTCTTTGGATTTCATTAATTAACGAAGATATTAATTAAAAACCTCCAAAAGCGTTTTCGCGATTTTTGCAGTGAAAACATATTTAAAATTTTTTTATTTACCAAAATAATAAGTTTTTTTTTTCTGCGTCTGATAGAATGTGTTTGGAACTTCCATGTTACATATAATTCGAATTATAACGCTTTTTTAAAGCAGATATTAAATACGGTTAAGCTTTTATTCAAGCGATTCTCAACCGAATTCATTGTTGGCCGACAAGGAAATTAAAAGCAATGATTTAAAATGTTTATCTGTTGCCAGTTTCTATTTGTTAACAAATAAAATACTTGTAATATAATTTTAATGGTATAAGGCTTTTAAAAGGATTTTCAATTTTCCCTCTTGATTCTATATTTGCGACTCAGTTGGAGGTTTTTTAAATTTTTAATTTAAGACGATCGATCACTTGAAGTTTCGCGTTCCCACGGTTACGCTTTTTGATCTTTCTCATTTTAATTTCCAAAACTTATTTCACTTTGTGTTTCCATGGTAACGCTTTTTAAATCCATCTTTCTCATTTTAATTTTTTAAAATATTTTAATCTCCGTCTTCATTGTTCGGAAGGGAAATCTTGCATGATGTTTTTTCTTTCTTTCATTTAAGCCTGATTGTTGACTATACGTCACTTGACACAATTTTTATTTTCAAGATAGACCGAGCAAAACCGGGAAACATAGCTAATCTCCTATAAAACACTCAAAGAAATACAAAAACGTCTTTAAACGGTTTTTAAAAAAGTGCCATTGGATGATGACAATACGCATCAGGTACTGTCATTTAATATACAGTATGACTTCGATTTAGCGATACCCGATTTAACGATTTCTTCAATTTAATGATACATTACTGGTTCGGATTTTACTGTATCAAGTGTCTACGCTCTTTAATTTAGCGATATCTTTCATTTAACGATATTTTTTTCCAGTCCCTTGACAATCGTTACATCGAGGTTATACTGTAGGTACCACTGTATCTTTTTTTTTTAAGTACCACTGCTAATGTCTCGATTCACAACACCTCTCACTGAAGTTTCCAGCGCAATATTTTAATCAAATAAGTTTCACTTAATTAACCCCCGACGCACAAAGGAAGGAGGTTATAAGTTTGACGTATCTGTGTATCTGTCTGTGGCACTTTAGCAACTAAACGGATGGACCGATTTTGAAAAACTTTTTTTTTGTTCGGAAGGAGAGTTGATTGACAGTGTTCTTTGCCAAGTTGCGTCCCTGGATGACATTAATTACGAAGATATTAACTAAAAACCTCTAAAAAGTTTTTCGCAATTTTTGCACTGAAAACATATTTAAAAATTTAGTACCAAAACAAAGAGCTATTTTTTCTGCGTCTGATAGAATGAGTTCAGAACTTCCATGTTGCATATAATTCGATTTATAACGTTTTATAAAGCGGATTTTAAATATGGCTAAGCTTTTATTCTCGTGTTTGGTAACGGAATTCATCTGTCGGACAACCCTGTTGTCCGACAAGGAAATTAAACGCAACGATTGAAAAATTTTATCTGCTGCAAGTTTCTATTTGTCAACAAATTATATACTTGTAATTGATTTTTTATAGTACAAGGCTTTTAAAAGTATTTTCAATTTTCCCTCTTGATTCTACATTTGCGAACCAGTCGGGTTTTTTTTTTTTTTTTTAATTTTTAGTTTTAGTTATTTTTGTTTCAATAACTCTTTAAAATATTCATTTTCCTTGATTTGCTAATTTTTGTCTTAACTTTTAGAGGAAGACACAATTTATTTTTCCTTTCTTTCTCTCTTTGGTTTAACAGTAACATATGCTGTAAAATAAAATTCAGCCCTCTTTTTCATTTTTGATACATAAAACCTTGAAGACTGAAAAGCAAAAATATTTCACGATCCAAAGGCTACATTTTCAAAACGGATAAATTCAGCATAGTTATTCGATATTCCTTCGCATATTTTACAGGTAGACATTACACATAAACTAAACTTTATCCAATTTTTCTCACGGAAACCAGAGGATCAATTTATTTCGGAATAAAAAAAACGTTGAAAACTTTAAAACCCTTTCTTCCTTAGAACAAAGTATATCCTTAGGATGGATCCGAATTCTCTGGAATCCATATTCTTTTATTCTTTGGGAAACTTGGAAATGTTTCCTTTTATGTTCGCTCCTAAATCAATGATTCAAGATTCGTGAAAATGACAATACGATGCCATGAAGTAATATTTCATCGTTACATAGTCTGGTTTTGAGGGGGAAAGTGGAGGATGATTCCTTAATGAGCTATATTAGTTTTTAAAATTGAATGTATAGTTAAAAGTTTTATAAAAATATTAATACGTTTTCGGTGAACGTTTTATTCCATGATTATCATCATATTAGGGCTCGACCGATGGCTTTTTTTGGCCGATGGGCCGATGCCGATTGTTCAAAGATGGCCCATGACCGATTCTTACTCTTGCTACCATTTTCCTGATGTTAAAAAAGGGACGTTTTTGTTTTATAAGGAGGTTTTCAGGAAACTCTCTTACAATCAAGTGTTAATTTTTTCTTATAACGAAAGTTAGGAAAACTTCTTTGTTTTCTTCCTCCTCGAGTTAACCTCTACAGTAGAAAAAAACATTAATTCCATGATTTTCCTCTGCCATCCCCTCTGAGAAAAACAAGGAATTGTACTGATATGCTATCAAGAAAAAATCTTGTTTGGTATCTAAGTAATTTTATTCTGGTAGTGATACGAAAGGCTTACATTTCTAAGAGATTTTCTTTTTGCTTGCAATTATAGATTAAAAATACTGTATACTATCCTTTTTTGGAAAATACAAATCTTCTATCGTTTGTTTTTCCAAAATATTGAGGGTAAATTTGCCGCCCCTAAAAAAGTGCCGCCCGGGGGCGAACCGCTTTATATTTTTATAACTTGATTTTGAGCGTGTTATTATTAGAACTCATGAAATCAAGGAACTAATACACATTAATTGGAGGAAATTTATGTTCTAAGAGAGATTAACATGCAAGACCAGCTGCGTTGATGGGAGGGCTACCATTGTTTGTAATTGATAAATTTCTGAATGTTAAGTTGTAATAAATTAGTGATAGCAATACCGGTATATCGGTATACCGAATAACCGGTAATAGGAGCTATTTTGCAATTTCGTACTACCGGTACTTGATGGAGTAGAATACCGGTATTTTTGGTATAAGCTAAAAATAAATAGTTTTTAATTAAAGAATTTTCACTTTTAACTAATTAGATATCTACTGGGATTTTAAATATAAATTTCTTTTTCGGTGAGACAGTTTCAAAATCAATATATTGAAGTTAAAATTTGACTTCACAAAAGCACAAATTAATAATATATCAATGAATAAAAGTAGCGAAAAGATTACAAAATTATATTTTCATTTGTTGATGGTATGATGAATCGATCTTTCGTGAGTTTGTGTGAACCACGCTTTTATTTTCTCCATTTCCTTGACTTTTCCTCTAGTTTAAACTAATTTTAAGTGTAATTACGAATGTGTTGTGCTATGAACAATTTATTCCAACCATCTTTACAGCAGTTCATTATGATTTTTTTAAAAATAATTCTATCAACTGTACTGAGTCTTTAGAAAAAAAATTCTTATTATTATAACAAACAGTAATTTGTTCTCACCGTTAGTAGCGTGCTGTTCCGACTCGCTATTCAGCTTTATACCAAGCGAGATAATATTTGTTATATCTTGAACATTTGCAAAGAGGTAAAAGGCATAATCAGTTTGAACACATTTGTAGAAGTTTAAATAATTGTAAAGAATTTCGAAAAGAAAGCAAAAAAAGGAAGAAAAACCAACAAGATAAAATTCATCGTAAATTTCAAGCCAAAGGGTTAATGAAAAGCAAATACAAACCTGTTCTGAACAAGAGGAAATCGTTGAAGATGATGTTAATACTAGAAAAGAATTGTCGCTCGAAGAACATTTACTACAGATATAATAGTAACTGTTCAACTATAAATAATAATGATTAAAAAAAAACTATCCACAATACAAAACAAGCATTCACAAAAAATGATTTTTTTCAAAACCAACACGTTAAAGAAGAAATTATTTGAAGATGAAGGACTTCCAGGCAAACATGGGGTGTATCGCGCATTCTTAACAGTACCATCGGCCTGCGTGAATTCAGAAAGATATTTTCAACAGAAGTAAATTGTTTCACTGAACGGATTTCCAGGCTTATTGACAATTGAACAGATGTATTATATTTCTTGCTATTGTTGATTTTTCACAATGATATTTGTTCCTTCACTGTATATTTGCTCACAATTAGTAAATAATGCACTTTTCGCGCAAAATAATAAAGTATGGCAATGAATGTTTTTTTGAGAAATTTCAAATACCGGTATTAATACCGCCATCTCGGTATCACGTTAAAAAATACCGAATACCGCTATTGCATTTCTGGTCCGCAATTCCTAGTTGTAATTAATGCAGTGCATCAGATTACTTTCAATACCTTCTTCGATGCTTTGACTTTGTGTGTGGTGCTAATGCTGAAAATTCAAATTCACTCATATGTGGATGAGAACTACACCAACAACCTGAAAATACGATAATGTCGAAAATTTTCACATGTGACCACAAAACTGAGCAAATTATAGTTAAGTTTACTTTTTCGTTTTATTTTTTCTAAACATGCATGCCTCCCAGGACACTCTTCTTTGCCCACTAGGCAGGTGTGCACCTCCCTCGCCGCAGTTTGAGAATCCCTGCCTTAGAGCGAGCAGAAAAACCCTTTTAAAACTTGCACCCCAATCAGTTTTGACGTGCACTGGCGGATTTAAAATATCGCAAATGTTGCAGTTGCGTGAGAGGCCCCATGACCATAGGGGCCCGTAGCCGGTAGGAGTTACAAAAATGCTTATGATACATGTTTTACAAGTTCCGTGATAGAGAAAGAGGACCCCCCCCCCCCCCAAAGTGTATTTCGACGATCCTCAAACTTGTAACTCCGTCGAAGCGATACAGAAAAAACTTCATTACTGTGATTCATATTACAATTACCGAAAAATTAAAAATTACCGTCGGTTGAACGGGAATCTAACAAAATGTCACAAAAACCGGTTTCGCCATCTCATATTTGTTTCCAAGTTGGTCTCCAATTTGGCAATATATCACCAAATGATCAGTCTTTGACGTTATATTAGTTTTGCATTGAAATAAGTAATTGATAGCCACAAAAAATGAGTAAATATGCCTGTTAGAACATCCAATTGAAAACAAAAAGCGAAGTGCACAACAGGAGCGTAAGCAGACCCCACATACGAAATTTTAACCTTCTACAGCTTACCATGTTCGAGTTATGACTTATGAGAGATATATAAGTACATCCAGCCTCAAAAAAACAACGCAATAGTTAACTTGTTTGTACCTGAATGCAGCATTAAAAATTATTTCAGGAGTGACTAAAATAGAAATTCATACTGAAATTGATGTAAAAATTTTTATATGAAAACAATAACTCTTTACTTTGTGTATTAAAAAGTAAAACAGCGAAGGTCCCTTTTTTCGAAAACATCGGCCGATTCTATCGGCTTTTCGATGTTTTTTAAAGCCGATGGACCGATGTTTCCTCCAAGTTAGCATCGGCTGCCGATGCCGATGGCTAACTTGTTGAACCATCGGCTCCGATGCATCGGCCCGGTCGAGTCCTACCTCATATATATATATAATAGCAAGTGGTCGAGTAACGCTTCTGACGTCATTAACGATGAAACTCGCGCCGCGGCATGATAACTTAATAATATTTTTTGGTAATGTTTGACACGCAGGGAAATGCTTTATTTTGACAAGGCTGAACTGGATCCGGTAACTTAACTGCTTTACTGGTAAGACTCATTTTAGGACGATCAAGAAACGAAGCAGTGGTCAACATTCAACGCTATCCACCGGAGTTTAGGGTTAATCCACTGAAGTTAGGGTTAAAATTTCAACATTCAAAATATCACCAAACAGGCAACTGCTTCGTTCAAATGTAGAAGCAGTTTTCTCCTGCCATATCTTGACGGGCGATTTCCTAGTCTTATGGAATAGGCGGAAGTTAAAATGGCTATTGGACCATTTTTCACGAAAATGCCGTCATTTTGTCCCCCCCCCCCCTAACAACTCATATATTTCAATAAAAAGTAATAATTTAAAAAACAATTAGGTTGTTTTCCATTTTTCAAAAAAAAAAAAAAATCTGAAAGAGCATAGTTGAAACAATGGGGTGAGGTTTTTTTTTTTTTTCTTCCTATTTTTGGCTTATTTTTTCTCTTAATAAAAATTTTTAGAAGACGTTCAGTCGCTGTTTTCATTTTTGCTGTTAGAAATCCCACATACGTTTAAGATTTCTTAAGCAATAAAATTTGGGTCCTTACTCTTTTGAATTATTATTTTAAGGGAAATATATGAGCTGTCGCGTGCGGCACAAAATGTCCGTTTTTCCGTGAATAGGCAGAATTTTCGACAAACTAAATCTCAACATGAGCTCTCAAAAACATAATAAATGATAATTTTTTGTATTCACAGAATTCTTATTAAGTATTTATAAGCGAAGAGCCAAAATTTTACTTTTGGAGACAACTACCCAGGTAGCACATATAGCGCTGAAGCGTTTTAAAATGGTAGTAACAACGTCAACCATCATTTTGCAATGTTTATGAAACAAAATGTGCTGAGTAGTACTACTGCCGTGTGCAGGTAAATGGCAGTATCTGAAGGAATTAGTTTTCGAGATATTTGAAGAAATGTGTGGTGAATTCAATACTAACAATAGGAAAATGTTGGAATTATACGTTTCTTTCACACTTTTTTTTTTTCAGTGGAAACTAAATAAGCGAGCTTGTATAGTAAAAATAACGTATATTAAATGACAAAAATGCGAAAAAATGAAAAATTTGCAGTAACTGAGTTTTACCTGCACACGGTAGAACAATTGGTAGAAGAAACTCACCTTTTTCGGCGCAAGAGATGACATATGAGGCAGTAAGAAACAAAGGTATGTAGGTGAACATTTTCAAGTTTTGGGCAAAACACGTTTAAAGTTCCGGTCCTAGGTAGGCTTTCATTGATTTTTTTTAAATCATGTTGTGTAGCAGCACCAACCAGGGCTACTAGTATCACCTCTTGCCTCAAAATTGAGAAAGGTTCATCTATCATTTGTACTGGTCAGGAACGGATGCAAAGGAGGGGAGATGGGGGCGATCGCCCCTCCCTTGAGAGACCCTGGGCCAGAAATTTTTCCGAATTGGAGTCCTGAAATGCAAGTAAAGGACCCCTTTTGATGCTGTTTAGAAAAAGGAATTGTGTTTGAATCTTTTCTCCAGAAACTTTTCGGAATTGAAGATTCAAAAAGGCAATTTTAGACGATCTTTGGCGATGTTTGGAAAAGAAGTTTGGAAGCCTCCCCCTGAGAATTTTGTAAAATCTAAGTCATAAAGACGCAATTGTAGACATCTCGGGTAATATTAGGGGAAAGAATGGGTTCAGTGACTATCCTCTGGTAATGGTAATGTTTCGGAACCAAAGTTTCAGAAAGCGCAATTTTTGACGACGTCTGATGATGTTGGGGAAGAAAGGGGCGGGGTTCAAAACATTCCCCTGAGTTTATTACGAAATTGAAGTTTCAAAATGCAATTTTAGAATACCTATTTTAACGAAAAAGGATAGTAATATTTTTGGGATATCCTTGGCTAAATCTCTGTATTTTAGTTGTTTCAGATGAAAATTTTGTAATCCCCCCCCCTCCGCAAGCATGTAAAAACCAGATACGCAGTAAAGGGATCAATTAAAAATCAACCGCCCCCTCATTCCAAAGCCTAGGTGATAGATGTTGTGTTCTGGATCATAATTAGCAAATTTTGTTTATTTTCCTTTTTTTTTTTTTTTTTTTTTTTTTTTTTTGACATTTTTTCAAAGGAATTTGCATAAGACGATTGCAGTTAAGACTAAAACAGAGCAAGTGACTTGGCAATCAAGGTCAACTTGACGAGATTTCAGTCAGGTACACCAGAAGACGCACACTTTTAACATATTAGGTATTTTTAACATGTAGGCAAACGGAAATTTTAACATCTTGTCAGACCTTTATAATTTTCAACTGTTTCAAAATGACGGTTTGTGTCCCCCCTTCCCTACCGATATTTTATACATTTTAACTTAGAAATATAATGCAAAGCACGGCATGGTGAAGAGGAACTTCCCCACTTCTTATTCACACCTTCCATAAATCAATTTTTAGAGAGAATTGAATGGACCATATTCACAACGCACACAAACTACTTTATTTTCTACACACTGAAACAGTTTACATGATGGGCAGCCAATTTGCCCTTTTTCCCGAATAGGTCAAAAAATATGCCATAAATGTTATCTCGCTCTCTCTCTATTCGGTCAGGAGTTTTTCCAGTCATGTCTTCACGACTGTCTGTAGCCACATGAACTCTGGCGCTCTCTGCAGTAGACAATCTCGGAAAGCCCCTTTACACAATTATGGCGATCCCAGTTATTAGTCATGGGATCCCTGTCAAGCGTTACCAAGGGCACTCATATAGGAAGGTAAGTGGGGGCTCAAGCCCCCCCCCCCTTTAAAATCAGAATTTCCTTGCTTTTGGTACTTTTTTCTTTGCAAAAATGAAAAAACATTTCTTCTCCAGCCAATGGTGAATAAGTTATTAAAAGTATCAAATTTTTAATAACTCTAATCTGTACTGAAATCGGTGTCCAGGGGTGCCATCCCCCCCCCCCAAGTTTAATGGCGCAAATCCCCCTTTTTTCTTACCACTCTTTCACTTTTTATTTATTTTTGTTTTTTAGCTCTCTTTTTTAATTTTATTTATTTTTTTTAAATATGTTTTATTTATTTATTTATTTTTAGTTACTATTATTATCATTATAGTAATAAGAAACTTCTTTTCTACGCCAATGACATACACACACACACACAAACTAAATAAATAAATGAAATAAATGTTAAACAAACTAAAATAAAAAACAATTTTCATTAAAAATAAATCAATAAATAAATTTAAAAAATTAAAAAATCCCCCAAAAAATTTTAATGGCGCAACCGGCGCCATACCCCCCCCCCTCCCCTGTAGGCACCCCTGTCAGTTTCTAGGAGGAAAATATCCTGCTAAACCGTGGGGAAAATATCTGAGCTCCCTCCCTCCTTTAAATTTTGCATCTGGCCGCCCATGAGCGTTACGCAATGTAACCGCGTGGAGCATATAATTTCTTACATGGCATTTGATTATTAAGAAAAAATAGCTAAATATACAGTAAATGAATGTCACTGCTGTCTGAACATCTCGGTCAAAGTAAGCTGTTTAAGTTCGAGGAGGGAAGGATAATAGTGCACGTTTGGATATTGGGTCTTCGGATAGTTGGAGTTCCACCAGTTTCGATTCTACGTAAGTTCCGAGCACAAGATAGATACAGACGAAACTTTCAAAAGTGCCACAACACACTGATTCAGTATGTTAGAAAAACTGTAAGCAGCACTCCTGTATTATTTTCTTCAGTTAAGGGCATTCTTCCCAAACATGTTAGATACCTTTGCTCTAAATACAGCTTCAACTGGCTTTTGTAGCAGCTCCTTTAGTAATTGATATTCTTTTAAGATTCAGGTAGTAGCACGTATAAAGCAAAAATAAGAGGGGTCAGTTTAACACGTCTGTAAGATACCCCCCCCCACACACACACACACCGTTTCCTCTACATTCTGAACAGTCCGATTTTGTTTTCTTTACTGAAGATCTTCCAAGTTTTAGTAGTAAATCTAATGTAAAATTTTATTTCCACCGACGTCTCGCATTTTCTTTTCCTGCAGGTCTGTCGTGATGACAGACCCTGGAGGGCACATTTGTTACAATGCTTTGCGTATATTAGTTCTGACTCAAAGGAAAGATGAACTTTCAGATAAGAGGCTTTATGAAAACTAAAAGAGATATAACTTGCGGTAAAAAGATTTCGATCGCAGATTTCATAGTTGTAACACATTTGCTTCTCAAGTAGGGTGGGTGCACTAGCGCAGTCGAAATTCTCTCCTAGTGGGGGATTTTTGGTCATAGCAAGAAGTTTTTTTTTTTTTGCTGGAAGTTGTTTATTAGGCATAACCCGTACGTATATACTTGTTACTATACACTAAGATTAGCACTATGGCTCAGAAGTAAGGGTTTCTGGTGTTCCCAAAACACATCTCGCTGTGTCATTACATAAATATATAATATTATTTTACAACTTTTAAGCAAAACAATTTCTTGGATCTGAAGAATTGATATTCCGAATCAATATTTGATCCGAAAAAAGATATAACTTGCGGTAAAAATATTACGATTGCACATTTCACAGTTGTAGTACATTTGCTTTAGGGGGTGCATTAGCTTTAAGTAGGGTGCATTAGATTTTTCTCCTGTTGGGGGATTTTTGGTCATAGCAGGAAGTTTTTTTTCTGAAAGGGGTTTTTGTAGGCATAATTCTTACATATATACGTTTTACTAGACTAAGATTAGCAATATAGCTTTAAAGTAAGGGTTCTGGTGCTCCCAAAACACCTCTCGCGGTGTCAATGCATAAAAAGGTCACAATCTTTTTGAATTAGTATATAATGCAATTTCTGGGATATGAAGACTTTTTTTAACTCTTTGAAAATATTCTTAAATTATCAAATAAATTATCATGAACTTTTAATGCTATTGCTTTTCAAAAATCTACAAATATTTATCCCATTATATTACCAACTTCCTCCTTACTTGCAAATGATTTTAACAGAAAATGAAAGTATAAACATTGATTATAATGCACGAAAATATAAGATATAACAAAAAACGATTTCGCAGTTCCAGTGCAACACCGATATAACTTAGGAAAAAAAAAAGTAAAATTGTCATTAAATTCGGAATTAAATGTGTTTTACTGAGTTTTTTCTCCCGATTGCTTAAATCATGTTTTTATTTGTGTTAATGAATGAACGTTATTTAATCTCAAATAAAAAAATTACTACATTTTAAAATTATTGTTAAAACTTCTAAGAGATTATATTGAGAAAATATTTCACTTTTAAGTTTTGACCTACTTACACCGGAGGGACGATAGATATATTTATTTATTGAGTAATAAAACGGATATAGATGCATAAAGAAAAATATGAAATATATAGCTGGATTTTCGACCAATATTTCAACGTACTTCCAAAGTAAGACATCTTCCCAAAGTTTCGAAATTTTTAAACAAGTCAAAGGATAAAGTTCACAAAAAGGATGCAAGCAATATACTTCGAGCTCAAAAAGCATTGAAAAATATGTAACGATAGATATTGCGCTCATACAAATGTCTAAAAAAAGATGTCAATTTCTTTTCCCCCACTTGAACCACTGCGAAATATATCCTTGGGTTATGGGACGTGGTCCATTAATGACTTTTTCTGGCTCTAAGCACGGAAATAAGTCCTGAAATATACGCCCTACGAGTTTTAGCCCGGAAATGTTTTTTTTTTTTTTTCTATCGACACCGAATTTGAAATCTTAGTTATTGCACCGCTATATTGTCAAACTCAAAACCGTAGTTTTTCTTCGGAAATCGATTTCTTGAAAATATTCAGTTGACTGATTTCAATGAATGTATGAGTTCATACTGATGTAAAAACACGCATCACATGCACGTCAGTACTTATCATTTTAGACTGCGTACAAATATCTTCGATAGATTTCAAACTTTTCTTTTTTCTAATGGGGATGCTACAATTAGAGGTTTTTATTCCTACGTAGATTTAGTGCGATTCCCCAATATGCCATAAAGACTCATGCGCCACCATTAAGGCGCGGATGTCAATGACACAGAATTTTGACACCCAGTTTCCCACCAGATGGAGGTACCTGGGCTCTCTTCGATGCAAAACTGCTCAAGGGGTTTTAATTTTGCCGAGAATATTCAAAGCAAAACTAATACCCATGGAATCTGTTACGCGCCGCATAATTATACGATATAGGAATTGTCGATTTTTCCGAGTCTGGAAAATCCCCAACCAGCCCCTTGGACCGCGGGTTAGAACCCGGGGCTAAAGGCGTATGAGTGCAAACTTGACCACCACGCCACGCAGCCGACATAGATTTCAAACTAATTCCTTACAGGGTGTCCTGAAATATACTGTTTTCAAAAATTTATGACAGGAACGGTTAATAATAAAAATAATTAATGCAGAAAATTCGTTTTCTGAAGTTTTTTCTAACCAGACTAACAAATTGTAGTTAAAAAATGTTCCATCAGATGGCGCCGCAGAGAGTAAGTCTTTAAATCAAAGAAAGATAGAAAATTTCATCATACTTTTTCAAAAAAATGTTCTTAATGAACAAAATTATGTAACAATATTTTCAAAATGTATACCGTCGCTACACAACCACAATCACAATCGGAGGAAAATACGAAGATTTTCAATTCTCCCTTTTTGATTTACGGGCTTACAATCTGACGCGCCATCTATTGAAGAAAAAAAATTTGAACTAAGATTTGTAACTCATGGGGAAAAAAATTACGGCCCTTCACACGAATTTTCCGCAAGAATTAGTTTATCATCATTAACCGTTTTAATATTATACATTTTTGAAAACAGTCGGTCTATTATAGGACACCCTGTAATTTGTACACTGCAACACTGCGTGACGTTCTACGCATATTATACCAATATTAAAAATGCAATAGGATACCTCCAGAATGTTAATATGCAGGGTGTTTTAAAATGAATAGCGGGGTTTTAACATGTTATAATATTTATTACACCAAAATTACAGCCACAAGTGATATACCAATTGAAAGAGAAACTCAAACAGTTTTACATAATAGCCTACAAGTGTTCAATGTGAGCACCATTCGTCACTCGGCACACGTCAAGACGATATGCGAGTTCTTCCCAAATTTTGATGAGTGTCTCAGTAATTGCTGCAACAGCTGTTTCAATCCTGTTCCTTAATTCGGGAAGGTCGGCTGGCAGTGGAGGCACATACACACGGTCCTTAATAAACCTCCAAAGATAGAAATCACACGGCGTTAGGTCGGGTGACCGTGGAGGCCATGGGAAACAAGCCCTGTCATTAGGCCCCTTACGGCCAATCCAGCGGTCGGGTACAGTTAGGTTAAGTGAATCGCGTACCTCATTATGCCAGTGAGGCGGCGCACCATCTTGCTGAAAGATAAAATACGAAACGCTTTCTGTTCTTTAGTCGCCATCTTTGCTACAAGCGCTTTCTAGCGGATTGCAGCAGAAACATTCCACGCGCATGCGCACTGATGCCAACAAACAAAAACTGTGAGTTTCTCTTTCATTTGATATATCACTCGTGGTTGTAAGTTTGGTGTAATAAATATTATAACATGTGAAAACCCCGCTATTCATTTTGAAACACCCTGTATTTCAATGGGTTAAAATAGGTTAGTCACTGATGGTGACTGACCATGTGGGTTAACTTTTCCCGTTTGTTTGATTTGTACGTGTTGCGGGTGTGACCGTAGTGTCAACCCTATGTTTGAACCAATTTTGCTTACACAACCCTTATACCATCCTGTTTGTGATATTTTTATCTTGATTTCTATTTAATAGAAACCTCAAAGAGGGTAGGCCAACTTCAACTACTGCTAATTTTAACTCCAATAAGATTAAGCATCGAAAATTAATAAAAATGAAAAAACAGTACTGAAATTACAAAATAAAACAAACAAAATAGCAGATGAAATTCCAATCTTTATAATGAAGCATCCAGTAATTGCGAGTTTCATTTTTATACTTTGGCTTTTTTTTTTCTTGCAGTGCCAATAAAATATCGCTTATTAGATTTTTGAAAATTTCGTAATCCACTTAGGATAATGACTACATGACAAAATCTGTGGCTTGAAACAGTGAAGAAATAAATTTGTTAACCATGTCTAGAAAACATTACCGGTTCAAATTTCTAAAAGGCGGAGGGCAATCTTTGTTTCCTAAAAAGACTAGATTAAGATGGAATATTATTTGCTCATGAAATAATATTTGGTCAATGGATGTGACATTTTTACTCATACATTTGCTTTTTATTCATAGAATTTTAAACTTTTGACTTCGAATATAGATAATCATTGTGCATCATATTATCGTCGGCATCATGCTAAACTAACGAATGTGAAAAATCGTGTTTCGTGAAAAATCGTGAATCGTGTGCTTCCTTAAAAGACGAGATAAAGATGAAACATCATTTGCTCATGAAATATTATTTGGTGAACGGATGTGACATTTTTACTCATACATTTGCTCTTTATTCATAGAATTTTAAACTTAAACTTCGAATATAATTAATCATAGTATCGTCGGCAACATGCTAAACTAACGATGTGAAAAATCGTGAATCGTGTTTCGTGAAAAATCGTGAATCGTGTGCTTCCTAAAAAGACGAGATTAAGATGAAATATTATTTGCTCATGAAATATTATTTGGTCAATGGGTGTGATATTTTTACTCATACATTTGCTTTTCATTCATAGAATTTTAAACTTTAACTTCGAATATAATTAATTATAATATCGTCGGCACCATGCTAAACTAACGAATGTGAAAAATCGTGAATCGTGTTTCGTGAAAAATCGTGTGCTTCCTAAAAATACGAGATTAAGATGAAATATTATTTGCTCATGAAATATTATTCGGTCAACGGATGTGACATTTTTACTCATACATTTCCTCTTTTATTCAAAAAATTTTAAACTTTCACTTCGAATATAATTAATGATTGTGCATCATAATATCGTCGGCACCATGCTAAACTTACGAATGTGAAAAATCGTGAATCGCGTTTTTCAAATTTGATGGTTTTTCGTAAAAGGGGCTACCTACTGGTTATAACAACTTTAAACGATATATTTATATATATATTTTTTTCTATAAAAATTGAAACATTGAAAATAACTAAACATGTCAGGTGGAAAAAAATTATTAATTTGGCTCTCTTGAAAAGTGCCAATTGTCACATTCGTTAGTTTAGCATGGTGCATACGATATGAAGCATAAGCTTTCTAACACGATTTTTTGTATTTGAAAAATAATTATTTGTATGTGTTGCATGTGTGACCGTACAGTCACACCCGTACCCTGTCCAAATCATTATTTTATAAATTATTTTTATTTGTACATGTATACACATGTACATGTTCCACTTCAACGGTTACTCAGAGTTATGACAGTAACAATGAGTGCCATAAATGGCAATTAGGAAAAACACATCAAATTATATTTCAATAAGCAGAGCTGAACAGTTCGTTTCTCATACAAAAGCAGCAAGCTCTTACATTAGTAATATTTTCTCTTTTGACAAGACATAGATTTATTATAAAATTTAACATTTATTTCACTACGAATAGAAAAGCTATTAAATCGTCTCAAATCTTGAGCAAAATCGAATATATTTTGATCGCTTACATTAGTTCCCCTTTAATGGCTACACTGTAAAAAATCTCGGAAAACTCTCTGAATATATAAAAAAGTTTTCCGTAATACACAGATTCGTACGCCCTCCGCAGTTTTCTGAAATAATCAAAAACGTTTCCCGTATAGCAAGAAAGTAAGAGTCGACGCATGCGCAGCTCACAATTTTATAGTCCAGCAGAAAATCTAAACTGAAACTTTCGAAAGCACGCAATGAAAACAAGTGCTGACTCATGTATGCGAAGTAACACTCATCAAGGGGATTAGTAGAAGTTTTGTTCCTCGTATGAATTCACTGAAGATAATTCTAAAGTCTTATATTTTCTTGCCTATGTATCGTCATAAGATTGAATTTGAAGCTATGTCACTTATTTTTAAGTACGAAGTGCAAATTATCGACGCATGCTCGCGGAAGGAATAGAAACTGAAATTGAAAACCAAATAACTACCGAGAGGACGCCATGTAAATTCATTGCGTCGCATAACTTGTGTAGGTAATTTACTTTTTTCTTGGATACTTTTCTTCTTTCTACCAAATGGGTAATTTTTGTTGGCAGAATTTTATTCTGTCATAAAAATCACCTTTTTGGTGACCAAAGCCTGCAAAAGACCACCACCGACGAATAGGTAAGTCGCTTTGCAACTCTATTACTTTAAAGAGATTTAGTTCATATAAATCTCGTTAAAAAAAAAAACTATTTTCTTCAGTATTATTTTTTCGTTGTGAACTATTGCAATTTGAAAATATTTTACATTGCATAGAACACATATTTAAAGTGCAAGTGTGTCTAGTTTTATTCTGTAAAATTTATGAATTGAAGATTATAAAAAAATTTAAATATGTGTTATTGTGTACTTTGTTTTTATGTGTCAATCTCAGTTAATATTTGGCTATGTATCAAGCATTATGAATTAAATGTTATAATATGCAAATTGTCAGGTTTGATAGTTCGTCTTTAAGGTTGCATGTTTTCATTCTCTTGTAAACAGTGTAGCTAGATTGTATGAAGTAAAAAAAAAAAAAAACTATCTCTTGTAATTAGGAACATAGTGCTTCAGTATTATCTAAATGACGATATCTCTTTAAATATTTGCATTAGCGAAACGCTTTAAATTAGTTAAATGTGTATTAATTTATTTAACAAATAGATACATATATGTATTTAAAAGTGTCTTCATTTTTTTCGTTTTACGAGCCTCAATTTTACCAAAAGCAAAAAAAAAAGAAAAAAAAAAAGACTTAATAAAATAATTTTGTATTTTTACACCATATTAAAGTATTTGACTTATAATTTATATGATACTTTGATTTATAATGTATGTGATACTTTGATTTATAATGTATATGATGTTGCTTTTTCAAGGGGGGGTGGGCGCTTCATAGCATTTTATGGGTGCACCATCACTTTTATGGTGGGGGAGGGGTTATTCTCGTATATATGAAATGGAATAATCATGTAATAGAGTTCAATGTTTTAATAAATAAAATATATAATGCATTTTGCGCACACAATAAAATAAAATCAGTAACCTATTTTGAATAAGTATTTATATTTGTGATGAGCTGGAAAAGGGCAAGAACAGAAGAATCAACCCGAATGGTTCCAGCAGGGGGACTTGGTGTCATATTTAAATTCATCAATTTCTCTGTTGGTACTTTTCGGTACACTTTGTTCGTCAGAGAAATTGACTTGAGGTGAACGAATTCCGGAACGCGAAGGGTATGTAAGTCCTGTCAAATTTTATCCGAAGATAAAAGCTATCAAGTTTGATACAAGATATGTTTTTAAGTTCTGCATTAAAAATAAAATATGTTGATAGTTTTGTCTTGAAAATATTGAGAGAAAATCTGAAGTTTAAGATTGTTTAACAAACAATCCCCACTTTTCAGAAGGTACCCCCACTCCAATTCCCCGACGATTTTGTGATTAGGAATGAAACTACTAGATTATTTCATAATTTTTCAAAAATTTATAACTGCATATGTTATGCTGTTAACCATGCTATTTGTCATTAGAAATTCCAAAAAAAAAAAAAAAAAATCCACGAATAATTCTAAAATTGCTTGTATTATTGCTCTTAGATATGAAAGAATTGAAACTGATATGGTATGCAATACTATAATAAAGAATTATGTTTTAGAAAAAATCACGGAAAAAGGATTCCGAAATTCTCGGAAACGTTTTTGAAAATTGTTTGGAGAATTCCGAAATACTCGGAAACGTTTTCGAAACTTTCATGAACCACAGCTGCACAGAATACTCAGAAACATTTCTGGAAATTACGGAAAGAGGATTCCGAAATACTCAGAAACGTTTCTGAAAATTATAGAAAGAGGATTCCGAAATACTCAGACACGTTTCTGGACATTACAGAAAGAGGATTCCGAAATACTCAGACACGTTTCTGGACATTACAGAAAGAGGATTCCGAAATACTCAGAAACGTTTTTGAAACTTTCATGAACCACAGCTGCACGATATACTCAGAAACGTTTCCGGATTTTTTTTACAGTGTACATATTTATTTTTACTGTTATAACTCACAGAGT
Organism: Uloborus diversus; assembly: GCF_026930045.1. Classification (NCBI taxonomy): domain Eukaryota; kingdom Metazoa; phylum Arthropoda; class Arachnida; order Araneae; family Uloboridae; genus Uloborus; species Uloborus diversus. Next base: position 155,677,659 of record NC_072736.1, on the reverse strand, counting down.
TATAACAGTAAAAATAAACTGAAAGACGTAAACGGCAAATATGGAAAACTTATCCAATAATATCCAATTATATTTCAATCAGTCGTCATACACTTCCCTTTTCATGCAATAGCACCAAGCTCTTATATAACTAGTCTTTTCTCTTTTGACAAGACATAGGTTTGTTATCAAATTTAACAAATTTTCCTCTGTTTAGAAAAGCTCTTAAATCTTCTCAAATACTCTGCAAATATTACCATATTTTAACCACTTGCATCAGTTCCACTTCAACTGCTACTCACAGAGTTTTGACAGTAACAATAAATTGAATACCGTAAATGGTAATTATGAAACACACATCCAATTATATTTCAATCAGCCGACATCGACAGTTCGCTTTTCCTACAAAAGCACCAAACATGAGTCAGAAGTACTTTCTTCATTCGACAGAGCTCTTCAACCCGATCAAATTTGCATGAGACTACTAAGAGCTCTTTCCTTTGAATAGTCAACCATGCTAGTGCATCGACACTTGAAGTAGCATTATTGATAATCTAAAAGATGAAAATAATGACTAGTGTATAGACGCCATTGTTTACTTTGTTTAAAAAAATTGTTAAACCTTCCCAAATTCCCTCTCATTTATATTTTAATAGCTTCATAGTGATTTAAATTTTTATATTCTTTATTTATATACCATTTTATATTTTAATCACTTAACAGATATTTATATTTTTTTATTTTATATTCTTTTTTTAACTTTCAATCTCTCAATTGCTAGTTATATTTTAATCGCTTTCATCAGTTCCACTTCCATGGCTACTCACAGCGTTAGAAAAATAACGCTAAACTGAAAACCGCAAATGGCAATTATGAGAAACATATCCAATTATATTTCAATCAGCCGTCTTGTACACTTCGCTTTTCATACAAAAGCGCCAAGCTCTTACGTAACTAATATTTTCTCTTTTGACAAGACAGTTTTGTTATCAAATTTGATATGGATTTTCGTTTAGAAAAGCTCCTTAATCTTCTCAAATACTCTGTAAATATTAACATTTTAATCACTTGCATCAGTTCCACTTCAACGGCTACTCAGAGTTATAACAGTAACAATAAACTGAAAGAAGTAAATGACAATTATGAAAAACACATCCAATTATACTTCAATCAACCGACATCTACAGTTCATTTTTTTCACAAAAGCACCAAACAAGAGTCAGAAGTATTTTCTTCATTCGAAAGAGCTCTTCAACCCGATAAAATTTGTATGAGACCACTAAGAGCTCTTTTCTTTGAACATTCAACTATGCTAGTGCATCGACATTTCAAGTGGCATAATTGATCATCCAAAAGATGAAAGGAATGGCAAGTGTAGAGACGACATTGTTTACCTTGTTTAGAAAAATTGTTAAATCTTCCCAAATTCCTTCTCATTTATATTTTAATAGCTTAATAGTGATTTAGATTTTTATATTCTTTATTTATATACCGATTTATATTTTAATCACTTAACGAAGATTTATATTCGTTATATTTAACTTTCAATTGCTTAATTGCTAATTATATTTTAATCGCTTTCATCAGTTCTACTTCCATGGCTACTCAGTGTTATGACAATAACACTTAACTGAGAATCGTAAATGGTAATTATGAGAAACATATCCAATTATATTTCAATCAGCCGACTTGAACACTTCGCTTTTCATTCAAAAGCAGTAAGCTCTTATGTCGCTAATATTTTCTCTTTTGACAAGACACAGTTTTGTTATCAAATTTAACATGGATTTATGTTTAGAAAAGCTCTTTAATCTTCTCAAATACTCTGCAAATATTAACATATTTTAATCAGCTCAACTTCAACGGCTACTCACAGAGTTATGCCAGCAACAATAAGCAGAATGCCGTAAATGGCAATTATGAAAAACACATCTATTTATATTTCAATCAGCCGACATCGACAGTTCGCTTTTTGTACAAAAGCACCAAACATGAGTCAGAAGTACTTTCTTCATTCGACAGAACTCTTCAACCCGATCAAATTTGCATAAGACTACTAAGAGCTCTTTCCTTTGAACATTCAACTATGCTAGTGCATCGACACTTGAAGTGGCATTATTGATAATCCAAAAGATGAAAATAATGACAAGTGTAGAGACGCCATTGTTTTGTAAACCTTGTTTACTTTGTTTAGAAAAATTGTTAAATCTTCCCAAATTCCTTCTCATTTATATTTTAATAGCTTAATAGTGATTTATATTTTTATGTTCTTTATTTATATACCGATTTATATTTTAATCACTTAACAGAGATTTATATTTTATATTCTTTATTTAACTTTTAATCGCTTAATTGCTAATTATATTTTAATCGCTTTCATCAGTTCCACTTCCATGGCTACTCACAGCGTTAGAAAAATAACGCTAAACTGAGAACCGAAAATGGAAATTATGAGAAACATATCCAATTATATTTCAATCAGCCGACTTGTATACTTCACTTTTCATACAAAAGCACCAAGCTCTTATGTAGCTAATATTTTCTCTTTTGACAAGACATAGTTTTGTTATCAAATTTAACATGGATTTATGTTTAGAAAAGCTCTTTAATCTTCTCAAATACTCTACAAATATTAACATATTTAAATCATTTCAACGGCTACTTACACAGTTATGCCAGCAACAATAAACAGAATGCCGTAAATGGCAATTATGAAAAACACATCCATTTATATTTCAATCAGCCGACATCGACAGTTTGCTTTTCGCACAAAAGCACCAAACATGAGTCAGAAGTACTTTCTTCATTCGACAGAGCTCTTCAACCCGATCAAATTTGCATAAGACTACTAAGAGCTCTTTCCTTTGAACATTCAACTATGATGATGCATCGACACTTGAAGTGGCATAATTGATCATCCAAAAGATTAAAGGAATGGCAAGTGTAGAGACGTATTACTGAGAAACTAATCATGTGATCAGCTATCATCGTCTAAGACAGAGGAAAGTAGCGAAGCGTTGAGATTCATAGGTTGGATGACAAATTCAATACGACTTGGAGAAGTGTCTTTTGATGTCGGGAAAAATTAAAAGGATCGTAATGGGAGGGTTAAGTTTTGACGGGTGATGTTTATTGAGGTGGAACACATTATGGTATCAGACAATTATAATTCGAGGTGATAGGGTTACGATGATTTCGTAAAGTATGTCAAGTATATTGTTGTAAAGAATTTCTTTTTTATTAAGAGGTTTTCCATTTACTTGTACACTCATCCAGATGGATAGACAACGGTAATTACTTCGTTGAATAGAAAGTTTTTTTTGTTCTTTTTTTGATTTTTTTTAATGTATTTATTTGTAAAAAACGACATTACTTTCCGGTCCCCTAAATATTTTTAGAAGATTAATTGCTAAACTATAAAAATTAAATTATGTATAGAAAATTGAATTTTTAAAAGATAAATTTTATTTTAAAGGATAATCATTAAAGTTTTTAGTAACAAAACATACAATTAAGATCAAATAATCAACACATTCTTATATCTGCACTCCTCTTCATGTGCGCTAAATTAAAAATTATTTTTCGTGAAAGTAAGTCCTAAACTCCAAGACACCTCCACGGTAATTTCTGCTAGTTAACTTGTGTTTTCTTTCAATAATATTTCAGAAGTTAATTTTTGAAATGTTTCAATAATATTGCTTCAGTTCAGGATCACTCGATAATTACCATTAAATTCCAGAATTCTCAATATTGTTGCGTATACTTTATGGTAGTTAATTGCGTTCCACTTACTGATTTTCGCGTACCCCGATGGGTACGTGTACCACTGGTTAAGAGCCGGCCACTGCATTAAGTTTTACTTCGGAAAAAAAATTCTTGATACGAAAAAGAACTTGGGATCAGTATTGATTTGCAGGGGAAAAAATTGGACTCTGGTATGGTCAAAATGGAAAACTACAATAAACCAGACGTCCAATAGATGAAAAAACGCGAAAAAAATAAAAGGAAAAATTTCAGTTACTGTCCTTTATATGCTCACGGCAGCATAAGTGCGACTGGGACGGAAAACCATAGGAAATTGCTCTCTTACCTCACTTTCTGCAATAAAGTAATTACAATTGTTACTTGCTATAGCTAGAAAAGTAATCATTTGCAATTTCGCTAAGGAATGGTTAGCTTTAATGTCTATGATAAGTTTTTTTTACTAACTCTTCATTACCTCTACTAATATTTTCAATAATTTCTGTAAGTGACGGCATTTGAATTTTGTATTAAGTAATTTTTAACAAGAACAAATTATTTTTACTCACAAATGCATAAAAAAAAGTCTATATATTCCAATATATCCCTAAAATCGGTTGTATTTCTGCGTTCGGTAAATTTTGAACAAATTGCTGAGACATTCTCAACATATTTTTACTGAGTACTGCATTCAGCAAAAGTTTCCAACTAGTGAAATTCCTCACAGAAAAAAATCCTTTGTTTGCCAGATAAACCAATAGTTTCCCCAAAGATTCATTCTTTGTACAAAGTTTTAAGGCTTTGAACATTGAGCACATGTGTTCTACAGAACAAACTTAATCCGTAATTCTTGTGAATTCCGCAACTTTTAAAATCAATAAAAAAAGAAACTTTTTTCTTCTGAAACTTTGTTATTGAGCTTTCAGTTCAACAATTTTATTATCTGTTCCAGTGGTGCCCAACCTTTTTTTGTATACACCGGCCATACCTCATGTTGAGATGAGTTTCGTGGACAAGAATGTATGTAAAATACAAAGTTTTTTTAATTACAGGTAAAAACATGGAAAACAGCACAAAATTACAAACCAAGAATTGTCATAATTTTCTAATGGTTAATTTATTAATCTGAAGTTTGCGTCTGTTTTTCATAAACTATTTTCTTAATAATAAGCTGCACTCTAGTAACATTTTGATAAATCACCTGTATCCAGGAAGACAAAACGCAAGAAACAATGAAGTTTGGGGGGGGGAGAGGGTAAGTGGAGAAATGATTTCAATAAACTATGACTCCTAGGGATTGCTGTTTGATTGTTCAAAGAAAGCTTTGCAGTAGTTCGGGGGCAGTTCCGAAAAGTGGTTTTCAATTTTTGACATCGAATAAAACAATGGGCCCGATGGATCCGGCTTGCGTACCACATATGATCAACGGGCCGTTGGTTAGGCCCCACTTATATGTATAACAGATATTCCAAATCAGAATTTCAATCTTTTTAAAGGGTTTTAAGACACGTGTCCCTAAGTTCAAAAGTTACTTTATACGTTATAGAATACAAATAAATTATAAATTCATATTTTCCATGTTTTTGAGACATCATAAGCTTTAAAAAAAATTCGAAATACCTTTTTTTTTTTTAACAACACAAATGTCTTCAACGAAAATTTGTCTGCATTCTTAGAGTCATGTTTACACTTTTAATCAAGATCACTTGTTTATTTATCAGTGATCTTGTGATCACTGATAAATAAATGTAGATCGTAATGAATTATCCAAATTTCTCTGAATTGAATTCTAAATAAATTTAAATAGTAGCAAATTTACATCTCTAATGGGGACCACATGTACACATACAACCCATCCATTTACACAAAATCTATTGACTTATTTTCATACAATTTGATATACATGTTATTTACGTAGTCATTTAATAGTTTCTGGCAGATTATGGGGATCCTTTTATATATGAAAGATTATAAACGATAAACAATTAAAAAATGTTTCATCCTTTGTATCCTTTGTAAATCATTGGTAAAGATATTAAAACTCAGTTTATCAAATATTTGTGTTGATAATTAAATATAAGTTTCACGTTGTAAGACAGACTTAAAAGCTTTAAAACGGTTTTAGTTGAGACTATACTATTCACCTAATACATGAATTTTTAGATGTAGGAAGCATATTGTTCATTGAAAAAAATGGGTTAGAAAAATATATTTTTAATAGCCTTAGTTATTCACTAATACCAATCTTAGTTCAGAAAAAATGTAAAATCCAACTCCGTTAGGACAAATTTTTGTATAAAGAAAGGGTTAATTGTATTATAACGACCACCATGCACATTTTTAACAAAGACAGTTAATTATCTTTCATCTACAAAATACAAAAGTTGTATATAATGAATAGTAGTTTTAAACTCGGTGTTACTTGCAATAAAAATAATTATCTCAGTTGAATGTCACAGAATGTAATTATCTGCTTTTTTCTTTTTGCATAAAATTAATGACTAGCTCAGATGAAATTTATCTCCTAACTTTAAACCGTAAAAGTATAGAGCGATGAACATAGATATAATGAAATAACTCACGCTTAATGTAACTCTAGGACATGATTGTAAAGGAAAGAAAATTGGAATGTGTTAATCCTTTAAACAATATGCAGTTAACACAGTTGAGATAGAAAATAATTGATGAAAGAGAAAAAGGCTGTTTAACTTATCAATTGCTATTATTATATCGTGAAATGGAAAGATATATATATATATATATATATATATATATATATATATATATATATATATATATATATATATATATATAACAGGTAGATATCAAAATAATCGAAACAGCTGTGGATAAAAGTGACATTTTTGAAGTCGCTTCGTAAGTAATAAAGAATAAAACTAGATATTTTTCTTTTATAAATAGCCATATATCTACTCTATTAGTATTTGGTGGTTTACCGGAAGTACTAGAAGTCTTAGATTTTTTTTCAAGCGCGTGAAATGTCGGACCTCTCAAATTTTAAAAGAGGCCAAATTGTTGGAGCGCGTCTAGCTGGAGCAAGTGCAACCGAAACATCAACTTTTTGGCGTTTCTAGAGGTACAGTATTTAAAGGCATGACAGCATACACAGAGCGCGGCAAGACAAGCTCGGCAAATCAAAATAGTGGGCAGAAAGAAAAGCTCAGTGAAAGAGAGATGGATATTGAAGCGGATTGTAATGTTTAAAAAGCGAACAATAGAAGCAAAAGTGACCACAGAACTCAATCACCATCTGAATTCACCAGTATGAGTGATTACAGTCAGAAGGCACCTCTATTAACAGAACACTTACGGCAGAGTAGAGATTCCCAACACTGTTGTCACAGAGTGTTTCCATTATTTTGATAACTACCTGTGTATATATATATATATATATATATATATATATATATATATATATATATATATATATATAAAATATTCACGTGTTTGAAATATTTCCATCAAGTTACAAAAAAGAGTAACGGCACCAGTAACAAACAGTTATAAATTTGGATTTAAATAGTAAGAATTTCAGGCGGGAAAAAATGATGCTGCTGTGACCCATGAATACGGTGTCAGAGTTAAATTTATGAGCCTGTTGGTATTTACGAGGCAGTGGTGGAAGGTTATGAACAGCTACAACGATGTCAGCTGATGTTTCCTGTTGATTTAAATTTAATAAGGATTTAGATCTAAAAATAAAGAACGTTTGCACATTTTTAAGAGAAAAAGGGAATTTTGTATATTACTCATCCTTTCCTCAACCTATCTGTTGCTGGGTATCATCTGATTTTTTGGTGTCTGTTAGTGGGGGTCGGATCGTTTTTCGAAATTGAGCAAATAAAATTAGAATTAACTAACTCAGAGTATCCAGAAGAAGCCAAACGTTAGATGAGATGTAGTTTCATGAGAGAAAAATAGTTTTAAACGTCTAAAATACATTAAAAGGCTCAGAAAATGGAGTTGACGTGAGAGCGATGTTTTTAATCATGTCTGTTACTCGTTACCCTAATAAGTATTATTTCATATGTTATTATATTTAGCAAAGTTAATAACATGTCGAAATTTAGCATTTTTAGTTCCATTGGGAGCTCAGTTGACTTACAAGTAAAATGACCTTGCAATCGTAAGTGAAAATGTAGCTTAGAATTCTTATAATATAACGGATATTCTCATTTTATGATACACAACAATTCTCACGTTAAAATGGCGAACTTGTTGTTGTTGTTACTTATGACACTCGGGAACCCGAGCCCGAGTAGCGATGCTACTCGATTTTAAGTCAGAGGGGTTACGACTTCCATTTTAATCGAGCGCCTATTTCTAGGTGGAAGTCCGATTTGGCTCAGACAACACGATAGATGGCAGCACCATCTACGGACAGTTCGGTAATTTAGAACCAGACCAAAAGCCGAATAACTTTCTGGTCTAGCATCCCCGGAGGTATCGTTTCATGGGCGGACACTGTGACCACGAGCATATTTAGCGTCGCCCAGTCACCATTATTGATGAAGGTGGATCTTCGACCAGCGAGGATCGAACCCGAGACCCTCCGATCACAAGTCCGATGCCTTACCGATCAGGCCACCACGGTCCCATGGAGAAATTGTGTTTATGTAAACACATAGACCCTACGTTTTGAAAAATAACCATCGTAATTCTGAACGAAATCGTAAGACTCCACTGCACTGGCCAGTCCTTCGGGGGTAAATTTTTCAGGCATGGAAGACATCTTAAAACGCCAAATGTCTTTTAGAGTTAGACAAAACAAGAAACAGAATATCAAAAGAAATTTAAAGAAAAAAAAAATCTTAAGGTATATTATCTCAGTTCACATAAAATCTAGAATGCAAAAATAATTTAATGCATGGTTATCTTATAACCTTTATGGAAAGAATCTCTGAAAAAAAAGGGAAATATTCCAAATAAGATATGAATGCAAAGAATTTTTTTAAAAAATATGAATGTATGTTATCTCGGTTCTTGTAAAATCTCCAATGCAAAATGAGTCCCGATGCATAGTTATCTTCTAATCTTTATACAAGGAATCTCTGGAGGAAAAAAAAAACAAATCTTCTCTACAAGAAATGAATCAAAAGAAATTTAGAAAAAAGTTTTTAACGTAATATTATCTCAGTTCTCGTAAAATCTCCAATGGAAAATGAGCCGATTCAGAGTTATCTCGTAACCTTTATACAAAGAATCTCTGAAACAAGAAAAAAACGGAAACCTTTAAACAAGATATGAATTAAAAGAAATTAGAAAAAAAAGTTTTAATGTATATTATCTCGGTTCTCGTAATAACTCTAATGCAAAATGAGTCGATTCATAGTTATTTCGTAACCTTTATGCAAAGAATCTCAAAAAAAAAAAAGTAAGTAAATAAATAAAAAATGGAAATCTTCCAAACAAGATATAAATCAAAAGAAATTTATTTAAAAAAAAAGAAAGAAAAAGTCTTCATGTATATTATTTTGGTTCTCATAAAATCTCCAATGCAAAATAAACCGATTCATGGTTATCTTGTATTTCGGTAAACAAAATATCACCAAATATAGCTCCTTATTTGACGAATCACCGTCCTATTTTTCAACGGCATCGCCAAAACCTCAACGGCACTGCCTCTTTTTGCAGGTAAAAGCATGGCCGCATACTTCCAGAAGACCAGATGTCTTGCACACAAATCAAGAAACAGAATATCAGAAGAAATAAAAACGTCTCAAAGTATCTTATCTCGGCTTTCGTAAAATCTCTAATGCAAAATGAGTCGATGCACAGTTATCTTGTAACCTTTATGCAAGGAATCCCTTAAACAAAAAAATGCGGAAACCGTGCTTGACTTAACACGACAGTATTGAGTTTCTCCTCTTTCTTTAACTCGGCAATAGTGGATGAGGACTGGTTGGAAGTATTTTGAGATAAGTGATGCATACAGCGTTGACGTGTAAGATTTTTTCTTCAAAGGGTTGTCTTACATCGGGTGTACAGTTTGAGGCCTGACAAGGTTTTTTTATGACAGAGAAGACATAAAAATTGTGACATTTAGAAGAGATGTTTACAGAGACTTATCTGAGACTTTTAGCGTTTACTTTTATATAGCGTGGAGTAATTTAGAGGTTTAAACGTTTTTTAAGTGTCATGCAATCTCATATCCACCAGAGGTTAGTATGATGTTGACAGTGATGTGTGAACGGCAGCGTGAAGAGATGACTCAAGTGAGAATTGACAATTCATTGCACAGTCCTTGATTCAGTGAAAATAAATTATGTTTTAACTGCTCTCAATTCTTGAAAGTTATTCGAAATAATTTTATTCGTGTGGTGATTTTCAATTTATTTGAAGTAAAAGACTGACTGCCTGCTACTTTTGATGTAAAATTAAATTTTATGATGACAGAAAAGATGTTCGATTTGCTAAAATTTTAATCTCAATGAATCATTTTTAATTGAACTTGATGCAGACGGAAGGAATGTTTAACATGTTTAAAGTATTTCAAAGTACATCCTTTTCAGTTGAGCTTTATGATGTCAGAAGGAATGTTCGATCTATTAAAAAGTTTTAACTTTACACTGGCGTAAGGAATGTTGATCGATTAAAATTTGATTAATAGGAATACTTTATTTTTAATGATACTTCATGCTGACAGAAGGAATGTTCAATGCGTTAAAAATATTCCAAGGTTAATACATTCTTCTCGGTAGAACTTGATGTCGGAAGGAACGTTCGATCCATTAAAATTATTTAACTTTATGCTGACGGAAGGAATGTAAGATCTATTAAAATTAGGTCAATGTGAATGCATTCCTTTCAAACAAACTTGATACTGGCGGAAGGAATCTTTGATCTATTTATCCGAAGTATTTCAAAAGGAATGCATCCTTTCCAATTAAGCTTTCTGCTGACGGAAGGAATATTCAATCTACTAAAATTATTTCATCCTTTTCGATTTATACTCTATGCTGCCGGAAGGAATGTCCGATCAACTAGAATCATTTAAACGCAAAAGCAACTTTTTCAAGAAAACTTTCAAGAAAACTGGTGTTACGATTTTAGTTTATATGTCTTTTAACCAAGAATGTTAGAAATAATAACATCTTTAAAAGTTTGATCAATACATATTACGAACATAATACATTTCAATATTTTCCAGCAGACTTAGTTTCTACTAAAAACAAAACCCCTGCAAGATCCCAATCAAGAACTTGATTTCGCACTCAAATACTAGTCTGAAGTCCATCTAAAATGGAAAAATGTCCAACCAAACCATAAAGTAGTAAAAGAGTTGAGCTCCCGAGAGTTCACATACAAAATGAGCTTTGTTCTCACTTGAAGTATTCCAATTTTCTAGACTTTCTCCAGGGGATTACTAGTCCTCTCACGACAGCAGATTTGACGATCGCTTTACAAATGTCCAATGCTACTTCAATATACCAAAATTTCCCCTGTATATATAATTTCACATTTTTAATATTCTTCCATCACAGTTAAAATGAAAGAAAAAACAAATATCTCCTTGCAGTTACTTTTATTATGCCATAGGACGGCAATAAAAATGTATGTTAACATTGCATGTATAGACTGAATGAAAAAAAAAAATTTATATTAATTTTTTATGTACTTTCCGAAAAAGTTCAGGTTTTCTGTACTAATTTTATGCTTACCGAGGTTTAGTTCATGAATAATATCATGCATTTTGGAGTAAAGAAATTAGGGGTAAAGTGAAATTGCGTGTCAGAAGAAATGGTGCATTCTTTTCAGTTGGCATTGCCAAATATCTAGCAACATTTTATTTGTGTTCTTAAGCATGTACAGTTGAACTCTTAATACGATCACGTTTAATACGAAATCACGGCTAAAACGAACATTTTGCTCATTAATGTTGGTTTGCTATTTAATCACGTTAAAAATTTCACATATAATACGTACATTAAATTGAAAGTCTCGGCTAAGACAAACAAAAAATTCTGACCTCTTTCCTTAAAATGTTCGTGGTTGAATACTGTAATTTCTTTTAAAAGAAATTATCCATCATTTTGTTAGGTAGTAAATTGTACCATTGTGTGTCGAGAAGAAAATATTAAATACTTTGCATAGAAAATAAATCCTATACATTTATTTTCCTGTGGACATTTCAATTTACTCAGGGCCTGATTATGGCACAGGCCGCCTGGGCCTGGGGCCCCATCTTCCAAAGGGGTCTCAAATTTCCCAAAGAATTATGCATAATAAAAAAAAAATAATAAATAACTTATTAATTGCAAAAAACTTACTTAAAGGAGAATTTTTATTCATTTTGCTATTAGTGAATTTACCATGTGACAACTATGAGGGGCCCTGAAGGGATTCATAAATGCACATGGTTAATGATTTATGTAAAAAATTCTGGGATAGACAAAGAGGCCCCAAAAATGAATTTTGACGGGGACCAAACCCGTAACCACCATATCTTGCTATAGAGTTTTCAGGGGGCCTCCAAATTATTGTGGGCCTAGGGCCTCACTTTTAGTTAGTCGGTCCCTGAATTTACTCGAAGATAAAACTGTTTATTTTCTATTGTGGATTACAAACTGTTCCGCAATTGTCGATTATCTTCTTTTTTCTTTTTCAATTTTTTCCAAAAGCATTCATTTATAATAAGTGATTTTTTTTCTGAACGTACAAAAAGTTAGATTACAATATGTGCATTAGTAGTAATATTTTTTAAAACCTAGGTAAGCATTTCTTCGGATTTTCACAGTATCACTCATTCACGGTTGTTACGAGTAACGGCTAGTACGAAGAAATACGTGGATTTTTGACATTTCGCATTGACCGAGTTCAACTGCAGTTGTTTCCAGTCAAAAAATAAATAGATCTAATGGTCAAGAAATATAATGATACGAGGGCAATTCCTCGGGAAACTTACTGACATTTTTGAAGCAAAACAATACTTATTTTGTAACATGCAACGCAAAATATACGTTGCGCAAACAATCCTTTGCCCTGGAATATTGTATTTTTAAAGTTAACCTTAATGGTTTGGTTGAATTTACGAAATACAGTTTGAATGATTTTGAAATATTTATAAAAAACGTGGTAACTGACTGACATTTTATAAAAAAGTACATCAGTCAGTTACCATGCTTTTAACATTTTCTTTTGACTTGTTCAAAGTGTATTTTGAGATTTTAACTATACCATTGAATTCAGCATAAAAATACATTGTTCCACCGGAAAAGATTGTTTCCACAATGTATATTTTGCGTTGAACATTACAAAATACATGTTGCTTTGCTTCAAAAATGTCAGTCAGTTACGCGTGGAATTGCCCCCAAGTAGTTTTTAAAATTTAATGTACTTTAAAAAATATTTTGTGATTTAAAAAGCAGTTTTTGGTATTATAAATGCCTCAAGTTTTTGTACTTAGTATCTGAAATATGAATTAAGAGCTATTGGTGGCCATTGCAGTACCCAGTATCCGTTTACTTATTCACTTCTTTATTAAATCTCATACGTACTAGTTCATTAATTAATTTTCATTACTCTATATATTGGTTCACATATTTATTCATTCACTTATTTTCTTTTCATTCTCTATTTTATTTACTCATTTATTTTTTCTTAGACATAATTTTACTTATATATTGATTTATTGGTTCATTATTTAATTACTCATTTATTTTCTTATTCATTCACTGTTTTATACAATCATTTAATTAATAAATTAATTTATTTATTCGTTCATTGTTTCAGAAGTATATTTTTATTCATTTATTTGAGGGGGAAAAATTATAGTCAATTTTACAGTATTTCACTCGAAAAATATTTTATAATCAAATTTACAATATTTCATTAGAAATATTTTATTTTTACTTTGCCCCAATATTTTTTTTTAATGAAAAGTTTCCACTCTTTCTGAAGGTAAAAATTTACTGCCGAAAGTGAAAAAAAAATATTTCAATTCAAGTTTTATTACACAATACATCACTTTTTCTATTGTAATGTAATTTTCAGAACAAATTTCCATTTTTTTTTTCATTTTGAAAAGAAACTATTTTACTTTCCCTCACATTCCCCTATATGACAGAGTGAGAAAAAAATCTGTCTCAAATAATTAAAGTTTTGAGAATAAAATAAGACCAAATATTTAAAATACCTGATTTTTAAATCAAGTAATACAATAGAATAAGTAACTCACGCAAATTTGAAGAAAACAAATCATTGAAAAATCAGCCATGAAATAGTTTGAATCATTTCGTTACACTTTGTAATGGTCTACCCGGGTACTAAATATTTAATAATTAATGCAAACTAATTAGAAAGAGTAATTACATTTTTCAAATCAGGTAACAAAAAAAAAAAAAATATATACAGAATAATAAAAAATAATAATGCTCTAAGAAGACTCTTTGCGACCCAATTGAATCGTGCTAAGTATATTTAAAAAATAAAATATATTCAATGATTTAAAAATATTTATAATGATATGAAATGTAGTTTTAATAAACTAATGTTATGAACATAATCCCCTCTCCTCTGAGTCCCAACTGACCTGCACCAAATTTCACAACGATAGATGCTAAAGGATTCCTGAGCATAGCCTAGCGGCCGTTTTGTATCGGCCGTGCATTAAATTTGAAAAACTGTTTTCAAATTTGTGGATTACTGTAGCATTTTGCTCTTTAGTTACGTGCTTAAATTGAGTTTAGTCTAGGATTTTTGTGAAAGTATAAATCCTTGTATCTTCTAGTCTATAATTGAGAAAATCTTTAAAAAATTTTCATCTTTTGCTGAAGAAAAAGCTCTTTCGAATAGCACAGAATGGTATGGGGTGAGTGTAATCCTTTTCTCCTTAATTGGCTATATTTGTAAAATTTTAGCTTAAAAAGTTATGAAAAAAAAATTCGAAAATTAAAAATAAATAAAAATTAAACAATCAGAGGTACAAAATCCGGAATTCAAAGTAATTACGTACCAAATTTCAAGGCGTTGGTGCTATGGTGTCTCCTAGACATGGGACAGCCACATACACTAATTCTTTAACGAAAAGAAATTTCTTTTTTAAATATATGGTATTCCTAGATATTATATAGAGATAACATAAAATAGAGTGTTCGGAAAGTTGAGTTTTTTTTTTTTTTTTTCAAAAAATTCAATAAAAGCAGACTATTTTTCAACCACGGACCTGCATATGAAGCACATAAAGAACAAAAATATATTTCCCGCCTGCAAAAAGAGAAAGGAATATAGTCATTTCAAAAAGTAGAAAAATGAATATGAAGAAAGAGAAAAAAAAGAGGTCGAACAGAAAAGTGCAATCGAAAACCGTTTCAAGCCACCACCTCACATTAATAAAGAAGAAAAAAAAAAGGATTGCCTAAAGTGCACTTGAAAACTTCGATTCAGAACAGAACCTGATCCCTGGAAGAATAAGGTTTTTGTAAGCACCAATGCAGGACTCACAATAAAATTCAGACAGTTGGACAAAAATTCCCAGAGATATGATTCAATTCTTGCTGCTAGCCGATGTACGGATAGGGCAGGGGTGAAAAGGGTGTATTGTTGGAATTTCGCACCTGTTTGTGGAACCTTGCTAAAGAGAGGGCTTAGGGCTTTTGGGGAAGAAGAACATGTTGACATTGAAGCATTATTCCAACTCTTGTGAAATGTGTGTTCACACACTGGGTGGCAATGGTACAGTCAGTAGGGAAGTGGGTAACCTGCTGGGCATCGAATTGATTTTCGTGGATTTATTCTCTATGAAAATACTCCTTGGTTTTTGATTTTGCTTCTATCTGCCAATAGCTTTGATGTGGAATTTGTTAAGAAAATCGGAACTTAATTGTTCAAGCTTTGCGTTTCTTACCTAAGAAGACCAGGTTTCGAAGATCAAAAATTGGGAATGCTACGTACATATATTCAAATTTAAAATTAATTTCTTAATCATTATTGCGGTGGACGCGGTATGTAGATCAATACTACCGTGGGAAGGTAAGGGGCAGTACCTGCAGAAATAAGTTTCAGACATAATTCTTTAATTATATAACGTGTTTGAATTAGGTACTAACAATATAGAAATGTTGGAATTTGCTGTTTTTTTCGAGCTTAATTTTCAGTGAAAACTAAATAAGTAAGCCTTTACTATGAAGCTAGTGCAATAGATGACAAAAATACAAAAACTTACTTACATACTTTGTCATTCATTTAGTCAAAGATACTTTTAATAACCAAACAAAAACTATTCTTTACTTTACCAAACTCAATAGAAAAATATTTTATTTGTCACTTTGCACCATTTAAAAAAAAACGAGCTGATGTGTGCATCACATGACTTCCTTTTACTCCAATTTAATGTCATTTTCCCATTATTGGCAATTTTAATATGATTCAATAGTTTACTCTCTAAATATCACCAACAGTGGCCAAATTGAAACCAGATTTAAAAAATAAAAATCGCCAAATTCGTCGCCAAGTTGGCGACAAAATTTGGCGATCAAAATACAGACGATATATCGCCAAGTGTACGCCACATTATAACACCACTTGAGTTTACATCGAAATTAACAATGATTTCCCTCCAAAAAGAGGCAAAAGACCCCCTTAGGAACATCCGAATGTAACCAAAAGGGTATACGCCCAAAATGTCGCGGCCAAAATGTCGCGGGCCAAAATGTCGCGGCCAAAATGTCGCCGTCCCAAAATGTCGCCGTCCCAAAATGTCGCCGGTCCAAAATGTCGCCGTCCCAAAATGTCGCCGGTCCAAAATGTCGCCGTCCCAAAATGTCGCCGGTCCAAAATGTCGCCGTCCCAAAATGTCGCCGGTCCAAAATGTCGCCGGTCCAAAATGTCGCCGGTTCAAAATGTCGCCGTCCCAAAATGTGGCCGTCCCAAAATGTCGCCGGTCCAAAATGCCGCCGTCCCAAAATGTCGCCGGCCCAAAATGTCGCCGGCCCAAAATGTCGCCAGTCGAAAATGTCGCCAGTCCAAAATGTCGCCAGTCCACAATGTCGCCGGCCCAAAATGTCGCCAGTCCAAAATGTCGCCGGCCCAAAATTCGCTAGTTCAATTGGTACGAAAAATTTAAATGTACGTCGATGCTTTTCAGCATAAAAGTTGCGAAAGAATATTAATTGCCTTTCAAAGTAAGTTCCTTCAAAAATTCCAAACGTTTTCTCCTGTCTTAATTCGTAAACATCAGATTAATTCCAGAAAATTAATAGTTTTCAGAAAAACATACGTTTTTCTGTATACTATTAAGAACGTAAACATGCGAAATGCTGCTGCAACGGATTTCTCTTTCTCGTTTAATCTGATTAATAATAATACTCAAGATGTAAAGCAAAGGATCAAGATGTAACGCAAGGATTCAGACAAAAAATTGGTATGGAAGTAAAACTGAACTGTTCTAAAGGCGAATGAAAGAATAGTGAGGCGCTATGTGAATATGGCAAGAGAATAGGCGGTTTGTATTTTTTGGCGTAATGAAGTAAAAACCAGTGTTGGGCATCAACTAAAAAAATCAACTAAATTTGTAATTGATTGATTAGTTGACTAAAGTAATCTGACTCCCATTTAGTTCAGACTAATATTTTAAAAATTTAATTCAATTGCAGACGAAGATTAACGTTAGTTTAAACTAACTCGTTAGTTGACTAAAAAAACTAATTTAGTTCAGATTGATTTAGTTCAGATTAAATTAATCAGATTGAATTTAGTCAGACTAAAAGTAATCAGATTAAAAGTAATCAAATTGATTTGATTACTTTTTAAATTCAGATTAAATTCGTAAAATATAAATATCACATGAACAGAGGCACATTTGTATTTCTACGTGTATATATATATTTATGCAAGCATACACGAGTAAATGCGTGTACATACGACTACGTGCGGGTATATACGTATATAAACGTGTTATCCCGCGTATGTTCGTGTACGGAGGTATATTTGAAATTTTAAGTAAATATACATATTTATGTGTGCATACACCAGTAAATACGTGTATATACGAGTATGTACCTGTATATAAGAGTATGTACGTGTACACATAAGAATATGCGTTTAGATACGTGTTACCCCGAGTATACTCGTGTAAAATGGTACATTTGTATTTCTACGTCATATTCCAGCGTGCGTATACGAGAAAGTACGTGTATATACAAGTATGTTCGTGCACACACGAGAATATGCTTATAGATATGTGTTACCCCGAATTTACTCGTGTAAAGAGGTACATTTCTATTTAAACGTGTATATACATATTTATGCAGGCATATACGAGAAAATACGTGTATATACGAGTAAGTACGTGCACACACGACAATAGGCTTATAGATACGTGTTTAACACGAGTATACTCGTGTAAGATGGCACATTTGTATTTCTACGTGTATGTGCATATTTATGCGTGCACACAAGCGAAGATACGTGTATATACGTGTACACATGAGAATATGCGTATAGATATGTGTTACCCCGAGTATACTCGTGTAAAGAGGTACATTTGTATTTCTACGTTTATATACATATTTAAGCGTGCATATACGAGAAAGTACGTGTATATACAAGTATGTTCGAGTACACACGAGAATATGCATATAGATACGTGTTAACCCGAGTATACTCGTGTACAGAGGTAAATTTCTATTTAAACGTGTATATACATATTTATGCAGGCATATACGAGAAAATACGTGTATATACGAGTAAGTACGTGCACACATGATAATGGGCTTATAGATACGTGTTTAACCCGAGTATACTCGTGTAACATGGCACATTTGTATTTCTACGTGTATGTGCATATTTATGCGTTTAAAAACGAGTAAATACGTGTATATACGAGTATGTACGTGTACACACGATTATGCGTATAGATACGTGTTACCCCGAGTATACTCGTGTACAGAGGTAAATTTGCTTTTAATTGTGTATATACATATTTATGCGTGCACACAAGCGAAGATGCGTGTATATACGTGTACACATGAGAATATGCGTATAGATATGTGTTACCCCGAGTATACTCGTGTAAAGAGGTACATTTGTATTTCTACGTTTATATACATATTTAAGCGTGCATATACGAGAAAGTACGTGTATATACAAGTATGTTCGAGTACACACGAGAATATGCATATAGATACGTGTTAACCCGAGTATACTCGTGTACAGAGGTAAATTTCTATTTAAACGTGTATATACATATTTATGCAGGCATATACGAGAAAATACGTGTATATACGAGTAAGTACGTGCACACATGATAATGGGCTTATAGATACGTGTTTAACCCGAGTATACTCGTGTAACATGGCACATTTGTATTTCTACGTGTATGTGCATATTTATGCGTTTAAAAACGAGTAAATACGTGTATATACGAGTATGTACGTGTACACACGATTATGCGTATAGATACGTGTTACCCCGAGTATACTCGTATACAGAGGTAAATGTGCTTTTAATTGTGTATATACATATTTATGCGTGCACACAAGCGAAGATACGTGTATATACGTGTACACATGAGAATATGCGTATAGATATGTGTTACCCCGAGTATACTCGTGTAAAGAGGTACATTTGTATTTCTACGTTTATATACATATTTAAGCGTGCATATACGAGAAAGTACGTGTATATACAAGTATGTTCGAGTACACACGAGAATATGCATATAGATACGTGTTAATCCGAGTATACTCGTGTACAGAGGTAAATTTCTATTTAAACGTGTATATACATATTTATGCATGCATATACGAGAAAATACGTGTATATACGAGTAAGTACGTGCACACATGATAATAGGCTTATAGATACGTGTTTAACCCGAGTATACTCGTGTAACATGGCACATTTGTATTTCTAAGTATATGTGCATATTTATGCGTTTATAAACGAGTAAATACGTGTATATACGAGTGTGTATGTGTACACACGATTATGCGTAGAGATACGTGTTACCCCGAGTATACTCGTGTACAGAGGTAAATTTGCTTTTAATTGTGTATATACATATTTATGCGTGCACACAAGCGAAGATACGTGTATATACGTGTACACATGAGAATATGCGTATAGATATGTGTTACCCCGAGTATACTCGTGTAAAGAGGTACATTTGTATTTCTACGTTTATATACATATTTAAGCGTGCATATACGAGAAAGTACGTGTATATACAAGTATGTTCGAGTACACACGAGAATATGCATATAGATACGTGTTAACCCGAGTATACTCGTGCACAGAGGTGAATTCGTATTTAATCTAGTACATGCACTTTTATGCGTGCATATACGAGAAAAGACAAGTATATACGAGTAAGTTCATGTACGCACGAGAATATGCGTATAGATACGTGTTTAACCCGAGTATACTCGTGTACAGAGGTAAATTTGTACTTGTACGTTAAAATACATATTTATGCGTGCATACACGAGTTATACGTGTATATACGAGTAAGTACGTGTATATACGAGTATTTTTGTGCATATACGTGTATATACGTGTTGACTCGACGATATTCGTGTATACAGGAATTTTGTATTTCTACGTGTATATACCTACAAGTACGTGTGAACACAAGTAAATATGTGTATATACGATACATATTTGTAAACACGAGTTTATACGTATAAATACGTGTTATCCCGAGTATATTCGTGCACGGAGATATGTTTAATTTCTAAGTGTATGTACAAATTTATTTGTGCATACACGAGTAAATACATGTATACACGAGTATATACGTGTAAACAAAGGAATATACGTATGGATACGTGTTAATCCGAGTATACTCGTGAACAGAGGTAAATTTGTATTTAAACGTATATATACATATTTATGCATGCAAATACGAGAAAATACGTGTATATTCGAGTAAGTTCGTGTACTAGCAAGAATAGATGTCTAGGTTTTTTTTTAGCCAGAGTATACTCGTGTACAATGGTACATTTGTATTTCTATGTGTATTTGCATATTTGTGCGTTTATACATAAATAAATGCGTGTGTAAACGAGTATGTACGTGAACACACGAGGGAATATGTGTATAGATACTTGTTACCCCGAATATACTCGTGTACAGAGAAATTTGCTTTGTATATACATATTTATGCGTGCATATAAGAGAATACGAGTATGTAAGTATTCACACGAGTATATGCGTATAGATAAATGTTACACCGAGTATACTCGTGTGTAGAGGTCGTTGTATTTACACGAGAATATGCGTATAGATAAATGTTACACGGAGTATACTCGTGTGTAGAGGTACATTTGTATTTAAGATTGCATATACATTTTTATGCGTGCATACATGAAAAATACAAGTATATACGAGTATGTACGTGCACACACAAGAATATGCGTATAGATACGTGTTTAACCCGAGTATACTCGAGTAGAGAGGTACATTTGTATTTTTGGTTAAAATACATATTTATGCGTGCATACACGAGTTAGTACGTGTATATACGAGTAAGTACGTGTATATACGAGTAAGTACGTGTATATACGAGTGTGTACGTGTATATACGGAGCTGTACGTGTTAACCTGAGTATATTCGTGTCTACAGGAATTTTGTATCTCTACGTGCAAACAGAAGTAAATACGTGTATATACGAGTTCGTAAGTGTAAACACGAAATTTTACGTATAAATACGTATTTCCCGAGTTTATTAATGCACGGATTTATATTCAAACTTCTAAGTGTACACAATGTTTATCAGTACAGCGCTTACAGACTTTCAGGGCAGATAGAGTACACCTAGACGAGGGGAAACACATAGCAATGCATGGTCGGAAACACTTTCCTGGCGCGGTAGTGACAACACCAATCACCAAAAAGACAAAACTCGAATAAGAGAAGAGAACATGTTCAGAATCTTTAGTACAGCAAAAAACTAAGGAAAAAGAAAATTAAGGGGCCAACGATCATCATCAAAGAAGGTGTTCGAAATTACGACCCCGCCCGTAATATCGAAATTTAGCAAAAATACCGGGCGGGTCCCGGACTTCCTAGTGGAACAAAAACCACGTGTGCGCATGCACCGTCATCTGATGCTTCGGTTTACGTAGCAACATCTGTTGTATGCACCAGATAAATCTTACCAGTATTTTTGCTGTATTAAAAATAATAAACATGTTTTCTCCTCTTAATCGTGCCCTGTCTTACGCTTTGTGTCGTCACTATCGCGTCTAGGTGCACTGCATCTGCCCTGAAAGTATGTAAACGCTGTACTGATACATCCTGTATAAATGTGTGCAAACACGAGTAAATACTTGTATATACGAGTATGTTCGTGTACATACTAGAATTTGTGTATGGATACGTGTTAACCCGACTAAACTCGCGTACAAAGGTAGATTTGTATTTAAACGTTTATATACATATTTATGCATGCATATACGAGAAAATACGTGTACAAACGAGTAAGTGCGATTCCACACGAGAAAAGACGTATAGATACGTGTTTAATCTGATTATACTCGTGTACAATGGTACATTTGTATTTCTACGCGTATATGCATATTTATGCATTTTTGCACGAGAAAATACGTGTATATACGAGTGTGTACTTGTACACACGAGAATATGCGTATAGATACGTGTTACCCCAAGTGTACTCGTGTACAGAGGTAAATTAGCTTTTAAATGTGTATATATATATTCATGCGTGCATATAAGAAAAAATACTTGTATTTTCGAGTATGTACGCGTACAGACGAGAATATGCGTATAGATACATGTTTAACCCGAGTATACTCGTGTACAGACGTACATTTGTATTTGTAAGTTAAAATACATATTTATGATGCATACACGAGTTAATGCGTGTATATACGAGTAATTACGTGTATATACGAGTATGTGCGTAAACGTGTTAATCGGAGTATATACGTTTACACACTAATTTTGTATTTGCCACTTGTATGTACATCAAAGTACGTGCAAACACACGTTTATATAAGAGTATATAAGTGTAACTTGTTATCCCGAGTATATTGGTGTACAGATGTATGTTTTTATGTCCAAGTGTATGTCAATTGCAGATACAAAGAGGGGTCATGAAGGTCAGGACCCGCTCCCCCCCCCCCCACACCGCGGGGAAAATTTTGAACGTTTGCTTGAAAAATACAAAAAAAGTATCGAAACCATGAGAAAATGTAATAATCTTTTTGAAATTTTTTTTTTTTTGCGGGGGGGGGGGGGGGCATTACAGTA
This sequence comes from Uloborus diversus, assembly GCF_026930045.1. NCBI lineage: Eukaryota > Metazoa > Arthropoda > Arachnida > Araneae > Uloboridae > Uloborus > Uloborus diversus. Next base: position 155,654,705 of record NC_072736.1, on the reverse strand, counting down.
GAACCTCGACAATTCGAATTAATTGGAATCCGACCCATTCCGGAACATCGAATATCCGGAGAATGAAAAAAACAAAACAAAATAAAACATACTCACTGAAAATCACCTTAAAAGGAAACACATAGAATTACAAATAAACAGTAAACATGTCTACAAAGTCTGTAATCTTCTCCTGTGACAGTTCAATTTTTTCCCTATCGAGTAAAACAAATTGATTCAAAGTTGCATTGCGAAGAAAAGGGAACTCAATCAACGACATAACACGGTCTTGCCCGTGAGAGGGTTAAATAAATAATTATTATGGAATTTTGACGATCGCTCTTTAAATGTAAAGGGAAATCGGTCAAATCAATCGAGCCGGATTATCCGGTGATCCGGACTAATGGGGTCCGTGGCGCCGACTTCAAATTTGAAAGGTTTGTTTTTGAAAAATTTTCGTGTTTTTAATAGGTTTTTGAAGGTGGGGGAGCCCCCCAGAATATGAGGGACTTTCTTATTTAAGGAGGGGTATCCCCTTACGTAAGTTACTCAGAAACAGACCATGCATCAGCCATCTGGATTAAAAAAATTCAAGCATTTCATTCCAATAAAACCAGAAGCAGTGTGGTCTACGGGGGGGGGGGGGGGCGTGGTCAGTATAGCGGGTGGCGTAAAATTTTTAGGGCTTGTTTTTGAAAAATTTTAGCGTTTACAATGTTTTGGGGGGGGAGAATCCCCCACCCCCCCATAACTTGAGGGCAGTTTCTATTTAAGGGAGGTATATCTCCTTACTTAAGTTTCTCTGAAACAGAACAGGCATTGGCCATCTGGATAAAAAAAATTCAAGCATTTTATTCTAATAAGATCAGAAGCAGTGTGACCTCCGGGGGGGGGGGTAGTGGGGGGGTGCGCAAACTTCGAATTTTTAAGGTTTGTTTTTTAAAAATTTTCGTGTTTTAATGAGTTTTTTGGGGGTGGGGGGAACTTCCCGTAATTTGCGGGGGTTTCTATTTAAAAGGGTGTATCCCCTTACGCAAGTTACTCTGAAAGAGAACATGCATAAGCCGTCTGGATAAAAAAAATTCAAGCACTTTATTCCAATAAGATCAGAAGCAAAGTGGTCTATGGGGGGGGGGGCGTGGTCAGTGGAGAGGTTGGTTCAAACTTAAAATTTTTAGCGCTTGTTTTTGAAAAAAAATTGTACTTATGTTTTTTTGGGGGAGCCCCCTTCCCCCGTAATTTGAGGGAGGTTCAATCTAAGGGGGGTATCCCCTTAAATAAGTTACTTTGAAACAGAACAAGCATCGGCCATCTGGATAAAAAAAATTCAAGCATTTTATTCGAATAAGATCAGAAGCGGTGTGGCCTACAGGGGGGGGGGGGGTTAGTGGGGCGGGTGGCGCAGACTTCAAAATTTTAAGGTTTGTTTTTGGAAAATTTTCGCGTTTTTAACCACCCCCCATAATTTGAGTGGAGTGAATTTCTTTTTGAGAGGGGGGCATCCCCTCATATAAGTAACTGCAATAGGGAATAGGCATCGGCTATCTGGATATGAAAAAAATCAAGCCTTTATTCCAGTACTAGTGGTACCCGCACGGCTTTGCTCGTAATAGAAAATTAAAAGGTCTTTTGGTCCGCCTGTATATTTACAAATAATGTATGGTGAATTTTATCGCCAATTGGCTTATGCCCATGTTATGGTTCCACGTTATGGTAATCTCGTCCATCTTATGATAATTTTGTTCCTAAAATCGGAATAGAAAAAGAACCACATCGAATTTTCGAAAAATCGCTTCGAGGTGCACACCCCCATGATACAAACTAACTTTGCCAAATTTCATGAAAATCGGCCGAACAGTCTAAGCGCTATGCGCGTCACAGAGATTCAGACATCCAGACATCCTCCAGACAAATAGACTTTCAGCTTTATTATTAGTAAAGATTATGTGAAAAAGGGCTTAAAATTTTAATAGAAAATTAATAAAATCGAATTTTTGAAAAATCGCTTCGAGGTGCACACCCCCATGCTTCAAACTAATTGTGTGTCAAATTTCATGAAAATCGGCTGAACGGTCTAGGCGCTATGCGCGTCACAGAGATCCAAACATCCATACAGAGAGACTTTCAGGTTTGTTGTTTAAAAAGAAAGGAAAAGGAGAAAGATAAAGAAGTAAAGAAAAGAAAGATAAAGAAAGATAATTTTCAGAACAAATTCTTTCCCATTTCATTAAATTTCTGTGAAAAATGGGCTTAAAATTGGAATAGAAAAAGAACAAAATCGAATTTTCGAAAAATCGCTTCGAGGTGCACACCACTATGAACAAACTAACTTTGCGCCAAATTTCATGAAAATCGGCCGAACGGTCTAGGCTCTATGCGCGTCACAGAGATCCAGACATCCAGACATCCTCCGGACAGAGAGAATTTCAGCTTTATTATTAGTAAAGATTATGTGTAAAGGGCTTAAAATTTTAATAGAAAATTCATAAAATCGAATCTTCGAAAAATCGCTTCGAGGTGCACACCCCCATGCTACAAACTAACTTTGTGCCAAATTTCATGAAAATCGGCCAAACGGTCTAGGCGCTATGCGCGTCACAGAGATCCAGACATCCTACAGACATCCTCCGGACAGAGAGAATTTCAGCTTTATTATTAGTAAAGATTATGTGTAAAGGGCTTAAAATTTTAATAGAAAATTCATAAAATCGAATTTTCGAAAAATCGCTTCGAGGTGCACACCCCCATGCTACAAACTAACTTTGTGCCAAATTTCATGAAAATCGGCCAAACGGTCTAAGCGCTATGCGCTTCACAGAGATCCAGACATCCATACAGAGAGACTTTCAGGTTTGTTGTTTAAAAAGAAAGGAAAAGGAGAAAGATAAAGAAGTAAAGAAAAGAAAGATAAAGAAAGATAATTTTCAGAACAAATTCTTTCCCATTTCATTAAATTTATGTGAAAAATGGGCTTAAAATTGGAATAGAAAAAGAACAAAATCGAATTTTCGAAAAATCGCTTCGAGGTGCACACCACTATGAACAAACTAACTTTGCGCCAAATTTCATGAAAATCGGCCGAACGGTCTAGGCGCTATGCGCGTCACAGAGATCCAGACATCCATACAGAGAGACTTTCAGGTTTGTTGTTTAAAAAGAAAGGAAAAGGAGAAAGATAAAGAAGTAAAAGAAAAGAAAGATAAAGAAAGATAATTTTCAGAACAAATTCTTTCCCATTTTATTAAATTTCTGTGAAAAATGGGCTTAAAATTGGAATAGAAAAGGAACAAAATCGAATTTTCGAAAAATCGCTTCGAGGTGCACACCACTATGCAACAAACTAACTTTGCGCCAAATTTCATGAAAATCGGCCGAACGGTCTAGGCGCTATGCGCGTCACAGAGATCCAGACATCCAGACATCCTACAGACATCCTCCGGACAGAGAGAATTTCAGTTTTATTATTAGTAAAAATTATGTGTAAAGGGCTTAAAATTTTAATAGAAAATTCATAAAATCGAATTTTCGAAAAATCGCTTCGAGCTGCACACCCCCATGCTACAAACTAACTTTGTGCCAAATTCCATGAAAATCGGCCGAACGGTCTAGGCGCTGTGCGCGTCACAGAGATCCTGACATCCTACAGACATCCTCCCGACAGAGAGACTTTCAGCTTTATTATTAGTAAAGATAAAGAAGATAAAGATAAGGAAGACCAAAAGCAGTATTGTGTACCAAATGGGGGGGGGGGGGTAGTGTGGGGTCATGTCGCAAACTGCGTCAGTCCAAAGGGGGTGTTTTTAAAAATTATTGATTTTTTAAGGTCTTAAATCGGTAAGGGGGGCAGCCCCCCAACCCCCAATGCCCCCCCCCCCGTAACACATAAGGAGCTTCTTAATATTTATTGGGGGGGGGGAGAAGAGAAAGGAACCCCTTAAAGAATCCAAACGCAATCTGTAGTTTTAACAGTGTAGATTTATTTCAATCTGATTAGATTCAGTATAAATTTTAATCTGACGAAATTTAATCTGATTACTTTAGTTGACTAAATCAATCTGATTAAATTAGTTTGACTAAATTCAATCTGATTACTTTAATCTGAACTAAATCAATCTGAACTAAATTAGTTTTTTTAGTCAACTAACGAGTTAGTTTAAACTAACGTTAATCTTCGTCTGCAATTGAATTAAATTTTTAAAATATTAGTCTGAACTAAATGGGAGTCAGATTACTTTAGTCGATAGAGGATTTAGTTGATTAATGCCCAACACTGGTAAAAACAAATAACTCCTTCACTCTAGCATATTATTACCTTAGCGACAAGTCAGTAATTTAGGGGATCAGGCGGAATGGCCCCCGACTTTGATTTTTTTTTTTTTTATATATACAAGTGGAAGTGCTTTTTATAGCAATCCTATAAAATTTGCATTGGTTATATGCCCGTTATCCTCCCTCTCCCCTTTCACTAGAAAAATTAGAAATCACGGGCCAGGGTGGAAATCAAGTAGAAAGGTATCTTAATGAAATTTCATTTTCTCATAGATTTTTTAACATCACCCTAAGAACTGTAAAAAAAAATAAAAAAAAAATAAAAAAACTGTACGTTTTCAGTGAGATATACGTTGGTTAAAGTAAGATCAAAACTGTTCTGAGACTTTTTCTGGAAATGAAACTGAAGAAGTTTAACAAGACTGCTCGAGACCTTCCTCTGAGAGGACATTTGTATGTCCTTTGCGACCGGGATTTTGGGACAGCAGAACAAATGTTTAACAGAGATGACAGATTATTGCCGTGGAAACTCTGTCTTATGAGTAAAATTCTGAAATTACGTCGAAATCTTCACCGTCAAATCTTTTGAAATCAATGAAACCCGTAATTGCTAAAACAGGTGTTTTTCACTCAGATTTTTGAAAAACGACTCTACGCGATGACAAATATTTTCAATTCTCAACATTCATGAAATTTATATATTTGATAGAACATCAAGGGGGACAATTTCAGAACAGCTATTTTATTAGAGGTTTTCAAGAGGATACTTTCATGCTTGCGAAGTAGCGCTTGTCAGCTGAATCACATTTTCCAATTTTAAATAGAAAAGAAAAAATTTCACAATGTAGGGTGAAATAACTGATATCAATGAGATTATTCAGATCAATTTTGACCTAGACTTATTTTTAAAATGAGTTTCAAAAAGTAATAGTTCTAGCTCAATATAGCTTGGTAATTCAGAAAGAAAAGAATACTGATAATAATAATAATAAACAAATAAGTTTTCCCCTCTCAGAAAAAAATGCTGTTTTAATTATTGAATTTTTACTACGCAAATTGTATAAGAATGCAAACTCAGTTTTTATTTAACACCCACGCTAGTTAAAGTGCTGCAAAAATGAGAGGAATACACGGCTAATTTAGATTTTATTGATATCTTGCTGAACCTCTCATATTTAAATTCAGTATATTTTTCATTGTTTATTTAATTACACTGACTCACGTAAACGATTACGAAACTCAACTTAAAACGAAAATAAGGCTTGTTTTCGTTTAATTTCACTTGCATACTACATTTTTGTATGAATCCTCGCATTACTTCTTGAGATATAGCAGTCACATAAAACGATTAAAAATATTCGGTGATCCATCCTTTTGGGATGACTGAAGCCAAAAATAAATGAGCAAGTCGCCCTTTAAGATATACCTGTAGACCAAATTTTGTCTTAACCCTTGTACAGTAGACCCTCGTTTTACGCGGGTGTTATGTTCCACGGAAATGCTGCGTAAATCGAAACCGCGTAAATTGAGACCTAATATCAAAAATAGGGAATGGGTTCAAAATAGGGATTAGGTTCCGTAGATAAAAAAATACTTCATTCTAGTGATGACTAATTGTATGAAACGTTTAATGTGTACTTATATCGATTTTTATGCATAATATGTATAAAGAAAACAAACTAATTTCGTGTTCTGTTTATGAAGAAGAGCTGGCTATGATAGTCTTTTGGTAGTCATTAAGAATTTTTCCTCTAATTCTTTGCTGAGCATTAACGCATCCATGACCACTTGCGTCATTTCCTTGATAAAATCTTCCTTTACAAACAAATCAGAAAAAAGATTATTTCTATTGTCTACGAATGGTTCAAAATTTTCAATGTGAGCGTTTTTGGTTGTGTGTCACCGGAGTCGGTATCCTCGTTGGTTTTGACCTCCTTTGACACTCCTAAAAGCTCTTCTTCCAGTGAGTTCTGAACTGTGTGAGTTTAATCACTTTACTTCTATAATGGAAAAAGCTCTGGAACCAATCGCATAAAATGTCTCCAAGGACCCAAGTTCGATTATTAGCACGCCAAAATGCAGTTAGTTACGAGTAATCTGCAATCTATAGGAGGTTGGGTTTTGAAAGAGAGGAAAATGTTACCTGTTTGCATTGCCGCATCAGCGTAAAACCGAAACTCATCTGCTTAAATAAAATAAAGGTGTCAAATCTTCAACCGCGTATAATCGAAACCGCGTAAAATAAACCTGCTGAAAACGAGGGTCTACTGTATTACATTTTGAGATATATCAGTCACAGATAAAAAAAAAAGAAAGGAAAAAAAACATTCGATTGCTCCACCCTCTGGTGTTATTGGCCCCAAAATCTGTCCCCCTGCTGCTTCCTAACATTTTATTTGATTCCGTTCATCATTTTTTGAGCAATGACAGTCACGCATATCGATGAAAACGTTCAGTTACTCCACTATCTTGAACGAATTGACGCAAAAAAACCACGCAGCCCTAAATCATGTATGGGTACTTGCGGGTATCGTTCGAATTCTTACCACAGGTTTTGACGTAGAATGGCCCCAAAAAATCGGTTACATACAAACGCACACTATTCTTGAAGAAAAGTTTTAAAAAATTTATCGAACGTCAGAACTGAACGCCGTCAGAACGTTTTACAGTTGGTAGATAGCGAGTCACAAGAAATAAGATAACGTAACGCTTGTATTCTATTTGTTTGCTGAAAAACAGCCGAGAGTTGCGAATCAAAACGGAATAATCTTTTTAGAATTCATCAAGAAACTCAGTTAGTTCAGTCCCATTTTTAACGATGACATTCATTAAAGGCAGTAATCATTTATTCTGCAAATTTGGTGTTAAACAGCATTTTTGTACATTTGCATTTTTCTTACCAACTGAATGAGCAAATTTTGGTTCTACGACATTTTGGCCCGGCGACATTTTGGCCCGGCGACATTTTGGACAGGCGACATTTTGGCCCGGCGACATTTTGGCCCGGCGACATTTTGGCCCAGCGACATTTTGGCCCGGCGACATTTTGGCCCGGCGACATTTTGGCCCGGCGACATTTTGGACCGGCGACATTTTGGACAAGCGACATTTTGGACCGGCGACATTTTGGATCGGCGACATTTTGGACAAGCGACATTTTGGACCGGCGACATTTTGGCCTGGCGACATTTTGGGCAAGCGACATTTCGGCCCGGCGACATTTTGGACCGGCGACATTTTGGCCGCGACATTTTGTCCCGCGACATTTCGGTGGCGACATTTTGACCCCAAACCAACCAAAAGGGAAGATGCACAACTAGATTCCACTAGGAGTCCACGTACCAAATTTAAACTTTCTAGGACATACTGTTTTTGAGTAATGCGAGATACATACACACATACGCACATACAGACGTCACGAGAAAACTCGTCGTAATTAACTCGGGGAACGTCAAAATGGATATTTCGGGTGTCTGTACGTTCCTAGGCATATATCCACGTGTGGTCGAGTCGAAAAAAAAAACCAACATTCATTCGGGGGTGAGCAAAATAGAAATTAAGGCCGATTTTTGAGTGAAAATTTTTTCGCGAATACAATACTTCCTTTTTTGTAAAAGGAAGTAAAAAACTCAAAATTCACCACGTTTTTTTTTTTCTCGGAGGTACAAATTTACTGTGAAAATTAAAAATATAACTTTTCAATGCAAGTTTTATTGTAAAATACTGTTCTTTCATCCTATACTGTAGCTTCCAATATCAAAATCCAATTCGATCATTTAAAAAAAGATAAGTTACCTTAACTATGTCACTTTGCCCCAACATTCCCCTACTTGCTTCTTCTGTTGAAATATGTATTGCATTTTCTTAAAATAAATATCAGATATTTATATTTTGATTACATTATTGAAGTACACAATCAAAACAAAACGGATATGAAATAATATTAAAATACTAAAATTTTATGACTTTTTTTTTCTTTTTCAAAATATTTTTGATCTCAGCCTACCGTAGAATGAAAAAAAAAAATCCAAAATCATCTTAATCTGCGCAATCTATTCCGCCAACTTACGTTTAAGAATGCCGAGTTTCAAGATAAAACACTTGTATTTTATGAAAAATCCCTTCGCCGTACTCGCAAACCGCAAGAGTTATTTATAACCATACTAAAGCAACGTTAGATAAGGACACAACACGTGTTACATAGCTTCATGTCAAGTTCTTCGTCAAGCTGTCAAAATGTCACCCCGCCGTGAAGAATTCATACAGACCTTAATATCTTCACAAAATTCTCTCTGACGGCAAACACGTTTCCAATTTTCAAAATAAACAGAACCTAATATTGAATGTATTCCAAAAATGCTTCCGACCGGCCTTTATTGGAGCGGGAAAAGGTGATCTCGACAAGGGCGGTGTGTTTCCGTTTAAATTACTTCTTAACAGATTCCAAAGGAAATAGAAGCTGTGAATTCCGCTCGCAGGTAGACAAAATGAAATTTCCAATGTAAGAGGAGATTTGGAAATTTTCTCTTTATGAGCTACGAGGAATCTTCTTCCGATAACTATTTCCATTCGTTTTATTAAATTCATCTCAGCAAGAAGTGTTACATGTTGCACAGCAAAATGAAATTTCTTATTTATTTATTTATTTTTTTAAATAGTAAATCCGATACGCAATATTTTTGCAATTTGTACTTCAAATGCGTAGGGCACTCAAACTTGATTTTTTTTTGAGGGGGGGGGGATAACAATTTACCGAGCGACATTCCGAGTTTTTCCGAATGATAAGAAAAAAGGATAATAATGATGATAAACCAATAAAAGCGCAATGTTGTGCACTGTATCCAAATTTGACGAATTGGTGGGCACAATTTGAGGAATGGGTGGGAAGTTTTATGTTATCACAGTGGCCTCCCATGACTTCCCATGGAGACGCCAATATAAATATGTTTAATCCTTCTTCAAAGAAGGATTATTTTTTGACTCAATATTTTCTTTCTTTCTTTAATTATTTTTATTTATTTATTTTATTTATTTATTTATTTATTTATTTTTTGAGATCAATAAAAAAAGCTAACTAGTTTCTTTGAAGGGCAAAATTAGCGGTTAATACGGTCCCCAAGGCGACCAAAAAAAGAAAAAAAAAAACATCGATTGAAAAATCATCTGTCAATCAGTACAGGATCGCAATTTCAGAAAGTGAATTGAAAACCACAAAGTCTGAAAAAGACAAGTTTTTTTTTTTTTTTTTTTTTTGATCCACAAATCAGGACACTGTTTTTACAAGCAATTTTTTAAAATATATTATTTACATTATTTGATTTATTTAAATAAAAACTTAAAAATATATCGTTTAGCTATTCAAATAAAAAGAAGGGGCCGCTATTTCAAAAAAAGTGGCTACTAACGAGATTCTTACTACCGGTCACCGGTGACTAAAGAATTTCCCTTAAATTTTTTTTGTAGCGAGTGTAAAAAAGTACAAAATGCAAATATCCACTATATTTTCATCATTACTACCGGTCACTGGCGACCAAAGAACTTCCCAGTTTTACACTTGAAGTTTCTTCTAGTAAGTGTAAGGAAATACAAAATGCAAGTACAGTCGACTCCCGCTACAACGCGATCCGACTTACGCGAAAATGGCTATAACGCGATTTTTTCCCCGGTAAAGAATTTTATTCCCAACGCGAATTCTTCACCCACAACATGAAAATTTTCCGAATAGCGGTTTTTTCGTGAATGGATCTTCATCCCTTTGACATCGCTGAGGGTGGAAGTTCCCACACCGTACTAGTCTAAACATCGCTTATACAAATAACTACTCATTTTCCATTTATTTTTTTCATTCTATCTGGTAAAGTTGATGAAATATGACACCTAAGAGCGCTGTTTCATTTAAAACTGTCAAGATAGAAGTAAAAAGAGAAAGTTTCAACAACTATAGTGTATTTGTTTTTCTTACTGCATAATGTACGTATCGTAGTGGTTTATTTTACGTCTTCCTTTCCCACTGATCATTGACTTTGTGCATCGTAGCAGTTTTTTATGTTAAATAAAACGGTTTTTTTAAAATACAATAAATAAAAATTCAATTTTTTGTTTAAGAAACAGTAATTTATAGTTAAGAAATGGTTTTTAACAGTTTGAGGTGGTGTTTACAAGTGTCTTTAAGTGTATGGGTATGTTTATAAAAGTTTTTACACATACCCTTTTCCACAACGCGAAATTTCAACCAACGCGAAGGGTCTTGGAACGCATCCCTCGCGTTAGTCGGGACTCGACTGCACAATGGAGTCGGTGGAATGGATTTAAGTGAGAAATAAGTTCCAAGTCGAAATTTCACGTTAGGAGAAAAGATATGGTATTGAGACTCAATAAAGTCAACTATTCAAAGCTATTTATGTTAACAATAATGACACAGAAAAATTAAAGTACAAACATATACTAATGTTTAATCTTCAACCCCAAAGGCCTCTAACTTTAGTTATTACACCGTCGCTGAACAAATAGGAAATTGGATCCTACTCTGGGAACATAATTTCTAAGCCACAGCCTTCTGCACACACCTGCTTACTTGGTTCTTTCCTTCCACACATGTTGAGGAGGGATGGTGAAAAAAATTGATGTAGACCCCACACTACTTCCTTGTACGCCTATTAAATTATCGATGATCTATATTAACTTGAAATAACTGATGCGTGTATTTATGTGTCCTAAGTAATGCTTCTTAAATGATTTCTTTTTACTAAATTTCTTACCTAAGGTACATGGGCGCCCATATGCAAAATTGTTAGGGGGGGGGGCTCAGATATTTTAACCATGGTTTAGCAAGATATTTTCCCCATAAAAGTAGATTTCAGGATAGATTAGAGTCATTAAAGTTTGACATTTTAATAACTTATTCATTAATGGCTGGAAAAGAAATGTTTTTACATTTTTGCAAAGAAAAAAGTACTAAAAGCAAGGAAGTTCTAATTTCTAAGGGGGGGGGGCCGAGCCCCCTTGCCCCCCTATATGGGCGCCCTTGCTTGGGTACCTTCAGGGGCGTGTGCAAAAACTTTAAGGTCCGTCACAAATGACTTTTATGGGCCCCTTCCACATTGTTTGCCCTCTACATCCCTTCATTTTAAAAATCTCGGGCACCCTTCAGGCACAGGCCAACAAGTGTCCCCCACCCCCTCATGTGCACGTCCCTGGGTCCCATATCTATTACGGGACTCCCTTCCTAGATCGTGCCACTGATTCCTCTCCTCTTATATGTCCAGAGGTATATAAAAGTGAGTTCTACTCTCATTTTCGCATTCTGGACTCCTTTTTGCTGTGGTACCTCCATGAAGGGCCATGTTTCCTACACATATTCAAGTACGGTAAACACAGAAAATGACATTTTCAAATGTACACAAAGGTGATGGCTTTGTTAGCGCTTGAGGTGTGAAATTGCAAGAAAACTATATGGAGTGTGTACAAAGAAAAAAAATATAATAGTGCCTTAAGTGAAAAAAAAAACATTTGGGGTGCAATTGTTTTCAATTACACTCCTTAGTTCTGTTGCGAACCGATTAGAAAAAAAAAATTCGCAGGGATTTATTCTTCAAATACAGACAGTTTTAACGCTAAATCTATGGGACTCTCAATGAAAATCTGCAACGCAAAAATGCAAGGGTCAGCCAGAGCTGAGGCGGAAACATGCAACATAAGGACTGCCCAGTTATGACATCCAGAGACTGCAGATTCATCTTTGTTATGTCCTCAGTCTGGAATAGTCAATGACCGAGCTGGAGGCAGATGTCTCATTGAAGCTGAGATTACCAACGAACTGGTAACTAAAAATAATATAGCTACCAGTCGGTATATCGCACATGTAATAAGTTTCAAATTATAATAATAGTTTGGTTTACAGAGAAAATAAAAAACATTTTATTCCTTAAAATATTAACGGTATTACAAGTCACTTTATGAAATATCTAAATCAGCTATCTAAATCAGCTAAAAACACAAGGCGTTTATGAAATATTTTTAAAAACTTTTTTCGGATTTGGCGAAGTAGATTACAATAAGTTAGAGCCGCAATTATTCGCTCTACCTTGCTTTATTTTAGTTTAATATTTGCTTTCTTAAATACAGATTTCATTTTCGCAACTACTATTTTCAGACTCTTTTTAGTTTTGAAAGTAGAAATGTAAAATGTATGTAAATTATCTAGTACAAAATATCAGAAGATATAGCTACATTTTATGGAAAGGAAGGCAGGATAAAGTATAAGTTTTAGTTGAAGCTTTGGGCGATTCTTGAAAAAAATGTCCCGTGCGTAACGCTAAGTTTTGTATTTTATTCAAGTAATTATTCATTAAATATGGGATTAAATGTTATTCTTTGATAGTATATGAAAGCATGTATTATTTCTCCACAGCATTATTTTTTGAAGGCTTTGGTTAGCTGGAAAAAAAATAATAACGTTACGCACGGGATAGTTTTTTGAGAATCGCCCTTTAGAAAAAACTAAATTGACATTTTATTCAACCTTCAAAACCAAAAGAAGATATTCCTATACTTTCTTTGAAACAGATGTTTTAAAAATGGATTAAACTCGATTGTTAGAGTTATTGAATGAGTAATAGAATGTGACAAGTATAAAACATTCTCAGTACATGCAGATACTAACTCTATTGTTATATAACCTTTTAAGCCGAAAGCGAAAAATTCAAGTTTTATCAAATCTTTAACAAAAATTGGATTCTAATTTCCCTGTTGTTTCAATTGAACAGTAATTAAACCAGAAAGCTATTAAAAGTTTAAATAGAATAAATGACGAAATAAATTTCATTTAATTTAGTCTTTTCACAAGTTTTTATTTCGTTGTCCAGAAACAGCAAATGTAAAATTCATTTTTGCAATTTGATTGGAATAACGAACTTTTATCAGAAAAGGTTTTAAATGATTTAATAATCTAAAATATTTACACAAAGAACAAATACTTGAGAATAAAAATTTGCACAAGTGTACGTACTGCACACACGTATCAGTAAAAAAAATTTTAAAGAGACTGCGATACATCAAGAGAATGAAGAATCAACCCGAATACCGTTTTATCTATAGGCTCCTTTTTTGCATTGAAAAATAGGTTCCATGTAACCCCGAAACACATGTCTACAGTTCTTATTAACATTTGCTTGATTTTAACGTGGTTAAGTTTTTTTACTTATTCAAGTAACAAAATTCCATGCCCAATGAATTTCCAAAACAAGAACAATAATAATAATACAACTCAAAAAAAGATTTTTTTTTTCTAGCAAGAAGCTTTCTTTGTCAAAGATCTGAGTCAGGTTTTTAAAACATTGTTTTTAATATTATTTATTTTTTAACTTTTTTTCCGAATTCCTGAGCTCTATAGTTGATTATTCCGAGTTTTTAAAAGTAATAATTTTTCATACAATGCACTTACCTTTTCTGTTGTTTATTAATAATAAACTAGCTGCGTTTCCCGGCTTTGCACGGTCTACCTCGAAAATAAAACTTATGTCAGGTGACGCGTGTTCAACAATCAACCTTGAACAAAAAAACAAAAACAGCAAAATTTTGCGGCAGATTGCGGGAAAATAAACAAAAAGTAAACATTTTAAATTCCCCGATCACAGTAAAAGCCTTTAAAACAAAAGCCAGAATTTTATTTGTTCATATTCGAGAAAAAAACAAATGACAGCAGATCTTTCGCCTCAATGATTTCCTTCACTCTTTAAATTTCAATAAAAGCATTGTTACGAAAAGATGAGAAGAGGCACTGAATAATAATTGGAATGGAGGAAGCCTTCGAAAAATAGGGATTTTATGTCGAAATCTAAGTATCATAATTAATAGTTTTTTAATGATATCTCCACTAATTATTATCGGAGGATTAAATTAATTAGCCTAACACAAAGACGGGAAAATTACGAATTCATCGATACCTGGTTCGATGGTCAGTTTACTGGCGTTCGGAAGAAGTAACTCGGCCATAGATACATACATAGATACGCCGAGTTTTTAATTATATAAGATAGTATACAAACGGAACACTAATGAACGGTAGTATTTAAAATTAACTAATGCATAAAATAATGCTTAAAAATTAAATTATACATGCAGTAAGAAATGTTTGCTATTGTAATTAAAACACAAAAAAATAATAATTCTGCTTTAAAATTTATGCAAAAGAATAATTTAATGCAGATACGGTAAAATTAAGGCAATAAGCAATCATAATTGTTCAAAAATATAAGTTTAACTAAATGAAATACACAAAACAGTCGATTTTAGACGCATTTCTTAAAGCCTTGAATGTTCCAAAGCCATATTGATAAAATGTTTGCGGTGATAAGCGATGGAACATAAAATGCTGTCAGAGATACTCATAAAATTGCTAACATTTTCCGTTGAAGAATGCAAGTTATTACTAATTCATCACGGCAAATACAGCGCCTTAGTCTTAGCCCTTCTCTAGTGGGAATTTTATGAAAAGAACATGGACTGGTAAAATAAGAAATAACAACGTCAAATAGCACAAATTGCAGATTACTGCAGACGTCTGTTTCGGCGATACAAGGAACGCCTTTTTCAATGCAAAAAAAATGAGCTTATGAATAAAAAAAACAAAATGTTCATCCATTGACGTCGTTATTTCTATTCATCTATTTGACGTTGGTATTTCTTATTTTACGTTTTACGCTCTAAGGTATTTAGTCAGCTATCACAGACTAAGTTCGCTGCAATGTTTATTGATAAGTCACTGCACAAGTTGCAACAATTAAAGAAAATTTTGGGCAAATTACGAGTTGTCTTGAACATATAGTAGTCGGTAATTCTGGATGAAAATGAGATATATCGTTGATAAATACATCTCGCTTTATTAATGCACTAGTGGTACCCGCACGGCTTTGCCCGTGGTTGAAAATTAAAAGGTCATTTGGTTCGCCTGTATATTTACAAATAATGGATGATGAATTTCTCGCCAATTTGCTATTCTTGCCCATGTTACGGTTCCACGTTATGATAATTTGGTAATTTACTCCCCCACTTTGTGATAAATTGCTCGGTGAAAAGTTCTTAAAATAGGAATAGAAAAAGAACAAAATCGAATTTTTGAAAAAATCGCTTCGAGGTGCACACTTCCATGCTATAAACTAATTTTGTGCCAAATTTCAGGAAAATCGGCCGAACGGTCTTGGCTCTACGCGTGTCACAGAGATTCCAGACATCCAGACAGAGACTTTCAGCTTTATTATTAGTAAAGATTTCTTTGTAAATATTATGTGTCTTGTAAGTTTATGAACAGATTAATAGCAGGGTTTAATTTCAATAAAATAAAAGTGAAGAGTCCCATTTTTCAGAATATATATTCACAAGCAATTTGTTCAAAATTAGTCAGTTTAGGGGGGGGGGGCAACCTCGAAGTGCAAGAACTTTGAGTTATCCTTTGTCCAGAAGTTCTATTTGGTGAAATGTTTGATTTAATATTTTGCAGACTGCAAGATTATATTTTGCTTTATCAGTAGGGGGAAGGGTACAGTTAGGGTTTCCAATCCCGTGCCGATTTCAGTCTCGCGGGATTTCGGGATTGTAAGGAGCTACTCCCGCGGGATCCCGGGGAATTGACTTGATTCTTCTAAAAATAGAAAAATTTGTGCTTTTTAGAAAGGACTGCTTTTGTTACTTGAATGAGTAGTTTTTTTGAATTCGTACACCAATTGAAGAGCACTACAATGTCAAATTCCAATTAGTAATTATTGTTTGGTACGCAAAAGTGTGCCCTAAAAAGGTCCAATCACTCTTAACAAAGCATCGCTAGTACGGGATGAGAAAAGATTTTTGCTCAAAAAATAATGCGCTTGACGAAAACACGTGCTCTTGGCTCCTCTTTTGCAAAGTATCTTCCTTATCTTCTGAAATAACTTTTTTTACTCTTATGCTTGGTTTTTTTCCCCAAGAACTGAAAATTTCGGAAAACGATGGCTATGCATGTTTTGCTGTATCCAGTTTAACTTGCATTAAGAATATCATTGTTGTTTCATAAACGTTGATCATTGAATCAGTGAATTTGGTTCATTACTGTAAGGGGTTTCACCAAGTCATAGGCTCAGTAAAAGTTTTTAGATAATTTCACTAATTTTACCTCTCACTTTAATGATACATTCAAAATTTTGAGCAGCTTAACTTACTGCACTGTCATGCGAGTCATTCCATGATTCATCCAAGTTTCTGCCGCCTCTTTTACAGTCGTGCCGAATAAATAAATAATGGCAAGCCTTACATTGCTTTCTTCTTTGTAGAAAAATATTGTGCACTTTAAGTAAAAGGTTTTGAGTGCATTCTTTAAACTTACAAAAGTTCTCCAATATTGGATTGAGGCTACCCCAGCGGGTTTTGCAATCTCTCTATTTTTTCTAAAGCAAACTTTTCTGGAATTTAAATTTTATGAATGGTTTTCGAAAATGTTTTTAAACTATACGCATTTTCTCAATTGCTGAACGTATAAAAATTAAATCCTCGAATGAGAATACCAATTCAGTCTCAGAAAAATAAATTTAACCTTTTTTGTGTGTTCTTAAATTGGTAAATCCACCATTCATCATATGAGACACAAAGTTTTTCTGCTCTTCTTGCAGATATAAGAGGAATGTTTTTCAAACTTCAGATGATTGCTTGTGAAAATAGTCATTTTATGAGCGGCAAAAGTTGGAAAACGTTTACATGGAAAAAAATTGCGAGATTTGGCTCTCAATCCCGCTGGGTTAATCCCGCTAAATATCATGCGGAATCCCGCGGAATTCGGGATCGGAAACCCTAGGTGCAATGTTAAAACTGCAGGTTGTATACGACAACTTTTAGGGTGAAACGTTACAGCAATAGGGACATCTCGATATGAGTGCCATAAAGGTGGCATAAGATCTCATAGGGAGCCAAATGGCACTCCTAAGGGTGTGGTGCCACAACTTTTCACCCTGAAAGGTTTTCACACGCAATCCGTATTTTTACAGTGCATATTATGACAAAAACATGTTGTTTTAATTGTATAGTTTTCATTTAGATTTGTTTTTAATTTGGTAGCAGAAAAAGAAAATCACTTACTTATTTTTTTTTTTTTTTTTTTTTTCAGATAGAGTTATCACACCGGCAGAAAACATATAGGAAATGTGATACATGCAAAATTATGGAAATATCTAATTTGCAGAAATGTTAAATTATGAAGAAAAAGCGAAAACGTAAATATGAGAAAAGGGAAGATAATGACAATTTATCAGTGTCGAATTGATCTATTAGTGAGCTGCAGCTATGAAAATTAAGCCCTGAAAAGTAGAGAAAATGGATAACAAGTTGATCACAGAAAAAAAAGAGATATCACGTCTTGTTACACATATCTCATATTTCTCTAAAATATAATACAACACGCAATTTAGTAAATATGTCATTGGAAAAACAGCAACAATGGAAAAAAATATTGTGTAGAGGAAGAGTTATTTTGTACTTACACTGTAAAAAAAAAACTGTAAATTTTGAAGAAGTTATCCGTATTTTTTACAGAAAAAAACTGTTCGTAATAAAATACAGGATTTCTGTTTTTTTGAATCTGTAACCGGTTATACTTTGTTTTTCTTCGAATCTTCGAAATTTCGCCCGCGTGTTTGGATTTTCGTTCTCGTGCTCGAGTTTTTGATCTTATATTTATTTAAAGCGAGTAAGCCTTAAATCGTTTGCAACTTACATTTCATTGCATTCTAATCAATATTTTATTATTATGTTTTTTTCTCATCTGTTACAGAGGCATATTCGGAAATTTACCTTTGTATACATGTATTCCGTAGTAGTATAGTAAATATTGAAATGGATTTATGAAAGTATAGTTTCATTTTTTAATCTTCATAAAATAATAAATCAGCTTGAATAAATAATAAAAATACGGAAGATTTCTGTAAAATAAACGGAAGAAAACTGGCGTCCTGGCTGACAGTTTTTTTCTGTAAATTTTACGGATTTTTTTTACAGTGTAGAGCTCATCCATATGATCCTGGAAGACCAGATATCTCATTGGTAAATATAGTATCTCGTTTCATAAATATGATATATCCCTATGTCTATGTCAAGGTGAACAGACCAGTATGTCAAATCCATATAAAGTTAATATCTCGCAGAATAATGGATATCTTATAATAGAGATATCTCGCCTAGTAGTCGAATAATGTGATATATTTCACTTTATAAATATGTCTCATATGTCTCTAGAAATGATGTGTCTCTTAATTTAGTAAATATGCCACTTAATAAACAGCAACGATAGTGGAAAATATTGGCAAAAAGACGAGTTATCTAGCACCTAGTGCTCAGAAATATGTGTGGTGAAGGACGAGGTACGTCGTTGAGAAATATATCTATGCTCATAAGTATGACATATCTCAATATAAATGTGATATCGTAAACAACTTGCTATATCTTGCTTTATTAATATGATATATCTCACTTCTCTAGAAACACGATGCCTCTCGCAATTTATTAAATAAAAAGCGCACAATGCGAGACCAGATATTGTTGAGAACGAGTTATCTTGTACCTTGTGTTCAGTAATATGGTCCTGTAAGATGAAAACTCGTCCATTGCCGTAAAAGAGTAAGAAAATAAATCATTTACTTAATTTATGTTAGAACAATATTTTTTTCCCTCCATATAACTATGGCATTTTTATAGAGTGCTGGTAATAATGGATTTTATGAGCATACATGAAAATTAAAAACTCTAACTTATTATCCCCAACAAAAACAGTCCAATTAAACTTGCTCTTAAATTCTTTTTCAGTTTGATATTTTGCTAATTAGTCAAAATGTCATTTTTTAATAATATCTCCACTGTCTTGACATCTGTCATGCTCTTTATTGACTGGCAAATTGACATCGATTCGATTCCAAGGAAGAAAATATTGCAAATGATGGTATCGCCCCGATAGAAACTCACTCCAGTTTCCTAACATACTTTGATGAAGTGTGATAATAACTACTTCACACAGCGTGAAACAATTTTAAGGATAATTTAAAGAGATAAGTCGGCATCTAATTACTGCGAAGAGCAACATAAATACGAAAGACTAAAACAGAAAAAATGTTGCCACCAACAGAAAATAGAAATTCATTGTCACGCTCATTTGACGTTACGTTTACGCCTCAAGTTGCATTGTAATGCTTAACGCGGCGTGAAAAGAAAGCTCCCACCTTGTCCACGTGCTACATCTTGGTCTCTTTTTTACTTTTTTTGAGGATGAAAAAAAAAAGCAGTTGGGTGGCAAGATAATAATCTTGGTAGAAAAATGATAAATTGTTCACGGCGGTACTTAAAACGCGTACATTTAAAACGCCATCTGTTGGGGAGGGGAGGAGGCTGCGTCAAACTCGGCCATGTCGCGCTCGATTTGGAAGCAGGGATAAACACCGCCTTATCATATGTAGTAAAAAGAAGCCCGATGCTAAGTCTTCGTGGAAAACTTGTGGCAATTAGATATCTCTCAGCGTACGGTGGGTCAAGGTCAATTATGCAGGCTAAAAAGAATAGGAACAAGCCGTTGTAATCTTTCTGTTTCCTTAATTCATAAGAAAATTTCAACGTATTGTGCTATCTTTTGCTGAAATAATCTTATTAATTCTGACCCTATCAAACCGGACTTCGCTTAATCCGGACAGTCATTTAGCAAACTTTATAATTGAAAGGCGAGCAATCGGAATAATGTATTTTTGTTGGCCATATTTTGCATTTTTGTAATTTTCTCTTATGCAGTTTTGTATTTCATTCCCTTGAAGTAAAAATACAATTTTTACAGGGTACATTTTTTTTTTTTTTTTTTTTTTTAATATTTAATGTTGGGGAATGTGGAGGAAAGTGAAATAGTAAAACATTTACCCTGTTTTTAGCATTGAGGTAGGAGTACTACATCCATGGTCTTTAGCGTCACCTATCTGGTAATATTCCAGTAACGAGAACGTAATATCTGATGATCGAAGTGTAGGATAATGTAAGCATTTTTTAAAAATTGATACCCATGTTAAAATATTTTGTAGTGGATCGAGTCGAGCATTATTTTTGTTTTTTGAAATACTAAAGTTTATATTATTAATATTTTAAATATTAATTTAGACCTATTATTATTCGGACCTACTATTATATTCGGTGCAGTATTTATTTATTTCACATTAAGCTTATTTTATTACAAAAGTTTTGTACAACTAGTCAAATGCATGCGGTGTAAAGTGGATGAAGCAAAGTGAAATATTTCCAATCGTTTATTTATTCAATTATTTATTACATCACTTCCGTATTCATTTATTAATTCATTAATTTACATTCTTTCAATTAATAATTCACTTAATTATTAAATAATTAACATATGAGGCAGCGAGAAGAAAGGGATGTAATTGGCAAAATTAAAAATTTGGAGATAACCAGTACAAATGGTAGGTGAACCTCCCCTCTGTCTTAGGGCAAGAGATGGTACTGGCAGCCCTGGTAGGTGCTGCTATACAGCATCATTTAGAAAAATATTTCAATGAAACCCTACCTAGAACCTCATCTGTAAACACACTTTAATCAAAACTTAAAAATGTCCACTTACATCGTATTGCTTCTCACTGCCTCATATGTTCTTATTCATTTAGTATTTTATTCATTTTTTATGATATAGTGATTACTTTTGTTTTATTTATTCGTTCATTTCTTCATTCAATCTTTTATTTGCCCATTCATTTGATCAAAAACATTTTTAATCACCAAAAACAAAATATTTTATCAGAAAAATATTTTATTTTTCACTTTGCCACATAAAAGAAAAAAGCAAAATCCCCCCCCCCCCCCATTTTCCTGTTGTTTCGGAATGTACATTGGTAAAAAATTAAAAATGATGTCTCAATGCAAGTTTTATCGTAAAATGCATTGTTATTTCTTCATACATCGTAATTTTCAAAATGAATTTCCAATTTGTTTATCTCAAAAAAAGTAAGTTTCCTTAACTATTTCAATTTGCTTTACTTTTCGTAGTAGCGTAATTATGGAGTCTAGCGCCCCTGGCGAACTAAAGAAATTGCGCCCCCCCCCCTAGGGTCGCCCACATGGGAAGTCACCGGAGGTCATTGTTACCTCCAAAAAAAAATTTTTTTTTTTTTTTGGAACATTTTGATTAGTTAATTCGACAAATAGGGGGCAGCATTGTAATTGTTTTTTCTTATTTTGTTTTTTAGAATTGTTTTCAATGATGCCCAATGTTTCTTCTCAGTAGATGTTATGTATGTCGTATGTCTCTAGCTCTTTCTTGCAATTTTTTTTTTCATTTTTTAAAGCATTTTTCAAATTCTATGATAAAAAAAAAAAACTTTTTTTTCGTTCTTTTTTTTAAATTAGTTGAAATGCCGCCCCTTTGACTGCTACGCCCCCGGCGAGAGCCACTCCTGCCAACCCCTAGTTATGTTGCTGACATTTCCCTACCTTAGCTCTAATTTTAACTTATTTAAACTTTCATCATTTCGGAAGACCTAGATCCCCAATTAGTGCGGATTCATGAGGTTTTCTGTGGTTCATTTTCTTCCCTGTGTAAAACCTTTTTTTAACGTTATTGTTGGGAAATATAAAAATAGTTTATTTAAGTAATTTTTATGAATTAAAAAAAAAAGTTTGAGAAGTTGTTTACGCATTTGGAACTTACAAATCATACATTTCACGTTCCACTTACTTATTTCCTGCATTTTATTTATTCTTTAATTCGTTTGATTTTATCATTTACTTTGTACTAATAGGTTATCTTAAAAAATATTTTGAAAATATTTGGTTAGATAGGAAAAACAATTGCCATATATCTGCAGTTGCATAGCAAGGGTTTATTTATGAAAAGCGCAATGGGAGTAATTACCGTATTCCAAAAATTAAAAGTTTCTAAGTGATCTATTTAAAACTGATAAAATAGAATTTTTATTTGCCTGCTTACTTTTTATCTTTTTTACTTAAAGGTCCTTTTGAATATGTACTTGGCTTTTTTTTAAAGGCAATTCCGGCAACTAATCAATAATTATTATTATTAAATACTCCTGTTTCATTTTTAAAAAATCATCTGAGAAAGCTTTTTGTTTTGAATCGATTTTACTAATCGTTAGTCCCAAGCTGCTACTCAGGATCCACTTAGGCTCCAGGGTGGGGCGGCCGAAACTATTCTCCCCCCCCCCCCCCCCATTTGCAACCATTCTACAGTGAAAAAAGAAAGAAGTTTTTATTCAAAACACTCGTTTATTTTTTCTTTTTCTTGTAAAGAAATTCTTTCCTTCCAGGCATAAATTCTAACACCAATAAGAATAAATTAAACTACCCAAAATAATAATTAAACAAAAACTGATTTTGATGATAATAATATTGCTGATAATGATAATAAAAATAATAATAGTGATAGAGATGAAAATGAGAGGAATAATGTGAGAAAAATTATAATTAAGTGAAAATAAGGAATAACATTTTTAAACTAAAAATAAAATAATTATAATGATGATAATGCTTAGCAATAAAGATAACAATGATAGTAGTCGATGATAATGATATGATAATAATGATACCAATAAATGTTAGTGATGATGGGGAAAAATATAATGATGATGATAATGATGTTGAACTGAACAGCAATAACAATAACAGGAGTCAACAGCAAAAATGCATCCGGCTCAAAAATAGCTATTTCCGAAGCATTTTGCCTCAGTAAGCACGAAAATCACTATGAAAAGTTGAGATTAGTTCTAGTTTTCAAGATACAGAGCCAACTTGGAGTGATTTCTCACTAATGCTCTTTTTTCCTGGCAGATAGAAACACCTCCCACGGGACTGACTGTCTTCAAACTTCGACCTCAGGTTGAGATAGAAAATCTCATTTCACGAAAACCGAATTCGACTTCAAGGAATTTAAATTCTGGGAAGAACACTGACCAAACTCAGTCTCTAGTAGACCCAATTATTTCTGCTTCCACCCGTGCTCATTCTGCTGAGAATAATGAAAAACTTCGTGAAAGCTGTGAAGTAAAACAATTTTCTAATGCCTTAGAAGGAAATTCCCAAGATATATTGAAGCTGAGGTTAATTAGAGAATTTTTAACGGCCCTTTAAATACTCACAATTCAGAAAATCACTGTTTTTGAAAAAACAATTCGAGGGGAGAAAATAAACACTCATGAAGGCTTTAAGAATGTTCTACAAGTAATCCTCTAAGCAGCAGAAAAGACGAGAACTAAGAACAGTTGGCCAAACAATCCCTATGGATGTTCTGTGACCATTGATGAGTGATGTGTCCCTGAAATGCATGAGGAAAGGTTTCGCCAAGATATATTTACAATAGAACGCAGGTATCAAGGTCGTTGTGCTGATGGTCATGCTCACCAAATGCTGCTGAACTATTACAAGGGATGGTCCTTCTTTGAAGTACAAAAAGCAATCGAAAATGAAGCGTTTACAGCAATAAGCCAAAAGCAACCATGCTTAAGCATTTTTTAAGTAAAGCAGGACCTATTTAATAACATTTATTTGCACAGGATTTTTTTCCCCTTTTTTAACATTACGTTTAAATCAATGTGTGGTTGCTGTGCATCTTTCTCCAGTGGGCTTTTATGTGTCTTGAAAACAAGAGCTAATAAAAAAAATCCACTATCACATTCATTTTTCTCTACCCAAAATTAGTAGGAATTGACTATTTAAAACCAGGATGCAGACAAAAAGATCTTTTTTTTGTTGACTAGTGTAATTGATGTTCATAGTGATGATTATGAGAATATTAATGTAGATGAAAAAATGATGGTGATAATAGTACTGATGGTAATTGCAATGCTTATGATGATGCTGATGATGAGTATAATGACTAATTATGATCATGATGATTATAATAATAATAATGATACTAAAAATAATGTTAATGATGAAAATTATTATCTGACTTCCACGTCTAGAGCTTTGCCTTTTGTGGCAGTTGCTTTTTATGCCTTTCACTTTTGCATCGAGATTGACGCCTTCGGAGGCTGTTTGAAAATATTTGACACTGGTAAAAAATCGTTTCAATCAATATCTACATATCAGTTCATCTGTTTATGTAAAACATATGTATTTATCTCTGTATCTACCTATGTCAGCATCTATCTATCAATGTATCCATTTATTTCTATATTCGACAGACCCTTTGTTATTTATCAATCTACAGTGAAAGCTGTGTATAACGATACTGTCTATAACGATAACCTGTCTACAACAATTTTTTTTTCGGCCCCAGCAAAATGTCAGCATGAATAATCAAACTGTCTATAACGATAACCTGTCTATTACGATATTTTTTTAAAGTCCCAACAGTATCGTTGCAGACGAGTTTTACTGTATATCTTCTAAATTTCAATAAAACAATTATATTCATCTATGAATATCTATCTCTGCATCTATCTGTCTCCATAGTTATGTGTATCTCTATAAGAATACCTTTTTCAAAACTGTAACACCGCTAGATACGTTGTATAACATTTTTTTTGGGGGGGGAGGGGCAATGGGACTAGTTAGAGGTACTATCTTTTGCAGACCTGTGATCCCCCTATTCTTTCACATGGCACCACTATCGGCGGATGCTATTGAATCGAGAATTTTGACGCTTAGTTTCCTCACCAGATGGAGGCACTTGGGCCTTACTCGATGCGAAACTGCACTATTCATTTAAATGTGCCAAGGGTACTCCTAGACAAACGAGTACTTGAGGGATCTTTTACACGCCAATTAATCATGCGACATGGACGCCGTCGATTTTCTGAATCTTGAAAATCCATCGACTGCAACCAGGTTTGAACCTGCACCTTTTGGCGCAAAAGACCAGCGTCTAACTACTGCACCACCTTGTCGGCCTACACACACATTGAATAACTCACAACAATGTATTTTTAATTCTAACTTGAACTAAACTCTTGGAGAAAATTTCATTGTTACAGTCTTAATAGTTAGAAGGCAAAGAATTTCCGAGTTTCCTTATTCACAGCAATAAATTAACACAAAAATAATTCCTGGCTCAGTTGCATAAAAAAAGCTAAAAAATCCATATTCAACATTAAGTATCTTTTTTCTTACGATTAATTTATCAAAAATCAGTCCTTAGGCGCACATTGGCGCAAAAAACGATATCTGTAAACCAAATTCCATGTTTCTAGACCTCACAGATTTCCCGAGAAGCACGCCCCACACAAACATCTCATTTTATTACATACTACTTGACTTCGATTAATTAAATCATGTAATTAGCTAGATTGCTCTAATATCTCAGTAAAGCAAAACTCTCGAATTGTTTTTTACCGATAATTATTGAATAAATTTCTGCTTCTGTAAAAGAAATCCGTTAAAAATCAAAGATATGTAAAAATTCGACACTTTCCCAATAGTAATGCTTAATTATAATCACTAATGCAGTTTATCAAAAAATCAAAAGCATTCAAGTCAGATGAGATGAAATTAAGGAATCTCACAATTAGCCTAATAGAATTTTATTAAGTTATAAGTTAAGATTACTTAAATAGCTTCATTTGCAGAAGAAATAATTTCCATGAAATACAATCGATTCAATCATGTTTCAATTCGGAAACAAAATACTCGGCTCAAAATTAAGACTTTTCCGCCTTAATTGATTTCATTATTTAAATTTTCTTTGCTAAACAATAATTAATATGCAAAAATCAATGTTTGTCTTTAACAAGCATTTAAATTTCTCTTATTAAAGTATTTAATGAGTAAAAACAAATTAGAGCTTAAACGTTTTTCAAATTCAGACTTTTTACTTCCTTTTACAAAAAAGGAAGTATTGTATTCGCAAAAAATTTTTCACTCAAAAATCGACCTTAATTTCTATTTTGCTCACCCCCGAATAAATGTTGAGTTTATTTTCTTTCGACCCGACCACACGTGCATATATACCTAAGAACGTATAGACGCCCGAAATATCCATTTTGACGTTTCCCGAGTTAATTACAACGCGTTTTCTCGTGACGTCTGTATGTACGTATGTGCGTATGTATATCGCATAACTCAAGAACGGTAGGTCCTAGGAAGTTGAAATTTGGTACGTAAACTCCTAGTGGGGTCTAGTTGTGCACCTCCCCTTTTGGTTGCATTCGGGTGATTCTAAACGGGCGATCTGCACCTTTTTTGGGGGGAAATCATTATTAATTTCGATGTAAACTCAAGTGGTGTTATAATTTGGCGGAGTCTTTTGGTCTCCAAGTTTTTTCGCCAACTTGGCGACAAATTCGGCGGATTTTTTTTTTCCAAATCTGGTTACAATTTGGCCACTGTTGGTTGATATTTAGAGACTTAACTATTGAATCACATTAAAATTGCAATAATTTGGAAATGACATTAAATTGGTGTAAAATGAAGTCATGTGATGCACACATCAGCTTGTTTTGTAACAATTTTTTACTTTACCAGCTTTTTTTTTACATTATTCTATTTAAAAAATGCAACATTTTATGTACATCAGCTCCTTTAGCAATGTACATATTGTGCTGCTTTTTAAGGGTAAAATAACCTACCAGTTCGTTGCATCCTAAGCTAATTTCAATTTCCTTGTCTTAAATCGTGATTCAAAACAAAATTAATTCAGTGAAGAATGATGAAAATGACGGTAAAAATGATGTGACATGTTAAAATGTCAATACAGTGTTAATTTTTTTTTGGGGGGGGGAGGGTTGTAGGGGAAGCAGGCTAAGTGATTTTCCGGGTTCCTAGATTTTTAAGAGAAACTTTTGACCTGTATTACAGTAATTAGAGTTGTTTCTACAGTAAATCATTAAAAAAACGAGCTGATATGTGCATCACATGACTTCCTTTTACCCCAATTTAATGTCATTTCCCCATTACTGGCAATTTTAATGTGATTCCAAAGTTTACTCTCTAAATATCACCAACAGTGGCCAAATTGAAACAAGATTTAAAAAATAAAAAAATCGCCAAATTTGTCTCCAAGTTGGCGACCAAAAACTGGCGATATATCGCCCAGTGTCCGCCAAATTATAACACCACTTGAGATTACATCGAAATTAACAATGATTTCCCCTCAAAAAGGGGCAAAAGACCCCTTTAGATACACCTGAATGCAACTAAAAGGGGAGTTGCAACACTAGACCCCACTAGGAGTCTACGTACCAAAATTTCAACTTTCTAGGACATACCGTTCTTGAGTTATGCGACATACATACGCACGTACGCACTTACATACGTACCTATAGACGTCACGAGAAAACTCGTTGTAATTAACTAGGGAATCGTCAAAATGGATATGTCGCGTGTCTATACGCTCTGGCACTTAACCACGTGTGGTCGAGTCGGAAGAAAAAACTCATCATTCATTCGGGGGGTGAGCAAAATGGAAATTACGGTCGATTTTTGAGTGAAATTTTTTTCGCGAATACAATACTTCCTTTTTTGTAAAAGGAAGTAATAATCCGTCTTTTATCGATCAATTAAAAAAATGGATCTGTTTTAGTCACTACTAGTGGTACTCGCACAGTTTTGCCCGTAAGTAGAAAATTAAAAGGTCATTTGATTCGCCTGTATATTTACAATTAACGTCTACTATGCGTTTAGTTCTTTTTTTTCAACATGTTTTCATATTTTTAGCAGATTTAAAAATTTAGCTTGTAGCTTAGCAGAAACATGCCTTAGCTTTATACGGAAATTAGGAGAATAAGCCCCTCCCCCAGGCTGCAACATCAGCGAGGGATTCCTCCTATGGCTGTCTTCGTTTTCGTTGAAACTATAAAAACCTTGAAAAAAAAATAATGTCGCCATTTTCAAATTTTCGCCTATGCTCGGAAAAACTTTATATCTTTCATTGCCCCCCCCCCCTCCCGTCCTTGGTTTTGTCACTGTTCATTCATATCAATGTTATATATTTCCACTTTTTTCTTAATTTTTTTATTAATCTTCTCATTCATTTCTTTCTATCTCTTGAATTATGTATTTGTTCACTGGTAATCAACAGAGTTTGATTTTTTTCTTGCTTTTATTTATTGTCCTTTTATTTTGTTTTGGTCTTTTTCCCCGCATAAACTGATTTAAAGGGATTTAAAACTTACATTTGGAACATTAATAAAACCAACATTGTCAATATAGTACACTAGAAAGTCGCCCGTCATGGCATGACGGGTGAAAATTTGCTTCTACACTTGAACGCAGCAATTGCCGGTTTGGTGATATTTTGGTAATTTAAGTTTTAACCCTAACTCTAGTGGATTAACCCTTAATTCCAGTAGATAGTGGTCATTGTTGACCATTTTCACGTTTCTTCATTCTCCTAAAATGACAGTCTTACCAGTGAAACATTTAAGAGACCGGATCGAGTTCAGCCTTGTCACAATAAAGAATTCCCCTGCATGTTTGAAGCCTTGGCTAAGCTCTACCAAAATTATGTCATCAAATTATCATGCCGTGGCGCGAGTTTCATTGTTGAAACACGCGGGTTACTCTATCATCGGCTATTATTTATATTTATATCAATATTCTAAACAAATATTCTGTACCAAAGATGACAAAATGGCTGATTATTCGATAATTAGTGAAATATCTATTTAATACCGCATGAATTCCCAGTGCTTCAAGCATAGATTCACAAAGAATAAACTACGTAAAGCTATATAACAATGCAAATGAACATCCGACAGTTGTTCATGCATATCTCTTCATTTATGAACTGTTTGGTAATAGAAATGTCAACTGAAATTACCCATTTGATGCAGTATATCCAATCTTTCTAATTAGTGAACCTCAGCGCGGAATAAATATTTATTATTTTATCCAGCAATATCAATATAATGGGGACATTAAAACCATTCATTGATTGCAGTCACGGAAAGGTAACTCAACATTTATTATCGAAGATGCATCCAATTATATTCCAGTCTGACAGCACCCCTTCCAACTAGGAGATGTTGTCAAGTATGAGTTTAAAGTGTTTGTTTCGCAGGTCGAGCCTTTCTACACGATCAAATTTGCAAGACATTTTAAGGGCTTTCTCGTTTGGGTTATCGACTGTATTTCACTGTATCTTGCTCAAACCATTACAGTCGGATCCCGCTACAACGCGATCCGACTTGCGCGAAATGGCTATAACGCGAGTTTTTCATGAGTAATGATTTTTTTAATGCGGACACAAATGACTCGCCTGCAACATGAAATTTTTCGGAAAAGAGCGGCGGAGAGTTAGAATGGGCTTCGTTGACACTAAATATTGGTTTTGTGAATGGACTTTCATCCCTTTAGCATCACTGAAAGCGGAAGTTCACCCACTGTATTAGTCTAAACAACGCTTTGCTTTAGTTTATACAAATAACCACGCCGATTCTTAACTTTTTTTTTTTTTTTCATTTTACATGTGAACGGTGATAAAATACGTCGAACGTTGATAACAGTCTGATCGCGCTGCATAAACCTCCTTATTTTTTTTAATTACAAATATATTTACTATGTCAATATTGAAGTTTCTCTCCCCCATTAATCATTGATTTTGTGCTAAATTACAAAATTTTATATCAAATAATAACGCTTTTTCTAAAATACAGAAAAAGTCGGTTCTTTGTAAAAGATACTACAATATATAGTTAATAAATGATTTGAAACAATATGAAGGGTTTTTACAAACGTCTGAAACAATTGGGTATGCTTATAAAAAATTACTAAACATACCTTGTTCCACAACGCGAAATTCCGACTTACGCGAGGTGTCTTGGAACGCATCCCTCGCGTAAGTCGGGACTCGACTGTATTACGGGTGTAACACTTTTTCTTTATATTTGCACTTGGTTCCCCGAATATTAAGCTTTAGCTTTTGTTTTTACATATTAGAGTAAAAGGAAACCATTATGTGTGATACTCAGGGCCGCAGAGAGCCAAGGTCGGCCCTTAGTCAGTTATGTCGCGGCCCCCCCCCCCCAAAAAAAAAGAAGAAAAAGTAGAGGAAAGAAAAGGGGGAAAAGAAGAAAAAAGTGGGAAAGAAGGAAAAAAAGGGGGGGGGGGAGAAAAAAATTGCTTACAGGAAACAGTCAACTTCATTTTAAGTGGCACAACAGTTTATACCAAAAGAGTAAATTTTACGTTTTCTCTTATTCAGAGTCCCCCCCCCCCCTTTTCTTCCTTCCTTTCTTTCTCTATCTTTTTCTTTCTTTCCCTTTTTTTTTGCGTCAGAGCAGTGTCGCCGGGTCCTCCCAAAGCCCGGGCACCTAGTTTCCGACTAGGCTGACATTGCCTCTCGTCGGGTCTAATGATAGTATGAAGTACCACTTTATAAACGAATTTTTTGTGCATGAAAAATAATGATTTCGACGTGTAACGGTTGTAACTGTACGGTCACGCTCGCAACACATACAAATCCTTTTTTAAATGCCAGAAAACTATAAGTTGATACAGTAGAACGTCGTCTATCCGGGTCTCTAGTTTACCCGGATCAAAATTGTAGGTTTAAAAAATATATTCACATAAATCATAATTTTAAATTCGGCAACAATCTATAAGTAAACTAAATAAGTAATAAGTTTATTATTTTGATTAAACGTACAATTTCTGCACAGATCGTACTATACATTATAGTAATCTGGCAAACATCAGAGCGTACTTGCAGCGTCAGTCCGACACCACTGCAGATGAACTATAAATGATTAAAGTGCTACCTCGAAATTATCCTATGTAATTTTGTTAAAAAGCATTGTTTTCTTTACTAATAATAAAGCTCAAAGTCTCTCTGTCTGGATATCGGGATCTCTCTCTGTCTGGATATCGGGATCTCTCTCTGTCTGGATGTCTGGATCTCTGTGACGCGCACAGCGCCTAAACCGTACGGCCGATTTTCATGAAATTCGACACAAAATTAGTTTGTAACATAGAGATGTGCACTTCGAAGCGATTTTTCGAAAATTCGATTTTGTTCTTTTTTTATTCTAATTTTAAGAACATTTTACCGAGCAAATTATCACAACTTGGACGAGTAAATTACCAAATTATCCTAACGTGGAACCATAACATGGGCGAGCAAATAGACATAACGAATTGGCGAGAAATTCATCTTCAATTTTTTGTAAATATACAGGCGAACCAAATGAACTTTTAATTTTTCTACTACGGGCAAAGCCGTGCGGGTACCACTAGTGCTGTAATAAAAGATAAGTTGGATCCGTATTTGAGGAGTTGTTTTACTAGTTCCCCACATTATCCGGATTTTGGTTTATCCGGAACCGGATTGCTTTTGGTCTCATTTAGTCCGAATAAAGGAGGTTGTACTGTATTTCATATTATAATACAATACATAATGGTTAATTAATAACATCATGGTAAATATTCGAATGCAGACGAACCCCGCTTTAGAAGTGCCAATCCCGTTATACCGCTATAATTGTGTCTAACCAAATCTTTTTTATAAGAACTTTGATGTAATCTGTCCATTGAGGCGCCAACTTGTTCTGACCAATACCGTGCTCCAAAAAAAAAAATCTTTTTCAAAAATTTGACTAATTTTTACACTAAGCTGACCATTATTTATTTACGAATACTGTTGCTACGAATGTACTTACGAATGTGCTTACGAATACCATGCTTTGCCATCAATCTTTGAGTTGAGCCGCATCATTACTGCGGTCACTCACCTGGTGTGCTAATTCTACATAAGCTACCAGTTTGTTTGGCTCCCTTAAGAGGTTTTCGCCTACAGCTCAAGTGATTCCTATTCCGGGCTGATGAGTGCTAAAAAGCACGAAACTGCAGTCCTCGGATGGAATAACTGAGCTGGCGGCGCCGGCGTA
The DNA here is from genome assembly GCF_026930045.1 of Uloborus diversus. Taxonomy (NCBI): domain Eukaryota; kingdom Metazoa; phylum Arthropoda; class Arachnida; order Araneae; family Uloboridae; genus Uloborus; species Uloborus diversus. Next base: position 155,622,624 of record NC_072736.1, on the reverse strand, counting down.
TTTTAAGTACTGCTGCTATTCTCTTCAGTATCTATAGTAAAATAAGGATTCCCAGTTATTCAAAAGTAAGAGTGTACTCTAAAATGTTTCCATGCAAAAACGCTCTGTGGAGAGTTCGTTTACAATAAACTTGTGGTCTACTCTACTCTACTGAAAAACACTATTGATGTTGAACAGGAAAGTGGGTCGATTGCTTTGTTAAAGTGCGACTGCATTTTTTACACCTGGGCCTAAATTTTACACAACCTTTACAATGCTTTTAGCTAAATTTGTTTATAGGAGGTAATTACTCCAGAATTGCTAAATAGCTGGAGATTTGGGGATTTAGTTGAAGGTGAAAAACAAAGAGTGCAAAGTAATGTAGAAATGAGAGATTCAGAATAACATTGACTAATAGATTGTTTTGCAAAATCTTCCACAGCAAATAAATACATTGACGCCGAAAAATCAGTTTCAACTTTTGAAAATATGGCTCTCGAGGAAATTATTAAGTTAGCAATTCCTCATTCAAATTCTGATTCATCTAAAGGAGAACTTAGGAATATAGGAGAGAATATAAAGTCAGAAAATGTAAAAAAAAGAAACGTTGCATTTAGAAACTAGAAAAAGGTATCGTTGTAAGAAGGTGACAGCACTACCATTTGCCGGTTTTGTGTTTTACATTAAAATACATACTACAATCTAAAAATAACAGAACCTTAAAGTGATGGAAAAAGTAAGCGTGTTAATTTGTTTTAAAGCTGCTATTTATTCAAAATAGAAATAATTTCATTCAATATAAAGTTTTGAATGGACATCCAGTTTATCCATTTTAGACTTTTTAAATTTGGTTTTGGTAATGCTCCTTAGCACGTGTGTTGCGCTGCTTTAATAGCATCATCGTAAAAAGCTCCTTTGATTGCAGTTTTCAGTTTCGGGAACAGAAAATAGTCACACGGTAATAGATCAGGCGAATACAGAATGGATTGTATCTCTTTTCTGTTCCCGAAACTGAAAAATGCAATCAAAGGAGCTTTTTACGATCAAGCTCCAGGCATTCAAGCAGCGAGATACAGGTGCTAAAGGACATTTCTAAAACTGAATTTAAAAAGTCTACGGAGAAATTTGTTGGCCATTCAAAGTGTTTTATTTCATTAAATGGGTATCGTTTTGAATAAATATTAGCTTTGAAACATAATACCATGCTTATTTTATTCTATTACTAAAAGTTCGGTTGTTTTTAGATCACTCTGTGTATACAGGGTGTTCCGGTTTAACCTGCAAGACCTTTATTTTTGCAACCGTTAGTTCTAGATGCATACTTTCAATTGCAAAAATGTTCAAAATCATATAGAGTTAAGATGTTTACAGTTTGAAGCGAAAATAAATATAAGACAAAAAATTAAAAATTTAACTTTTTAATCAGGCCTTTGGACCCCTAACTTATACTTAGGGAAGTAATCCCCCCTCCCCACTGAAAAATGTTAATAACGCAAAAAAATGGACTTTTGTGCGACCACAATTCAACGAGATATTCGAGTTCAAAGCTTTAAGGGACCATACAGAAGATGAGATTGGAACTTGTAGCACTTTCAGGAGAATGACAGGTTGTCGAAGAAAAAAAAACAAAGTATTTATACTTTTCATTGCTATTAAAAAAATAATGCAAATGTTATGCAAAAACACCCGACAAAACCTCGAACAATTTAAAAAAACACTCTATACATGCATATAATTTTAAACCCTTGTCAACCACTACATTTCCCCCCAAAAGGTATTATTGACGGCGAGTGAAAAGTGATGTAAGTCACAGATCGCTCTGCGTGTCATATCTCGGTAAATATTGGTCGAACTAATGTCATTTTTTTTTTGTGTTGGAGTTATTTTTCAATGAGGATTATTTCCCTGAATATAAGTTAGGGGACCTGGGACCCGTATAAAAAGTTAAATTTTGTATTTTTTGACTCATTTTTATTTTTGCTTCAAACTTCCAATATCTTAACCCTGCATCTGTCTTTTGAACATTTTTGCAACTTGAAGTCATATAGAACTAACGGTTGCGAAAACAGAGGTCCTTCAGGTTAAAACGGAACACCCTGTATAAATAAAAAGAACGAATATCTGTCTGTAAAAGAACGAAACATCTCTAACCATAACCAGTATTCCTCAAGACATTTCAGGAAAGGAGCTGTAACAAGCCAAGTTTCAGGAGAAGAACGATACAGCTCTCCAATATAAATCACTGCATTAGTTCATTGAAACTAATTATTTTTCTTAAATCACAAGAATAGTATTGTTCTCTCATTACAACAAAATATTGTTTGGATGATTATTATAAATGCAATATGCATTTGTATTATTACACAGATTTGCAACAAAAAAGGGGCATCATCAATATGTAACCATTAATGATGCATAATCTAAATCAAATTTTATTAAAATGTCATTAGAATTGGTTTCGTAGAGCCAAATTCTAACATAACATGAAATACGAATACAAAATCTTTAAAAATAAGTTTTTAAACCGGTTTTTTGTGATTTCTGATTTTTTTTAATGTGGAGCTCAACTCTTCTTGCACTGAGGGTTTCAATTTTATTTTTTCATTTATTTTAAATAAACTGTCCTTTTTTACATATAGTTCATCCAAATGCCATTTTAAAGCTTGTTTTAGTTTTGTATTACACAGTTTAATATACAAGAAAATGTATTTAAAAAACTAGGAATTAAAAAATACTGTGATTATTATTGTTGTTTCTAAAATTCGCACTGTCCAAATTTCCGACGGGCCTAGATTTTGCAGGATATACTGTATTGCATTTAGAACAAATCAAACGAATATTCATCTAGGTTTGTCTACTTAGATTGAAAATAACTACCATTAAAATCAGCTGACGCCTCTTTCTCAGAGAAAATAAAATAACCACAAACTAAAGAAGTGTTAATTTTGTTTTCAGTTCTACCGCAGCTTTTTTATTATTTCACATACTTCTTTAATTGGTTTAAGTTTTTCAAAAGAAACGGCTTTTTTTTAAGTTTAACAATGCTTTCCTTAAAAGATTACACATCAAGTTTCGGTAAATTCTTTCATGAAAAATATACCGTCAACAATAAAACCTCATTACTTACACGAATAAAAGGATAAAAGTTTTCCCTCACGAAGGATTTTGAAAAACTCTTTTCTTTTGCTTTTTAATGGATAAATTATTTTATTAGTTGGTTGAATAATATATTTTTTTTTCTAAATTGAATGAGTTGATCCTGTTGTGCTAACCAACCGTTTGGCTTATTTTATATCTCAGGGGTGGCAGTCTGATTTCGTCATTTTAATAGGAGGGTGTGTGCGTATGCACATACAGCATATCCCCGTTCAATCTACAAAACCTGTACTTTCGCAACCATAGTTCTACATAATTTCTTTAAATTGCAAAATGTTCAAAACAAAATGCAAAGTTAAGATATTAAAAGCTTGAAGAGAAAAAAAAAACAGCTAGAAAAATACGAAATCAAACTTTTTATATGGTTCCCAAGTTCGTTACATTACCTTTATTGAAAAAGCGTGGAAAACCAATTCAAACATTTAAAAAAAAATTGATATCAGTAAGATCAATATTCACCGAGATAGGAAAAGCAGCGTTTTGTGACTTGCATCACTTCCACCTTCAACTACAATCAAATACACCTTTTAGGGGAAATATAGCGGACAGCAATAATTGCTTACATGAACTTTTGTAGCTTTTTTTTTTTATTTTTATAAATCATGGCATGAAATTTGTATTTACTATTTTTCAATAACAGTGAAAAAGATAAATATTTTGTTTTTGTACTTCGACAACATGTCATTCCTCTGAAAGAGCGATAGGTTCCAATCTGTAGGACTCGATCGATACATCGGCCAGGCCGATCCATCGGCGCCGATGGCTCAAAAATTTAGCCATCGGCATCGGCGGCCGATGCTAACTTGAAGACATCGGCCCATTGCCCTTGAAAAACATCTAAATGCCGATGTATCGCCGGTGTTTTTCGGGAAACGAGCTGATGTGCGCATCACATGACTTCCTTTTACCCCAATTTAATTTCATTTCTCCATTACTGGCAATTTTAATGTGATTCAATAGTTTACTCTCTAAATATCACCAACTGTGGCCAAATGAAAATCAGATTAAACAAAAAAAAAAGCAAAATAGCCAAATTTGTCGCCAAGTTGGCGAAATAACTTGACGACCAAAAGACTGGCGATATATCGCCAAGTGTCCGGCAAATTATAACACCACTTGAGTTTACATCGAAATTAACAATGATTTCCCCCCAAAAAGGGGCAAAAGACCTCTGTAGAAACACCCGAATGCAACCAAAAAGGGAGGTGCACAACTAAAACTCACTAGGAGTCTACGTACCAAATTTCAACTTTCTAGGACATACCATTCTTGAGTTATGCGACATACATACGAAATCCGCACATACGCATACGTACATACAGACGTCACGAGAAAACTCGTTGTAATTAACTCGGGGATCGTCAGAATGGATATTCCGGGTGTCTATACGTTCTTAGGCACTTATCCAGGTGCGGTCGAGTCGAAAAAATAAACTCAATATTTATTCGGGGGTGAGTAAAATGGAAATTAAGGTCGATTTTTGAGTGAAAATCTTTTCGCGAATACAATACTTCCTTTTTTGTAAAAGGAAGTAAAAAAAAGGGGGGGGGGGATCTAACTATAACTTAATTATTTTTACCGCATAATTAAAAATGACTACAGTACAGGGCTCGAAATAGGGCAGTACCGGAACGAACACCAGTTTTGGAAATATGCCGAGTTTCGGAAATATGCCGAGTTTCGGATTACTATCGAAATTTTCACAACATGTCCGACACTTATCAAACACTCACTTTGAATGAGAGTTTTCGGAAATCCATGCTCTTAAATCGACATAATTACAGTATGCATTAGCATGTTAGTCGAGCAATTTAGTACAAAAAACGAGGCTCAAATTTGGGGGGGGGGAGGACAACATGGAGGCCCTGCGACAGTCAATATCTCTGGATAAAATTTACGAATTTTCTTTTCCCCCGAACAGAAATCGAAAACCTCAATATTTTCCCTATTTAAGTTATTTTTTTAACTTAACATTAAATAAAGAAATACTCACATATCCTGACATATAATCTGGCCCTTTAGAAATTAACTGCAGTAAAAGCTCAATCATAAGAATAATGTATGAAATGGTGAATTTAGGGTTTGTGTAATGATTAAAATCTTCCAAAAAAAGTCATGATCTTTCTTTTTTTAATAAGCCATATAAAAAAGTTTTTCACTGAAATCATTATTTATAATTTTATAGTTCGTCACCTTAAAACATAATTGCATACTGTAGTTTTACCTTTACGGTAGATTTATTTTTATTTATTTACTAGCTGACCCGGCGAACTTTGTTCCGCCTTAATGGCAATAAATAAGCAGATTGTGTTTTTTTTTTTTTTTTTTTTGGAAAAAATACAAAAAAAAATTAAATAACTACATTAATCATTCATTATTATTTCTGTATTTTAGTACATAGGTTGCTCTTCACTTAAGTACCTTGTGATACACGACATTTTTTGTTTTATTATCAGGCGCAAAAACAAACAACGCAGATGGTCTTCCGACCCGTGAACATGCCACGTATAATTGACCATGTGAAAAACATGAATGTTCTAGATTTAAACCACAAACGTTTAAGGATTGGCCTTGTGATTTGTTGATGGTCATGGCAAATGCAAGACGTATCGGAAATTGAAGTCTTTTAAATTCAAACGGCATATCGGTTGGATCATCGGGATCCTCGGAATGAGAACTTCCTCACCTTTGAATTTTCCTATCATTATCGTAGCGTAAATTACATTGTTCATCAATTTACTAACCACCAAACGCGTACCGTTGCACAGTTTTGGTTGGTTTATGTTTCGAAGCATGATTACTACGGAGCCAACCTTTAGGCGTAAATTGTGCGGTGGTAAGCCAGGCACGTCCAAAGAGTTTAAAAATTCAGTTGGATAGTTGGTGGCTTCATCTTCATTTGTGACGCAGTCAATAGATTTGAATGAATGCATTGTTCCAATGATCTTATTTTGAATTATGTAGTTCAGGTCATCTACATCTTTATTCTTAGCCGCTAAAATTGCTCGCTCACTCAACCATTCATTATTTTTGTAGTTAGAAATAATATTTGGAAATACATTGTTGATAAGTTCGTCTTTTGATGAGACAAAATTACAGAAATTATTTGGAAATGATATTAATCCGCTCGATTCATCGACAGGTACTTGACCATTACCGATAGTCAGCAATTGCTCCGAGAAATCTTCAGCAGATGTATCATTAAGCAATGTAACTCTCATGTTTGTTGTCAGCTGCAGTTTCTTCACATAGCGCCATAGATTTGACGATTTGAGGCAAGCGTTTATTTCATCGGCAGCCGTAGATCTTGGAATTACTGGCAGTATTTGGCGGAAATCGCCAGACAGTAAAATCATTGCTCCTCCAAAACATCTCGAGTCATTGCGTAAATCTTTTAATGTTCGGTTAAGTGCTTCTAATGCACGTTTATGCGCCATTGTGCATTCGTCCCAGATGATGATTTTCGATGCCGCTAAAACTTTGGCCATTGCTGAGTGTTTTGCAATATTACACGTTGGTTCTTCAATAGTTTGAAGATTTAACGGTAATTTGAATGCTGAATGAGCCGTACGGCATCCTTCTAACAATGTGGCTGCTATTCCAGAAGAAGCAACTGCAACCGCTATGTTGGATCTCGCCCGAACAGTTGCTAAAACTAATGACATAAGGAATGTCTTGCCAGTTCCACCAGGGGCATCTAGGAAATATAAACCACTATTTTCATCAGCGATTGCCTTCATTAAAGTATCATAAACTTCCTTTTGTTGGTAATTCAACAGGTGTACATTCCTTTGAACTACTTAGCTGTCATTTTACGTCAATTACATAGCTGTCATTTGCGTTTTGTTATTCCAAGTCTGATTCTTTTTTGTTATACCACGTTTTATAGTGACTGACGTTTCATGTCAAGTCACACGGGAACGCTGTAGAACGGGATAAAAAGCATCCTATGTCCATCTCCTGGCTCTAAGCTACCTCCCTACCAATTTTCAGCCGAATCTGTTCTGCCGTTCTTGAGTTATAAGTGGTGTAACTAACACGACTTTCTTTTATATATATAGATTTTTTGGGAATGAAAAAAAAAGCATTGCCTAAAATTTTATATTCAACTTTCCCCGGATTAAATTGTTATAAACTGATTAAGAAAATCATTTCTCTACAGATATTAAGGCGCGACTAAAGAAAGCGAAATCAGAAAGGTGAATTTGGGGAAATTTAATAGTTTTAAATGTTAAAAATTTTTTCAAAAATTACGTGAATGCTTTTATTCTTTCAAGATAACTATATCTTTCACAAAACTCTACCTCATTTAGCCAAAAAATAATTATCCTTTATTAATGATGTTTAATAATATGTAGCATATTCAGTAAGTATATTCACGTTTAGTCTACTGCTAAAAAAGCTCTGCACTTGGTGTAACAGTTGTTGTGAAAATTGTGTATATAGAACTCGTTTTTGTGCTCAAATGAATATTTGTTATAGAAATATTAATAAGTGAATTTTTTATTTGAACCTTTGATTTATAACTGTTATTATTATTTAATATCAAGTTCGTCTTTAAAACACGATTGCAAACCATCTTTGCCTACGTTAGGGGAAGGAATAGGATTTAGGCACTCTTTTGCGGCAATTTTTCTTTATTAAAATTCCAAATACGCAAGTAAAAAAAAAAAAATTGAAGTCCTAAAAAGAAGCTTAAGAAGACCTTCAGTGACCTTGGTGGCGAAAGAGGTTCAGGGTGTTAAGCGAAAAAATTGAGTACTGGCTCTCCAATGCCAGTTTTTAGGAATTGAAGTACCAAAAGCGCATTTTTTGACGATTTTCGGAAGTGTTGCGTATGGAGGGGGGGGGGGAGGTATGGGGCATTGCCCGGCATTTTTTCGAAATCTTGAAAACGTTATTACAGGATCGCTTCTTTTTTCTCTCCGTGGCTACGTTCCTATTTTTTTTTAAATCAAAATTTTGCTTAAAAAAATTCCAAAAGGTTTTTTTCCCCAACAACATTTAAAAGTAATTCGATAGTAATATTTTAGATTTCTACCCTTAAATTTCATTTACTAGTTGAAATACAATAAATCTCTAGTCAAAGTTGTGTTTTACTTCCGTTTTTATCTCTGAACATTTTACTACTGGTGTGACTTTCATTCCAAGTTTTTAAAATCCTCTCTCTTTCCTCTTTTGTTAGAAACATATTTCTGTAAGTCATAATTTTTTTTCTACACTTTGCTGTGATTTTTGACATAATATTTTCATAACAAAAATATAATAAATATAAATATGCAAGGGGCCTCTATCTAGCTATCATATTCATTTATCCATTCATTTTTAAAAATATGATTTGTCATCGGTTTTTACAATGTACTGAATACTTTTTTGTTCTTTAAAAAGTGTTTGAAACCTATATTTCTTCCATCCTTTAGTAAGGTGCTGCCAACGGTATCGGCCGTCTTTGAACCGTCGGCCAATAATCGGCATCGGCCAAAAATAGCCATCGGTCGAGCCCTACCAATCTCATCTTCTGCATGGTCAGTACTAACTTGTGACTCGAAGATCTCCTTGAATTTTAGTTTTATTACATGCTTCCCTTTGCTAATTTCTCCCCAGGAAAAAAACTACAAGTGATCAGCTGCTATTTGTCATTAGATATATTTCTTATTGAAAAGTGAGTTGCTTCACTTTTATGCAAAAAGATATTAAATATGATATAATTTAAACAAATACGCATTTCAAATATACTAGCTCACCCATGCAAAACATTCACGTGCAACGAAAAAGTTAAATTTTTTTTAAAATTATTATTTTAAAATGTGATTTGGTTGTTTATTTTTCACTGACATCGGTAAAAAAAATCTCTAAAATGATGTCTTACTTTTGAAGCTCGATGAAGTATTAAGGAAGTTATAGCGTACCGACAAAAAAAACCCTTTGAGAAATAACATACATGCGATTTACCATGTTAAACTTTTTTTCTGATTTCAACACAACAAAACTGTGCTTTTGAATTCTGTTCCCAATGTGTTAAGGTTATATGTTAATAGAAATTTTTAAGAATTCAGCTATTATTCAATAACCACATTTTCTGGTCTATGGGAGAACCGATCCCATTCCGAGTTATTGGCTGTTACAAATTTAGCTAACAGAAGTCATTTCGAAAAAGCTATACAGTATACACTAAAGCAATATGCAATAGAGCAATAAAATAAATGGATATAGATGACTCTAAATTGTTTAAAAAAAATTTAAGTTACATTGCAATTTACCATAGTATAGTTAGTGTCGTGTTTCTTTATTTTGACAACAATGGAAATGTAGCTCAATATCCTGTAATGAGTTTAGATAACATATTCACGGAGATTTGGATCAGAATTCTTTTGAAGAAAATTCGTCATTGAAATGATATTTTCCTGTCGATGAGGATTCGAACTCACAACCTTTGCTATTTTTATCATGACGCTCTAACCAACTGTGCCACTGGGTCTTTGTTTCGGAATGCTATGCATTGAACCAATTACAGGGTTTAATGTACTACAGATAAATAAATGCAGAATAAATCGGTTTTTCGGCAAAATAGCCAAATTGTGAATAGCATCACTATAGTACGTTCATTTAACAGAAATTATGTTTTGATAACTATGTTCATTTTATTTTAAAAAAGGACCTTTAGATGTATCACTAATGGTACGGAAACAGAAAACTCATTAAATAAATTGTACAACGAAAGCAAGTAACCTCAATAACACTTCGGAATAAATAAAACTTTCTCAGCCCGTATATTTACAGCCTCCAAATACAGTTTGGAATGTCCTAAATTCTAGCCAAATAATTGGCGATTAATTTCTAAGAATATACGAAATTCTTGCTCATTTAGGAACTTGCATTTAGCACTAAAAGTTTTAAAAAAATATATCAAACGCTCCGATTTCACTAATCCCACGTAACAGTTTACAAATACCAGTTTCAGTAAAGTTCCTATTAGAAAGAAATAAAAGGTCACCATTTCGACATTCATTTATCTTGAAAACAAAAAAGGCGCTAGATTTGAATTATAACTTTTATACCATGAAAGCTCCGACTAATTATGCATTGGAATTTAAAGCTCGCGTGGATGATTTATAAAACCGGGATCTTAAAGAGAACAAACTTAAATTAGTAATAGTCGATTCTGTGGAAAAAAAACTACTTTTAATGTTTTTACAAGACATTAAGAGCTAAACGAATATTTTTTGGGAAATTTAATGTTATATTTGGTTTTCAAGAAATTCTATTAGTTTGGCATTAAAAAAGATGAATTAACTCTTCATTTTCTGTAAAGTTTAAATGTTTTCGCATCAAAGAAATGCAAACCTTTTTTCTTTTCAATTAACAAAGTTCGATTTTTTTGTATTAAAAGAATATTTCTGTCAGAAGGAAATGATTAAATTTATTTGTCGTGGTTAGAATTAAAGTGTCTAAGTTATCCTAACATATAGTTTGAAGTAATTGAAGGTTTTCTGAAAACATCTTTAAATATAAATATATATATATATATATATATATATATATATATATATATACATATATATATATATATATATATATATATATATATATATATATATACATATATATATACATATATATATATATATATATATATATATATATATATATATATATATATATATATATTTCAAGGCAAGGATTTGCATTGTATTTGAGTACTCCTTACAGCCTCCACCAGTTTTTTTAGTTGTACACTCAAATTAATTTAACTGATATATTCTTACAGACCCACCACGATTTTTCAGTTGAGCACTACCACTAATTTTCAAAATTTGCCACCACTGCCATAAAAAAAGGCTTGTAACTGAAGATTACAAAAATTTAATTTGACATGTCTTGAGTTGCTGTTTATAAATAATGTCACATTTTCTTTCAACATATTTGGCTCCTCCTCCCTTTTGACACAAAATGCCACACTTCACCTTACCCCCTCTTCTCTCCTTGTCACATGCTATGCAATGTTAGATTAACATTCTTATTTTTAAAAAAAGATGTTTCTATTTTACTCCAAATGTCGGATGTCACACTTTTTGTGACGCCTTCCCTTGCCATAAACTGTCACCATTTCACGAAATTCTCCTTTCAAAGAGCGACATAATTTGTGGACGAAGGCAAAAGTTCACAATTCTTTACCCGTTGGTACCCTAAAACCTTAAAAAAATAATTTTGGTTCATTTTCAAACTATTCAAATGAAGGGCTTTCAAGCGACACAAATTCCCTTTCTAAAAAAATTAAATAATTCAATTTAAATATTAATGGGGCAGGAATTTAAGTATTGTGCAATTTTACTTTTAAATACGATTTTCTCAAAACGTCAATTTTAAAAATCAATGTTTCTTTTTCTAGAAAAATTCTTCACATATTACTTAGAAATTTTCACTACATTTTAATTTTGTGATTATATTTATCCTGGAGTGCAGTTGTTGTTTTATGAGTCACAATTTTTCCTGAAAATCTGTTTTTATGGGCAAAACTGTCTTTCATTCAAAAATCACTATTGCTTAAAATTTAATAAATTAAGAGAGAAACAGAATAGAATTTCACTTCGGTAGACTCTTATATAGTTCTTGAAAACACTAAACATCGTCAGTTTCTCCCGCTGAAACCTTTTTAGAAAAAGGTACATAAAGTTTAGCATTAACATTAAACACATACAGGGTACCGACTCACCTTTAATTCGTAAATAATGAAGATTATTTTCAGAAAGAAAGCTACGCCAGAATAATTTTCAGTGATCTATTCAGATTTCACGCTCCACATTTGCTGCCACATTGAAAAAATAGCTGATGTCTATCAGATAATTACTATAATTACGAGGGCAATTTAGCCACCAGTTGCGCAAGTTCGGCTGGACGGAGCGCAACTGGTATTTTTAATTGACACTGGCCCAAGTCAACTTGGAATCATCGCATTGACATGAAGATGTAACGTAAATCAACGAGAAGTGAGAGATGTCTGTACAAAATGACGTTAATAGAATGATGCCATTGCATTCGTCAGAAAGCTATGAAGATATAATCAAGAAGAAATGTCTTTTAATCAGTCACGGGACAGCAGACCTGACATTGAGGTGCCCTTGAGCATAAATCTAAATCAGAGATTCCCAAACTTTTTGTCCCATGGACCACCTACCTATTTTTCCAGATTTTTTGTTGAGCTTTTGTAAGAGGCATTAAAGTAGAGCAAGGTGTTTATCCTCATATATATATAATAGCCAATGACCGAATAATGCGCGAGTTTCAACAATGAAACACGAGCCATGGTATGATGATTTAATAATATACTTTGGTAATTTTTAACAAGCAGGGAAAGGTTTTATTATAACAAGACTGAACTCGATCCGGTAACTTAACTGTTTTACTAATAAGAGAGTCATTTCAGGGGAATGAAGAAATGAAAAAATGGTCACAAAACAATAAAAGCTACCTACTGGAGTTTAGGATTCATCCACAGGAGTTAGGGTTACAATTTCATCTACCAAAATGTCCCCAAACATTAAATGGCTTCATTCAAATGTAGAAGCAATTTTCACTCGTCATGCCTTGACGGGCGATTTTCTAGTATTATTAAATATGAATTCCAATTGATTTCAACGGAGGCTGAAATTTCACCTCGGCTATTCAAAAATAGTCAGGTGAAAGAAGAGAATACATGTAGAAATGTGAAATTTTAACTCTCAGAAAACATCTTGAATTATTTTCAATAAGTGCCTTTTGTTAATATGTAAAATTTTACTTTTGTTTTCAATTTCTCGTGACAAGGAAGAGTCATTGCTATTGGTTTCAATTGTGTTAGTATTTACAAGTTCTGAGCAAAAAAAAAAAAAAAAAACAGAATAGGACAGACTTAACAGAATTATATTAACTATATTTAATTAATATATAAATAGTCAACAAACATGCTGTGACGATAAATAAGTCAGTTTTTTGGTAAAATTTTGGCAATAACATGCTTAAACGAGACAGTGGGAAGCAAGTCGACATTTTCAAGTTTTGAATAAAACGCGTATAAAGTTCCTGTCCTAGTTAGGCTTTCATTTAAAAGTTTTTATGAATCATGCTGTACAGCTACACCTACCAAGGCTACTGGTACCAAAGATACTAGTGCTATCTTTTGCATCAAAAGAGGAGAGGTTCACCTACCATTTGTACCGGTTACCTCCAAATTTTGAATTTCAGCATTTACATCCCTTTGCTTCTCACTGCCTCAAATGTCTTTTATAATGCTAGATTTTGTCAGATACAAGTGTACTACCGGTCTCCTCGACCCCTAGTTAAATGTCGTGCAGCCCTATTTTTTATACCATTGACAAGGATTCCTTGTTTGTGTAAGTAGGTCCATGAGGTCCATGGGGACCACTTAGGGCGCTACTGAGCTAGATTAAGTGGTAAATAAAATTGGTATTAAATGTAAGAAAACTGTTCTCTTACCAGTTTTACGCATTCTGAATTTCAAAGCATAACCAAGACAAAGCTAAAAAGTATTTTTTAATTTCTCAAAGAGACTTGACGTATACACGAGACAAAAGCAGTTTTTCTCCTGTTTATGTCATGTAACAATTATCTTATATAATGACTAGATTAAGCTTGTATTCATGTTGAGATTTTTACAAAATAATAAAAGATAAAACATTCAAGTTACCATGTATGAGTTAAAAAGTATGCCAAACTTCACCTGTTTGCATAGGTAAGTTAAACTACTAATTTTTATCTCATCTACAATTTAACCATTAGAAGTTATAGCGATCAAGATATTTATGATACACATATGTAATCTTTATAATATATATACAGGCGTCCCTCGTGTAACACGGTTAATTCGTTCCATGTAGAATCGAAACCGTGCTATGCGAGACTTTTTTAAAAATACCGTTTTAACTTATGCATTACACTATAATTAATCATGTACATAGTAAAAATCATGTCAATATGTATCGTGTTGTATCAAAACCATGTTATACGAGACTTAGAAATAATGTGAATCAAGGGATGTGTACCGTGTTACATTGAAACCAAGTTTCATAAAACAAAGTAAAAGCTTTTTAGAGTTATTATCAAACATTAACAGAATGTATTAAACAAAATTGAAAAATTCCATCTTTTTTAATCGACTTCAAAAAGGAGGCGGTTATCAGTTCATACCGTATGTATGTTTTTTTTTTTTTTTGTTTGTTTGTTTGTTTGTACCGATTTTGATGTTGTTTTTTTTTTAATGGATAGGGAATAGCTCAACTTAGGTCCCATTACTTTGTTTGATCATATTTGTACCTAAGGCAAAAAGTTATGGGCAAAAAACAGTAAATTTCATGTAATTTCCCTATTAAATGATTAAATATAAAACCCATTGTTATAAAAGTTTTGTGCCATATAACAGTAACATTAATAGTAATTGTAATGATAATTTTGAATGAAGGCTTCTTTGAAGCAAAACAGTGATATAGAGCCAAACTCCTTACTAGTTAACTTCTTACTTTTACTGAAATATCTACATTTACACTAAAAAGAATGAAATAAAAAAATTTTGAAAAAAATAGAACCGACTTCAAAATTGCTCTGCAAAGTGAAAAATAATTTTATTCTTTAAACACCATCGATAATACTTTTAAACAAAATATTTGAAGTTGGCGCAAAAACGATAGATAAGATCATTCACAGCCATAACTCAACTACAACTATAAATTTAACCAGGCCTAGTTTCTTCACTACCACATACATTATGCATTGATAACAGCATATTTGAGTAACGATATAAATGTTTCGTTAATAACTTTTGGATGATTTTCTGAAAAAAGTATGAACGAAGCATCGTTACACTGGATTTCACTTTTTGTTTTTGCGCCAACTTCAAAAAGTTTGTTTAAAAGTATTATCGATGGTGTTTAAAGAATAAAATTATTTTTCACTTTTTAGAGCAATTTTGAAGTCGGTTCTTTTTTTTTTTCAAAATTTTTTTTAAACATAACTTTCGTGTTATATCAAAACCATGAAGTATTCAATTCAAGTTTCGTACCGTGTAATATCGAAACCGTGTTATAATAATCGCAAATTCGGCACCGTGTAATATCGAAACCGTGTTGTACAAGTACCGTGTTAAACGAGGGACGCAAAGTTCGAAATGCAAAAAATTTCTGAATTCGGGCATGTCGTAATTCCGATGATTCCGAATTTCAAAATGTGTGCTATAATTACTTGTCGCTGAAAAAAAGAATTAAACGAAAATGTTTTAAACAATGGCAATTAATTATGTCACTCACTATCTGCCAATCACAAAGCAAATAAATCGATCGAACGGCAGCAGTGAGATAGTTAAGACAATAAGCGATCTTGATCGATTAAAAAAATTAATCGATATTTTTAGAGAACGATAATTCATTCTTAAATGAAATTTAGCGACAGTGCGTAAATGATAACTGCTCAGTTGCTCAGTTTTTAAAAATATCAATTCTTATGATCAGAAAGGCCCATATTTATTAACTAGAGCGGAAATTTGATTGAAAAATTTTCTCAGTATTTTGAAGTCGATAAAATTAATTCTTAAGACAGTTGAAATTGGAAATAACTCGAAAAAATCATTAATGCGTAAAATCTTTCTTTCAATACATTAAATTAGAAATGGCGAAAAATATTACAAACAAACTCTCTAAGCCATATTGAATCAAGATTTCCAAAAACACGCTTCGATAAAACAAATGAAAAATAAAATCCGAAATTCTAATTGCCCAGGAAATAGCAATCAGAGTTAAACTTTTAAGTATTTTTCATTTCACTTAACCTTCCTTCATTTGATAAATCAATTAACTTCATTTTTCACAATACCTTGCATTTCTGCTTAGTATTTTTTCTATATGTCGTGGTTAAAACAAAAGGGGTCTAAGTCATTCTAACACGGTTTTAAGTAAATGAAGATTCTGTAAAATCATCTGCAAAGTAGAATTTTAACTTACGAAGAATTTGTATTCAAAGATAGGTACAAAGCAGTTTGAAAGCGGGCCTAACATCCTTTCATTTTCAACACTAGCTGCGTCGCCCAGCTTTGCACGGTCTGCCTCGAAAATAAGTTATATAAATTGACGCGGGTTCAACAATCAGGCTTCAATCAAAAAAAAACTGTAAAATTTTCCGTCAAAATAATCGTTTTTAAAGAAAGAAAACGGCAAATCAAAAACTTCCGAATAAATTAAGCGCAAATCTCCATAAATGCAACTAAAATCCTTGATTATCGTCTACTGGCAGTACAAAAAAAAAAGATAAATTGCCAAATAATAATCAAAAGGAGAAAATTTCATTTAGTCACTGTCGAGAAAAAAAAAGTGGGAACCTTCTGAATAGTTTTATTCGTGCTAATTTAAAATGAGATCGCACAAACGATGCTTTTCCGATATGAAATTCTGTTCCATTAGGCTTAAAATGCTTTTTTAAAAAAAAAATCCGGTTATTTTACAGCCTTGATTTTTCTGAAATTCGAAAGAAATAAATCATTTTCAGGGGCATTTTTCGCGAGCTTTCGAATGGCGCTAAATTTGAACTGATCGGAAAATTATTTCGGGTAGAAAGAGCCGCTCCTACTCGGCTGCCCAAGTACCTCCCTGCCAAATTTAGTCCAGATCCGACGTAAACTGTGGATTTGCATAGGGAACATGCATACACAAATACATATGAAATAGTGAGAAGCAAAGGGATGCAAGCGGCAAAGTTAAACATTTGGAGATAACCAATACAAATGGTAGGTGAACTTCTCTATCTTGGGGCAAGAGATTGTACTAGTAGCCCTGGTAGGTGCTGCTGTGTAGCATGATTTAGAAAAAAAATCATTTAAAGCCTACCTAGGATCCAATCTTTAAACGCGATTTACTCGAAACTTAAAATAGTCCACTTGCATCCCTTTGCTTCTTATTGCCTCATACATTCTTTGTTTTATTTATATAGATTACGTCAGTTATGGTTGAACATTTGTTATACAGAGTTACTTTTAAATCTGCAGAGTCATAAACATCTAAAGATTACCATCCATGATAAAACACAGTAGAATTATACACCATGTTCCGGAAGACATTTTGTGGAGTTCGGAAATGTTTTGCCATGAAAAATCATGGCGCAGAATTCGCCCGTGTTGCTCACATAGATGGTGGGTCTACCGATGTTTATGGCTCTTAAGACTTCATGGTAACTGTGCATAACACATTTACCCCCCCCCCACACACACACAATAAATAAAACGTTCACTTTCGGACCGCTCCGTACATTTTTTTTTCTTTTGTTTTGATTTAATGAAAGAATTATCATAAACTTAGGTTTTCCGAAAGAATGTCACTTTGGGTGATTCTCGAAAAAATGTCCAGTGCGTAACGCTAAGTTTTTATTTTTTCCAGCTAACCAAAGCCTTCAAAAATTAATGCTGTTGGGGAATAATACATGCTTTAATATACTATCAAAGTATAACAGTTAATCCCATATTTAATTAATAATTACTGATTATAATGAAAAGCTTAGCGTTTTCGATGGATTTTCTAGAAAAATGTCATTTTACGTTTACTACGGGTTTTTTGAAAGAATGTCATTTTACATTTGCTACGGGTTTTTGGAAAGAATGTCATTTTACGTTTATGATGTGTTATCTGAAAGAACATCATTTTACGTTTACGGTGGATTTTCTGAAAGAATGTCATTTTATGTTTACAATGGGTTTTCTGAGAGAATGTCATTTTACGTTTACTATGGGTTTTCTGAAGGAATGTCATTTTACGTTGACGACGGGTATTCTGAAGAAATGTCATTTGGTCGATTCTCGAAAAAAATGTCCCGTGCGTAACGCTAAGTTCTTTATTTTTTCCAGCTAACCAACGCCTTCAAAAAATAATGCTGTTCGGGAATAATACATGCTTTGATATGTCAAAGCATGAAAGTTAACCCCATATTTAATTCATAGTTACTTAAATAAAATAAAAAACTTAGCGTTACGCATGGGACATTTTTTCGAGAATCGCCCATTTAACGTTTGCGATGGGTTTTCCGAAAAAAAAAATGCCATTTTACGTTTACAATGGTTTTCCGAAAGATGTCATTTTACGCTTACGATGGACTTTCTGAAAGAGTCACTTTTCGTTTATGATAGGTTTTATGAAAGAATTTCATTTTACGTTTACGGTGGGTTTTACGAAAGAACTTCATTTTACGTTTACGGTGTGTTTTCTGAAGGAATTTCATTTTACGTTTACGGTGGGTTTTCTGATAGAATTTCATTTTACGTTTACGGTGGGTTTTCTGAAAGAAAGACAAATCCGTGCGCGATAGCAGAAAATTCTGGCTGCTCGTCCAATCAGAGGCTTGGAAATCGACTTTCACCAACTACCGTTTTCACCTGGCAGTTCAGGTTGGTGAACAATTTTCATGCACTCCTAGTGGCTAACACATTGCTACATAATTCTACGCAATTGATACACTTAATAGAGCAATTAACGATGATTCCAAACCCAAGTTTAAATTAAACTATAAAATAGTTTGACTTAAATCACTATCTGTCTAACCCGTTCATATATGAACCAAAATAAAATTTCAAATAAATGCTGTTCTGAGCACTTTGCAATTAAAAAACGTAAGACAAGCTATTAACGCTCACATTAGTTTTTGCACGACATGAATAAAAATATTTTTATAAGATCTTTAATTCTGGCGTTCAGGGTTTTATTCCTTTTAAAGAGGGAACAAAAGTTGGCAATTTGCTTTTAAACTTTCATTTAAAAAATGCGATTAAGTAATGTTTCGTTCACTTGCTTTATTTCATTTTTAAGAAATGCATTAAAAGCAGGTTTTTATATTGTTTTCTGAGTGCATAAAATATTCCTCAGTGGATTAAGGAGTAATATTTTAGCTTTAGATCTTTAAAAAAAAGTCATTATTTATTTAAGTCATTGGAGCAGCCTGGAGTGTTGCTGGTTGCTCATAATATTTCCCGTAGGCAAGTGAAAGAAACTAACTGCAAACTTTTCTCTTTTTCTTTTTTTTTTTTTTTTTTTTTTTTTGCAGTTATGTTGTACGTTAGTTTTATTGCTTGCTTATTTGGTTTCCGCTGGAGAAAAAAGCATGAAAATCACGTCAAATTCCAACATTTTCCTATTGTTAGTATTGAATCCACAGCGCGCTTCATCAAACAACAATGAAACCGGCTGTACGTCAACGAACCAAATACGAGTGGTGTGACAACTGGTTTATTTTTACAGCCAATCATCGATGATTAAAAAAATAAAAAAATAAATTTAAGAAAAAAAAATAATAATTTGAATTTTGACCTCTTGAATTCAAATTATGTTTTTCGCAATCACGAGTGTGTGTGTATGTAGGCATGTGTGTTTATGTGTGTGTGGGGGGTATATGTGTTTGTGTGTAGGGGGTATGTGTATGTAGGCATGTGTGTTTGTGTCTGTGTACAGGTATGAGTGTGTGGGTAGTTGTGTATATGAGTGTGTGTGTGGTGGGGAATGTGTATGTGTGTGTAGGCATATGTGTGTGTCTGTGTGCAGGCATGAGTGTGTGGGTAGTTGTGTGTAGGTGTGTGTGTGTGTGTATGTGTAGGTGTCTGTGTGTATGTGTTTGAGTGTGTGTATGTGTTTGTGTATGTAGGTGTATGTATTTGTGTGTGTAGTTGTGTATGTATGCGTGTGTGTGTAGCATATGGATGCAACCTGGAGACGGTTTTCGCTATAGGAGCAGCATCGTGAGGAGCCGGTCGACGGTGATGCTGCAGAGGGTGCTGGCGGGAAAATAAAATGATAGCACATCAGAACAGTCAAGTAAGAACAATAAGCAATCGTGATTGCTCAAAAAACAGAACTATGGTTTTTAAGTTACGTGAAATACTTGTAATTGGGTGAAACTCAAAAATGTTACAATGTATACATTCGATTTTTAAAAAATCCCATTTTTTACAGTTTTTAAGTAATTTAAGCTAAAAAAAAAACTATTTTTATAAATCGAATTTATTGAAACTTCTAAACTTCTTTTCTGCAAATATTTAAGTCTCATTAATTGCTTAGTTAAAAGAAACTGTTCAACCAGCTGCTATAATTCAAGAAAATGGTTTTTGCAAAAAAAAGAAAAAATAGGAAATATACGATCATCGCTCATCGATGGAAATAGTGGCACATCCAAAAAAAAAAAACATTTTGGGAGAACATCAAGGTTTTACGCAACACTGCTTTGTACTCATTCGTTCTCAAAAAGCTACAATTACGCCCATGTGCTATGTTGACTGTTTGGTTTTGTTGCCCAAATTAGTTCGAGTAATACTTCATTAAAGTTTGAAATTTTTTCTTCTATTTTTTGAACTTAAACGATCTCACTATTGATTGTATTAGTTATACGCACACCACAGTTATGCAAACTATCTTCGTGCAAGTTCTGTGTTACAAAAGAGCCTTAAATTTCAAATCTATAATTTTAACATTTTTGTTTTTCAAGTTCTTGAGGTATACCACTTGTCAAGGAAAAACGAAATATATTTCCAAAGTATAAAATATCCGAACAGTTGCATTTTTTGAGTGTGATGCAGTTATAGTATGTTATTGTTTCGTACATTCAAGATGATCAAAAGGAATATTAACTTGAAACAGAAAATTGGACTACAGTGAAAAGGTGGAGAACAAGATCAACTGTTCGTCAACTAAGCACGAAGGAGGGAAGAAGTTTCTGTTGTCTTCATTCACGTCTAATCTTTAACGGTTCACCGGATAAAAAAATAGATCTACAACCATTTCGTTAGTTGCATAAAATACCTGTAGCTACAGTCAACTCTCGAAAATCCGGAATAATGTGCAAAACGGCCGATTAATGAACGAATTAAATTTTGTTCAAACATAGAGGGCAAAAGTTGCAAAATGCATGTCATTTGTGCAATGCGCAATTGTCACTTGGATGGTACCATTTTTACTTCCTTTTACAAAAAAGGAAGTATTGTATTCGCGAAAAAATTTTAACTCGAAAATCGGCCTTAATTTCCATTTTGCTCACCCCCGAATGAATGTTGAGTTTATTTTTCAACTCGACCACACGTGGATATATGCCTAGGAACGTACAGACACCCGAAATATCCATTTTGGCGATCCCCGAATTGATTACAACGCGTTTTCTCGTGACGTCTGTATGTACGCATGTATATGCGTATGTATGTCGCATAACTCAAGAACGGAATGTCCTAGAAAGTTGAAATTTGGTACTTAGACTCCTAGTGGGGTCTAGTTGTGCACTTCCCTTTTTGGTTGCATTCAGATGTTCCAATGGGGTTCTTTTGCCCCTTTGTGGGGGGAAATCATTGTTAATTTCGATGTAAACTCAAGTGGTGTTATAATTTGGCGGACACTTAGCGACAAATTTGGCGATTTTTTTTTTTTTTAGTTTTTTTTTTTTTTTTTATCTGGTTTTAATTTGGCCACTGTTGGTGATATTTAGAAAGTAAACTATTGAATCACATTAAAACTGCCAATAATGAGAAAATGACATTAAATTGGAGTAAAAGGAAGTCATGTGATGCACACACCAGCTCGTTTATTTGAAATGTTACAGGGCAATTCCACGGGTAACTGACTGAAATTTTTAGAGCAAAACTGTGTATTTTGCAACATAAAACGCAAAATATTGCCGTCCATGAAACAACTAGTTTTACAAGTATCATCTGAAGTTTTAATAACTTTCCTATCTATCTGCAAGAAGAACAAGAAAAACTGTCTCATGTGATGAACGGTAGATTTAACATTCAAGAAAACAGTAAAAATAGAGTATATTTTTTCTGAGAATGAATTGGTATTCGCATTCGGGGTTTCAGTGCTCATACGTTCGGCAATTGCGAAAATGCGTAAAAATTATAAGCCTTCTCGAAAACTATCACTAAGTATTGAAACCCGGAAAATTAGGCTTTAGAAGAAATTCAAAATGTGTATTACAGAGTGCAAAATTCGAACTAGTAGCCTATATGCAATATAGAATCACTTCTGTAAACTTAAGAAATACGCTCGAAAACTTTAACTTACTGAAACTGCACAATATTTTTTGCCGGAGAAGAAAGAAATGAAAAACGTGACACTTTTTTTATTTTTGCACTCTAACCTTTAGGAAGAGCCTGTCGATGTCTTTGTCACCGTGGAGCTAGTATTATAAATGTGGGTGGTATCTTGAAAAAACTATTTTGGATGAATTTGCTGAGCAATCTACAATATTCGGCACGATTCTAAAAGAGGTGACAGAAACTTTGATGAAACACTAGATAATTCGCAGACAGTGCATGCAGTACGTTATGCAGCTCAAGTTTTTAATAGTCTCTTAAAAGTGAGAGGTAAAATTAGCGAAATTATTCAAAAACTTCTGAGATTGCGATCCAGTTAGCTTTTACCCCCTTGCTCTAAGGAGTCAAATGCACTGATGTAATAACCAACGTTAATGAAGCCAAAAGGCAAGTTAAATTGGATGGATCGAGTCATACACAAAACAAACAGACATCGTTTTCGTCCGAAATTTGAAGTTCCCATGAGCAAAAACTCTTAAAATGACCCCCATAAGAAAAATCTATTTCAGAAAGTGATGAATGGGGATCTTTTTCTGAATGTCCACAATTATTTAATCTCAGTAAAACCAACTGCAGTGGAGCCACATCACGCGTTTTCATCAAGCCCATTATTTTTTGCTCAAAATTGTTTTCCCATCCCATACGAGTGATGCTTTGTTAAGACGCATTGGACCTCTTAAAAATATAATTTTGCGTACCAAACGATAGTCGCTTATTGAGATGAGACTTTGTAGTGCTCTACAACTGGTGTACGGAATTCGAGATCTTGACTAACTCATTTAACAAAAGCAGTCCGTCCTGAAAAGCACAACTTTTTCTTTTTGACACATAAATTTTAACTTTTTGGAGAATTAGATCGGTCCCACGGGATTCCTGGATACCGCGGGATCGGCTCCTTACAATCCCGAAATCCCGCGGGACTGAGATTGACGCGGGATTGGAAACCCTACCCGCATCGAGTCATGTGAACGTCATTCTTAAAAAAAAAATCCTTTTCAATTTTTTACCATGGTTAAAAAAACACGCGTCCTATCCTTTACATGCGCCAGAAAAAAAAATTTCCTCTCTACTGTAAAATTATCATAATGTAACTTACGTTCCTCTGCCTCTGAGGTACAGAAATTATCATTTAAAAAATCTATAACCTCAGAGCCAGAGTGACATAAGTCCAAAAATTGCAATATTTTGTTTATTAGTATGTGGAAGCCTACTCCGCATCGAGCCATGTGAACGAAATTCTTTACAAAAAATCCTTTTCAATTTTTTACTAGGGTTAAAAGAGCGCGCGTCCCATCTTTTACATGCGACAGAAAAAAGTTTTTCCTGTCTACTGTAAAATTATCATACTGTGACTTACGTTCCTCTGGCTCTGAGGTACAGAAATTATCATTGAAAAAATCTGTAACCTCAGAGCCAGAGTGACTTAAATCCAAAAATTGCGATTTTTTGTTTATTAGTGCATTGTATGTGGAAGTCTAATCCGCATCGAGCCATGTGAACAAAATTCTTTATAAAAAATCCTTTTCAATTTTTTACCAGGGTTAAAAGAGCGCGCGTCCCATCCTTTACATGCGACAGAAAAAAGTTCTTACTGTTTACTGTAAAATTATCATAATGTGACTTACGTTCCTCTGCCTCTGAGGTACAGAAATTATCATTGAAAAAAATCTGTACCTCAGAGCCAGAGTGACATAAGTCCAAAAATTGCGATTTTTTGTTCATTAGTGCATTGTATGTGGAAGTCTAATCCGCATCGAGCCATGTGAGCGAAATTCTTTATAAGAATCCTTTTCAATTTTTCACCAGGATTAAAAGAGCGCGCGTCCCATCCTTTACATGCGCCAGAAAAAAGTTTTTCCTGTCTACTGTAAAATTATCATAATGTGACTTACGTTCCTCTGCCTCTGAGGTACAGAAATTATCATTGAAAAAAATCTGTACCTCAGAGCCAGAGTGACATAAGTCCAAAAATTGCGATTTTTTGTTCATTAGTGCATTGTATGTGGAAGTCTAATCCGCATCGAGCCATGTGAGCGAAATTCTTTATAAGAATCCTTTTCAATTTTTCACCAGGATTAAAAGAGCGCGCGTCCCATCCTTTACATGCGCCAGAAAAAAGTTTTTCCTGTCTACTGTAAAATTATCATAATGTGACTTACGTTCCTCTGCCTCTGAGGTACAGAAATTATCATTGAAATTATCTGAACCTCAGAGCCAGAGTGACATAAGTCCAAAAATTGCGATTTTTTGTTTATTAGTGCATTGTATGTGGAAGTCTAATCCGCATCGAGCCATGTGAACGAAATTCTTTATAAGAATCCTTTTCAATTTTTCACCAGGGTTAAAAGAGCGCGCGTCCCATCCTTTACATGCGCCAGAAAAAAGTTTTTCCTGTCTACTGTAACATTATCATAATGTGACTTACGTTCCTCTGGCTCTGAGGTACAGAAATTATCATTGAAAAAAAATTATCATTGAAAAAATCTGTACCTCAGAGCCAGAGTGACATAAGTCCAAAAATTGCGATTTTTTGTTTATTAGTGCATTGTATGTGGAAGTCTAATCCGCATCGAGCCATGTGAACGAAATTCTTTATAAGAATCCTTTTCAATTTTTCACCAGGGTTAAAAGAGCGCGCGTCCCATCCTTTACATGCGCCAGAAAAAAGTTTTTCCTGTCTACTGTAAAATTATCATAATGTGACTTACATTTCTCTGCCTCTGAGGTACAGAAATGTCATTTAAAATATTGAAAGAAATTATAATTTACCTGCGGGAGGGAGCTAACTACAATTCTTAATTTATCATGAGAGATTAGCAATACGGCTTAAAACCAAGGGTTCTGTGGATAGTTTTAATGCCAAATGAAAAAATGATAGATTACAGGACACTTTCTTTTTCTGTCAGGACTCCGATAATACTAACTCTAAGATAACTGATAAAGCATACATTGGGAAAAGTATTCCAGATGTATAGAATTATTTCATAGTCAGCAGATTACTAAACTTCAAAGTTTTCTTATTTTATTGCTGGCGAATCTTTTCCTGCAACAAAATTTCAAATGTTTGCATGATCTGTGCTTTTACTTAAAAAATAAATCGTTTTAAAAAGCTTCTTACTAACTGAATCCATGACCCTCCCCCCCCCCTCACCCGCCAAGTAATGTCGTTAAATATTCAAAAATTAGAGACTGATATGGAGCATAATAGCTTGTTATTAAATAGACTTACAGTCCTATTTCATAACCAGTTTGTAAGAATATTACAAACTGGATGTGGAGCAAGTGACGCTGGTAAATAGTTAAAAATTAGACAACTGAAGACAACTCCTCCACTTCTCCCCCGAATGGAAACAAGACCTTCTCGGTTTTGGTGGGAGATGTGGAGTGACTTTCCAACGCCATCCGACTAAGAAACCCGGAACTACAGCTGACTTGATTAAAATTTCGACAAAATACAGTAACAACATCAAAATCAACATTTTGTGTACATAATTAAGGTTGAGTGCAATTTGAAGAAAAATATATTAATGATTTTCTTTACGTACAATTTTGAAGAGAAAATGATGTTACTTTCAAAAACATAAATGATAAGGAGAATTAATCAAAATTAGAGATTGGTATGGAGTATACTAGATTGGTACTAAGCTATATTCCAAATTAATCTGCAAGGGTTCATAATATTATCATTTTTGCAACAGCGGAAGAAATTTGACACACCGACTAAATTAAATATATTTTTGAAGAAAAGTTTGGTTAAAGATACATCAATTTGTATCATAATAAGTGAAGACAGAGCTAACATTTAAAAAAAAACTTTATTTTCTAAAATTTTCTAAGGGAATCGCCTTTACGTTTGAAAGTCTGCTAATGCAGCGAAAAAGTGTTTTAAATTTAGCTTCGAAACGATAAAGCTCAGCAGAGGCGAAATCTCTGCGAAAACCGCATTTATTCAAGTGATTGATTCCTGGGAAATCTTTTTAATGCTAAAAAAGAAGAAAATAAATCGCATTTTTACAGAAGTTTTCTCGAATCTGTTCGACCGTGATTTTAGAAAGGGAAGTAGAATTTATACTATTTTTAACATTGCTTCGGTAAAAAACAATTACATACAAAGTATCAGTAGCTGGAATCCGTGGAATTTGTTCAATTGAATGAATCTAAAGTGATAGAGAAAACTATTTTGCGTTTTAACATAAAAAAAAACCAAAGCGAATTGCCTTTGCTTTAATCAAAGCCATTGCTAGACGCCAACTTCCCGATACAAATTTACATAAATCAAGAAAGTGTAGGTATGTGAATGCAATAGCGGATTTGTAGATTTGAGGGCTCATCGTGATGTATTTTTGGGGTTCACTTAGTGATGAACAAAACAACGTAAAATATTTTTCATGCACATTTCTAGATCTACTTACGGGTAATTATGCCCGTGGGGGGTCCTCGCAATTGCGCACATGGCAAATCCGCTGCTGTGCTTATTTTGCTTATGTAAGACCAGTTCAAATCGTTTTTTATTAATCCAGTTAAATCTTAAAATTTTTCAGGCACTTATCTGTCGACCGGTTGGGTTGTAAAATAGTTTTATAAAGTTGAAAACCGCAAATATTTCAAATTTTGAACCAAAAAGTTACGAATGAACCGCATGAAAGCAATGTACAGAAAAATGTAAAATGCGATAAACTCCCGATTATCCGCGAGTGCAAAAACAAAAACAACGGATTTTTTCAAAAAATCGTAGATTTTAAAAATTTTTCCTTTTGTTTTACATGTCCTTCAGATTAGTGAGGCAAAGTTTGGCGAGTAAATTAGCTGACCTGAGCATAATCTTTCATTTTCTTTACGGCTTTTATATATACTTAGGTACATGAAATACAATTGATTTTGAATGCGCACAAAGAGTGAAAATATATGCAGTAGCATATATTTTTCCCTCTTTGTACGTTTGTGACACATTTTATGTACCATACACTAGTTTTTAAGCAAAGACAATTTTTTTCTTATTAGCAACACATTTTAAGCCTTTTTCGGGCTATTCGCGATTTTCATTATCCGTGGTACCCGTGCCACCCAATTCCGCGGAGCGTACAGTATATTCTATGTCTTATAGGCTATTTTGCAACAAAATATTTTTAAAAAAGCAGCAATTAGAGATTAATGATCTACAAAAAAAATTAAATAAAATAAAAGCTTTAAGAACATAAAATCAGTCAAAAACAATCTTAATAATTTAATAATAAACGCTTATGTGGTGAGGGAAATGGGATGTCGGTTGATCTGTCTGTCTGCCTTCCTCTAATGACCATTAAGGAAATTATTTAGTTGGAAAAATAACTTTTTGACTCGAAAAATCTTCGTCGGGCTACCATAGACCTAAAGTTCTTTTTTTTTTAATTTGATCAATTCTTCATGTGAGTATGTTTAAAGAAAAAGGAGAATTGATTCCTAAATTACATTTGTTGAAACTTTTAGACTTTTTTCAGACGCATTTTATCGTAAATAGCTTTCGGTACAAAAGATGTCCAAAGATAAATGCAGAACCTTGTTTATTCGACTCTCGTTTATCCAGATCAAATGTGTAGCTTTAAATAAAATTATGTTCAAATAGATAATTTTTAGCAATGGTAACTGAGAACGTAACTATAAGTACGCTAAGCATTAATTCAGGGTTGACAACCTTGGAGAAACATTTTGAGGAGCATCTGCGGTGATTTTGAGGAGCATTTTGAAATTTTTCGAGGCAGCTCGGTATTTTGCATTAAGGTCAAAAATTAAAAAAAAACTAAAACCACTTATCTAAGATTGTTTTTGAGCTTTCATAATCATTTTAAGCACTAGCATAAAAATAAAAAAGATTTAAACAATATTTCATGCTTGAAAACGCTCGGCCGGGAAATGCGGAGCACGATAACTTTTTTGCGGAGCTGCAGTGTTTCGATATTTTTGCGGAGCAACTCTGTAAGATGCGGAACAGTTGGCAACCATGTTAATTTTTTACTTTGATTAAACGTACAGTTCCTGCATAGGTTGTACAACGAATTACGGTAGAATACATACGCCACTGCAGCTGAACTGTAATGATAAAGCTTTAGATTGACCGTGCTTTATTTAAACTTAGGAATGCACCAGAAATCCGGTAACTATCTGGTATCTGGCTGTTTTTTATTGTCCGGAATCCGATCCGACAACTCCACTCAGGACAGGATATCTCGGGACGAAGAGACACCGGATATCCAAAATCCGATAACTTTTTAACTGTCCGGAATCCGATCCAGCCACTTCACTCCGGACAGGATATCTGCTGACTAAGAAATCGAGTATCCAATATCCGGTAGATTTTTTACTTTTCGGTGTCCGATCTGGCCTCTCCACTCATGGACAGGATATCTGCTGACGGATAAACCGAATATCCAATATCCGGTAGATTTTTAACTGTTCGGTGTTCGATCCGACCTCTCCACTCCGTAGAGGATATCTGAAGAGACACCGAATATCTGATATCCGGAAAAATCCCTATTCGGTGCACTCCTAATTCAGACGATGCACGTGTTTGAACCAGAAGACAGTGGGTCGATTCTTAAAAGAAATTACGCGAAAAGTTTTTGTGATATATATTTTAATGTCTTTTACACAATTCTACGTAATTTCGAAGCAAAATGTGGTTTTTCTCGTAAAGAATGGTACGTCTGCCTATTTAAGGATTTACTAAAATCCAAAAACTGTTTATTACTTATGTTACTGAACAAATAATTTTTTAACTTATTCTTACTCTCATTTATGTAATATTTATAATGTTTCCACTCTTAAATCACGCCGTGAACTTTTGTCTTTTTTTCTATAAGGTTCTACATAATTTAATTTACTGGTCAGATATCGTATATCGTTAATTCGATACAACTTGCTGTCCCAAGTAGGACTCTTAGGAGTCTTTTTTCTTTTAAAAATTTTTTTACCAGACGGAACTACGTTGATAATTTTTGTCTTTTTAAATTTTACAGACTTTTTAACATTTATTGTCGTGATTTAGATATTTTAAACTTGCCATTTTACAATTTTTAGTCTTTGTGTTTTAATATTTTAAATGTATAAATTGTTTTAATTGCTATTTTTATATTATTGTTTCCACTGTAACTGGATTCTTTCTGTAGTGTGCAATACTTAAATAAAGTACCCATACTGCTCAGATTTCCGGACTTTCGATCGTCCGGATTGCTTTTGGTCACAGTCCGGATAATCGAGGTCGTACTGTATTTTGATTCGCGTTTTGAACTCGTTCAGCTGCCTCGCGCATTTATGAGGGCATCTCGATCAGGCCACCCGAGTATTGCGGAGGTGTTGAAAAGCAACCCTATTTAATTCCAACTATTTCTACGAAATCCTTCAAAGTTTTTGATAAATAATATTAAAGTACATTAGTGATTTATTTTTGGAAGTAGTATTATTCTACCGTGCTAAGCTCAAAAGTCTTATCTACACTTTTTGTCAAAATTGAGTTGCTGTCACGAGGTGGTTCTTTATAACATGTTTTACTTATATGCAATGTTTTATTGTCATTTGTAAATGGGAAATATTTTAAATATTTTTTGAAAAAAATTAAAAAAGTGGAATGTGGATCAAATACATGGAAGCGTAAAACTTTAAATAGCAGTTTCTCAGTTTGAGCTCAGCTGCAGATACGACATTTGCGCTTAGCTTGTCAATATTACATAAAACCCAGGTTTGCTCAGTTTTTTTTTCTTTTGTCACTTCTAAGACTGACGAGGTGCGAAGTAAGCAAATGCAAAACACCATCCAACATGCAATATCTAATAACATGCCCAAATGTGTAAAATAAAAAATCATTAAATGTGTCGGATGTACTATGACGCAAAAAAAGCTGGTAGAAAAGCAATCATTGTGTTATGAGTTTTTTTCAGTGAAATTTATGCTGATTTTTGAATTAATCTAACTGTTCTGAATATTTGATATCGTTAGAAAAACCAAGACCAATTGTTTCGTTTCCGATGTACAAAAAACAGATCTGACCTTGAAAATGCTATAGAAAGAAATTTAGGCTCTAAGTTTTTATTAATTTTTACTCACAACAAAATTTCAATGTGAAAGCAAGTAATCGTTGTAATTTCTGTCTAGGGCAGGAAAGCAGCAATATTTTCAAGTTGCTCGTTTTACTTTTTTTTTTTTTTTTGTCGTTTATATTTTACTTTAGCTTTATTGTACAAACTTGCTTAATTGGCTTCCGATGACAACAAAGCATGAAAAGAACCTCAAATTCCAACCTTCGACTAGTGTCTGTCGGAAATCTAAATGAATTTTAAACAAAAACGCGTTTTTGTAGATACTGCCGCTTATCTACACGCGGCGGTATTAATAAATTTCAGTAAAAATGTTGAGAAAAGTCACAGAAAACTACGAAAGCAATTGCGAAATTAATG
The DNA here is from genome assembly GCF_026930045.1 of Uloborus diversus. Classification (NCBI taxonomy): domain Eukaryota; kingdom Metazoa; phylum Arthropoda; class Arachnida; order Araneae; family Uloboridae; genus Uloborus; species Uloborus diversus. Next base: position 155,591,970 of record NC_072736.1, on the reverse strand, counting down.
TTAAAAGAAACGTACTCTTACTTTTTGAATCAGAATTTTGTTTTAACACGGGCGGGTAAAAAGTCCAAGAACTCAGTGCAGGTCCGCCAGACAAGTGGTTACGAATTCCTGGCCTAAACGACTATTTCAGTCAATGGATTTTTAACAAATGTTCAAAGTATAAATATGTACTACACTGTTAAAATTCAAACCTAAAACTTAGCAAAGTGAGAAAAAAGTAATTTGAATTATCGAATTTGTGTTTTGTAAGTCAATGCATATAATGAACTTCCAAAGTTTGATAAAATATTTGTTTCGTCTTATTGTTACTGCTCTTGTAAGTTCCGTAAATTTACCTCGAAGTTATTAATAAAAATTTCTATATTTAACGTTAAAAAAGAATAAAAGAAAAACATATCTTCTTTAAGCAAAAACGAGGTGAAGCATTCATAGCAAATGACCCGCGGATCCGTTTGGGCCCTTGCTAGCGCCGCAAAATGTATTTTAATAATTAGTAGTAAAATAGGACATCGTACAAATAACAGAGATAAATAGAGCTAGAAAGAAACGATAAAAAGTTAACAGTACAAAATATTTTCTACTAGTTTCATGAAATCATTTTACCCAGATAAAAAATTGAGGTAAAAGTTAATTCAGAATCTACCAAAATTTAATTGGAAGCGAATAGGGATTAAAAAGAAAAAGGTTCTAAACTGAATAGTAATTAGTTTGATAAACACCATACACGAACGCGTAAAGTGCAACAAAAGTTAATAACAAATGGTATCTGTGAATTCTTCTTTACTAATAATAAAGCTGAAAGTTTCTCTGTCTGGATATCTGAATCTCTATCTGTCTGGATCTCTGTGACGCGCACAGTGCCTAAACAGTTCGGCCGATTTTCATGAAATTTGGCACAAAGTTATTTTGTAGCGTGAGGGTGTGCACCTCGAAGCTATTTTGCGAAAATTCGATTTTGTTCGTTTTCTATTCCAATTTTAAGAACATTTTCCCGAGCAAAATTATCATAAAATGGACGAGTAAATTACCAAGGTATCATAACGTTTAACCGTAACATGGGCGAGCCAATGAACATAGCAAATCGGCGAGAAATTCGACACCCATTATTTGTAAATATACAGGCGAACCAAATGACCTTTTAATTTTCAACTACGAGCAAAGCCGTGCGGGTACCACTAGTAGGGAAAAAAGACGCAGAGCGGTTATGTAGGTATGCACGTTTGGTTCAAAAAAAAAAAAAAAAAAAGTTTCCTTTAGTTCGACGATTTACTTTTTGATCATGCAAGTAACCAACGTGCAGTATGAATTTGATACAATTGAGATCAGTAAAACAAAGCTTCTAAAAAAAAAAAAAGAAGAAGCTGCCTTAAAATTTAAATATGACCCGCATCGCTTAAAATATATTCAAATGAAAAAAATTAAGGTTTAAAATTCAACAATTATTTACTAAGGGTACTAGGATTATTTACTTTTCCGATAGGTGTTAAAATGTGCTTACCAGATTTTTTTTTTTATGAATTAAACAAATAAGTAAATAAATTTTAAAAACGCATTTTGAAAAAGTAAAAAACATGAACTGAGGACTAACCGTGTGTGGCACTGCCACTGGCACTACGGGCCACTTTGTACGGGGAGAGAGATTCTCTCTCTTGGGAAAGGAGAAATTTCATTCGTTATTCATTGAACCTTGGTCGAATACTTGGCACCCGAAATTAAGAAATAAACAAGTATAAAGATTTATGTGTGCAATAACTAAACATAAAGACCAAAAATCGTATGTGAAGATTAAAATTTATGTATTCGAAAATTTCCACAAGTCCTTAGACGTGCGTATTTCAATTTAAAAAAAAAGTTCTTAAGTCATAACAGATCAAGATAGAATTCACTTCAGGAACAAAAATGCTAACTGCATAGAAAACATCGAAAAACTTTTCCGGCAAAAAAAAAAAAAAATCAACAAGTCTTTAAACGTGCGTATTTCAATTTTAAAAATAAAAAGTTCTTAGTCATAACAGATCAAGATAGTTTTGTAGAGTAGTTTAGTAATGTTTAGTAGATAACATTTTGTTCCACTGCAGGAACAAAAATGCTAACTGCATAGAAAACATATAAAAACTTTTCCGGCAAAAAAAAAAGCAGTACGTTCAACGCTATTAGAGAACATATCAAAGAAAATGCCAAAAAAAAAAGACAAATAACTGCTGCACAAAAAGTTAATGAAGCTAATTGGTTTTGCTCGAGAACGACCGCATTTTCTCAACTCGTTTCTGAATTCGCTAAAAGAATATAATTAGAATTGTGCATTTTTTATTATTGCGAATAAAATTGCGTATCTTATTTTTGTGAATAAATTTCCTTTTTTCAAAGATTGCTATGTATTTAAGCATTTAAAACAAATTTGAGTATCCAATCTTCAAACGCTAAAGATCTGCAGTTTAATAGATGAACATAGTTTTGCATGATTAAAACGGTATTTGTGTCATTTTTTTTTTTTTTAAAACCTTTTATTTATTTTAAGTATTTCTGTATGTGTTTGATGTTATGTTTTATAAATAAATATTTTATAAAACAAGATTCAAACTTACGATTGACACCCAAACAAATATAAATTCTTTCAGAAATTAGCAGTTCTAACTTCGGCAATTAAATTTGACTGATTCTGAAATGAAGAGAAGTTTCGGAAAAAGTCTTGCGTTATTTATGATGGGAAAAATTTTAAACGATTGGCTGGAAAACAGATCGAAATCCTTTCTGACTTTGTAAAATTGCCAAAACTAGAACAGCCACACTCTCATATAATAGAGCGTTTAAAAAAATTGCACTTTTCTTAGATACAGAAAAAAATGTAATTCAAATTAGGCAATCAACCACGGAAAAACTTTCGACTCCGAAGTGAATAGTATCTTAACTTTTTGTAACCTCTTCCAGCCCATAAATACGTTTTATCAACAAGTATTTCATTAAAAGATATTTTTAAAAATATTTTACGATTTGCTGGGAACCACATAATAATCCATTTCGAAATTGGCAGCTTCAACTTTGCCTATGAAATTTGACAGATTCCTGAATCACGAAATAATTTAAAAACAAATGTTGCATTTCAAATACAAAAAAATATAATTCACATTTGCTTGAACATTCAACCATGGAAATCTTACTTTCACCTTCCAAACGAACAGTTTTTAAACTTTTTGAAAACTCTTCCGGTTGAATGCCCATGTACAGGTTTTATTAATAAATATTTTACGAAAAATGTTTCAAACTTACGATTTGTTGGAAACCACATACTAATCCTTTCCGATATTCGCAATTCCAACTTTGTCACTTAAATTTGACAGATTCCTCAATCATGAAATGTTTTTTAAAAAAATCTTGCATTTTCATCAAATAAAAATATAACGTAGTTCACATTTTCTCAAATTTTACGCCACGGAAAAAGTTCTCTACTGCTATCAAATAGTATCGCAATTATATATATTCATACTTAATATTTGTGGATTTAACGCCATACTTTTCTTTTCAAAGGTTCAAGTTTGTACATAAAAAAGTTTTACACTTATGATTGGTTGGCAAACAGATAAATTCTTTTCAAAAACTGGCAGTTCAAATATTATGAAGTTAAATTTACCGAATCTTGAGTGATGAAATATTTAAAAAAAATTCTTTCATTTTTATTCGACACAAAAAAATTGAACTAAAATTAAAGGAAAATGCGATGTTTTGAAATATGATTAAAATGAAAAAACAACGTAAATAAAGCACAAATTTCAAAAATTAATGAATACTGCATTGTTTTTCTTGACTGTTTGTTCTTTATTTACGTTGCTGTAATGTTCCTCTTTATTAATACATTTTTTATTTTCTCTGAAAAATTTGTCTAAACCCATCAAATAGAATCATTTATTTATACCTAATAATTTTGGATCAATATCACGTCATGCTTTTCTTTTCATAAATAAGTATTTCAAAACAAAAAAATGCTTTAGACTTACGATTTGTCGGAAAACAAAAAAAAAAAAAAAAAAAAAAAACCTTCCCGAAATTTGGCAGCTCAAACTTTGCCATTTAAATTTGACAGATTCCTTATTGAAGAAAAGTGTCGAAACAATTTTTGTATTTACATAATACACAAAACAAATATAAACCACATTTTCTAAAAGTTTCACCCGCGGTAGCTATCCCATTTATCTCATCAAACATTATCATATGCTATTTATGCTTCGTATTTGTGGATCATTTTAATATTTTCATAAATAAATATTTTATTTAAAAAATTTATTAAACTTACGATTGGCTGGACACAGATAAAAATCCTTCCCGAAATTGGCAGTTCGAACTTTTCCAATTAAATTTGACCAATTCTTGAATGAAGAAAAGTTTCAAAAAGATTCTTCTTGCATTTTCATCCGACACAAAAATTATAATTCACATTTTCTTATTTCTCCAACTTTGGAGAAACTAATTTCCACCCCCATCAAACAGCACCGAAACTTTTTAAACACTCTTCCAATAGGAAAAGCCCGTGAACAAAATATTCTAATTACACCAAACCATTCACAAAACTTGAGACAGAGAGCACGAGTGAAGTCCAGTAGAAACCATGTTGCGATTGAAGTTGAGATCTTACTTAGTGGAAATTGCGCCGGTTTACGGTTCCCCGTTAGATTCAGAAGACCTTGCAAGCGCCATCTGTTGACCTTTCGGCAAACGTACCTCTAATGACGTCATGATGGAGATTATTTTCAACTTTTGTTTTCGTCCTTTGATAAAAATCGTCTGAGGACCTTTGTCGAAGAAAGCTAAGTTGTGCAGCTTAGGTGCGTTTGTCACATTAACACTTTCTTTCTTTTTTTATTTTTCTTCTTGTTTCGCTCGAAGTAGCCTCCGGCGTTATGTCCTTCATTGCATTTTTATTAAGACACAACCCTTGATGTAGTGCTTTGATTAAAATAAAAATGCTATTAATCTGAAGGGGGGGGGGATCCTTTGGTTTTATGTTTTTGAATTTAATTCGTCAACTTTTCGGTGCGTTTGTTTTGAAGAAAATGCATTCGGGGCGCCCGGACATTTTATTTTTTTTGGGAGAGCGGAAATTCTCAATTTGCCGAATGGAACACCAAATTTTGCCGAATGAAACTCACAATTTTGCCGAATGATGATAATTTTTGCCGAATGGAACTCCAAATTTGACCGAAGGAAACTCAAAATTTTGCCGAATGATAATGTTGCCGAATAGAACTCCAAATTTGGCCGAAGGAAACTCAAAATTTTGCCAAATAATGATAATGTTGCCAAATGGAACTGCAAATTTCGGCGAATGATGATAATTTTGCCGAATAAAACTTCAAAAATTCTGCGGAATGATGATAATTTTGCCGAATGGAACTCCAAATTTGGTCGAAGGAAACTCAAAATTTTGCCGAATGATGATAATTTTTCCAAATGATGATAATGTTGCCAAAATGGAACTGCAAATTTTGGCGAATTATGATCATTTTCCCTGATAGAACTGCAAATTTCGCCGAATAAAACTCCAAAAATTCTGCCGAATGATGATAATTTTGCCGAACAATTCTTCAAAAATTTTGCTGAATGATGATAATGTTGCCGAACCGTCAGACAAAATTTGCCGAATAAGGAAATGTTTGGAAGGTCACAGTGAACTCCCGTGACTTTCCATCCGGGCACCTCTAAATGTATTAAATTTGTTACTTAATGAAATAAACTACAATTTCTGTCATTGATTGAAAAACATTAAATTTAGAAATAGGATTGAAAGTACAAAGCATATTAAGATCAGGGGTGCGGAATCGGGTTCAGAAGTTTTGAAATTCCAAAAGACGAAGTAGGGGCACCCTAAAGGAAGGTCACAGGAGGTCACTGTGACCTCCCAAGAATTTCCTTATTCTGCAAAATTTGGAGCTCTATTCTGCAAAATTATCATTGCTCGAGAAAATTTGGAGTTTCGGCAAGATTATAACCGTTCGGCAAATTGGAGAATTTCTCCCAAAAAATTTGAATTCTGGACGCCTTTGATTCATAGTCAGAGACTTTAAGTCGGAGTGGGAATTTGTCATGTTCCTTTGAGTTCGCAGCTCTGGTTAAGATACCTGCTTGAAGCGACAAAACTTCTAAGGACGGCCCTGATGGAATACAGTCATTTAGTTTTGCTACAAATTTGCTTTGAAATATTTTCGTTCTTACCATTGTTATTAATTTGATTGGTATCATTATTTCACTTATTTCCTTTGATTAAAAAATCGTTGTTGAGCAATCACGATTGCTTATTGTTCTCACTTGACCGTTTTTGGCGTCCGTGCCTTTTTCAGCTTGGACCAGGCCTGCAGCACCACCGTCCACCGGCGGCGGCGCGGCTGGTCCTGACCACTGTCCACCGGAATCCACTTTTGCTGGGCGCTGGCGTCCATGTCCCACACACACACACGAACGCCTACACACACACACACGAACGCCTACACATACACACACGAACGCCTACACACACACACACACGAACGCCTACACACACACACACACACACGAACACCTACACGCACACGCACGTACACAACACTCACTCACACACATGCATACATACACTTACGCACCCACACACATGCGCCTACACAAACACACACGCTCGTGATTGCGAAAAACATAATTTGAATTCAAGATGCCAAAAAATTCAAATTAATTTTTTTATTAATATGTTTGGTATAATTATTTCATTCAACTAAAATGGCTAAATTAGTGGATTCTGAACTGTACTGGAAAAAAAGGGTTCTTGTAAAAATCAAACTTGCGTAGAAATTTCATTGCAAATGTATGCCTTAGGACGATTGTTTTGGTCAAATGCACTGCCAGCAACTGAAAGAAAGTTGTTTCCGAAATTTTAAAAGTATTCTTATGTGAAAGAACATGCTTAAAAACATAGGATTTAACCATTTCTTAAATAATTAGACAAAGTTTAATATTTGTTAACAATTATTTTAATCGTTGCGCACATTGAAATTCATATTTTACACTTCGGCGCATGACAACACAAGTGATGAAATGCCATTAGCGCGCAGCGCAAATTATCATGTGCTGGCAACACAGTTGGCAGCAAAGAGTAAAAATTTAGCGTGCCAATGGAGTAGCGCGCCAAAGTACATCACATGTGAAGTTATAAAGACCATGCCTTATTACCGAAATCGGACATTCAAAAAATTAAAAAAAAAAAAAAAAACTGTTGGATTTTTTTTTTTTTTTGCTTATTTTATCTATTTCAGTGACTAAAAGTAGTACTTTTGACTGAAGGAAACAGCTCCATTACAAACCAAACGATTTAAATATTATATACAAAATATAACAGCGCTACTAATAGGTATTCAAATTTATACTTCTGAGTCAGTTTTCGAGAATAAAATTAATTTTATGCCGAAATTGCATTACTCGTTCACAACATAATTTAACTCTGGGGAATCAAACAGTAAGCATAAAAACACTCTGTTAGAATAAACAATTCGAGAGTATCTAATTACAAATGAATAGGATTTCCCAAATAGCATTTTCTAAGAATTGCCAAAGATAATTCTTTCTAAATTGAAATAATACTGCATTTTAAACTGCAGCGACAGCATTTAAGAACTTGGGAAATTTTCATTAATTGTATAAACAGTTTTCGAGCTAAATCACAATTAGCATACAATTTCTAAAAAGAGCATACCGTTCTTTAGAATAAATTATAAAAGCGTGGAGCAGTTTTCCAATCAGGCACTTTAATTTTTTAACAGGATTCAAAAACCTCTTACACAAACGATGAAACTTATCTTGAAATTCCATTAAGACTGTGTGCATAGCTCTCAAATTAACATTTTTGCAATTTGCTTGTTTGCTTGGAATTAATATTGAACGTTGACATAGAGTGATAAACATTTACTTACTTAAAAATATAAGAGTTTTGTTTTCAATTTACTTTTAATATTTTCTATGAGCTTTTTTTGTAGCCAAGAAATACCTTTTAGGGATTAAGAAATTTGAAAATAAACTTAAATACTCTTTGAGAATATTCACAAGTTCTTAGCTATCTTAAAGTTCTATTCATATTCATAGTAAGCAAAAAAATTCATGAATCTTTCGTATAGGGGCAATTCCACTGAAAAGGGGAAAAGGTGGCAGAATTCTAAAATAATCTTTTTCTCGCAATTTTGGTATCAATGGAAAGGTAATTATCTGAAGTGTATGGAAATAACAAAAATATGCAACAAAAGCAAAATTAATTAGAATTCTGAGGCTTCAAATCAGGTTTTTATGATTATGTTCTTACGAGTAACTTTTTTTATACGACTTAAGAATGGCTGTTTGATACTTACATTGTCGCATTTTTCAAATATTCTCTCTAAAATATGCTTCTCAGAACTCTCTAGAAGAGTTATATACAAAAAAATTGCACTTTAACTTCAAAACTTAATTTTTAGGGATTTTTTCATATAAGGCATTTTTGTAATTCTACGTCCGACACCAAATTGTCTGAAAGTTTATATTATGTAAAACTGAGTGGAGATTTTTACAAAATATTTTGTCTGCAAATAAAGATTTTGTATGCAATTAAAAATAATCATTTAAATTAAATTTCAAAAAACTAGTTACGCTTAAATAAATGGTCAGAAAAATTTCTACGTCCGACACCAATTTTCCTAACTGAAACTAGGTTTATAAGTATACGAAAATTCCTGGTTAAATTAAATAATTCACACATGCTATTCATGCCTAATTATGTATTTATATTTATATTTTACATAACATAAATTTAAAGAACATATACAAAATATTTCGACTGGGGAAAATATCTGAAGATAAGAAATGAGTCTCATATGTTTATCAATAGCGATTAAAGTAGTTATGTATAAAATTATGAATATTTAAGAAGCATTAGGGTTCTCAGTTCAAAAATAACACTCCTCCCTTCCCCAGTTTTCACTTAAAAACTCTCAGGTATTTTTGGTGAACTCACAACAACCCCTGTTTGTGCCTAGAAATGCTCAGTTTCGTTTTCAACAATTTGTAACCAACATCCAAATTTCTTATTATTTGTTAATAAGTTAGATTTTTCTTCATTAAAATTCTACAAATCAATCTTCATTTCTCTTCACTCTAGAGATTGAGTTTTTTGTTGTTCACATAGAGATTGTAAAAAGAAAAAAAAAGAAAAAAACTTGACAAAATGCGTCTAATCTCTCTTGTTCTCGTTATAGTATTTTCCTTATTTTATGAGTGAAGACTTAAAATACAAATTTCCTGGAATGGTATACAGATATTGATATATTAGGCGTGTCCATCTCCCCAAAATCAATGAGATCCCCTGCCCCCCCCCCCCCCCCAAATCCCTCAAGAACACCCAGAAGAATAATATTTTGTCAGAAAAACAAAGAAATGTCTTGAAAAACATTCCTTGTAAACAAGTTCTATGACATAACTTGGGCCATGACCCCCTCCCCTCCCTACATTCTTTTTGCATAAAATTTTTAGTTTCAAATTATTTCAATTTTCACAAATTATTTGATTTTTCTCAAAAAGTGGAGCCCTGGGAAAATTTCTGCACAGACTCCTGTTATGCATATTTTCCCCTTTTTTATACTTTAAAATACCATAATATATAATTCCATAAACAAATTAAGAGTTAAACAGCTTTTTAAGATGTTTATTTCATGTCGGATGTTGTCTGCTTTGCACATTCTACGTCCGACACCAACTATTCTACGTCCGACACCAAGGGAAAAAAATAATTTGTACTATTTATCCGTGAATTAATTTGGTGAAAAAGGAAAAATTATTCATATTTCAGCTTTACTTTTCAACATTCAAGTAGTCAAAAAATCTGAAAACAGTTCATTGAGCTGAAACTTGGGTTTTTTCAATTTACGTCAATTTTCAGTTCCCCTTTCATCTACGTCCGACACCATGAGGTTTTTTATTTTTAATATTTATAGTTTGAATTTTTTTTCAGAAATTCTATAAGTTTTTATATTGTTCCTACATACATAAGTATTGAGAAAAAAAATTGGCTCAGTTCATCATTTTAACTCTGAAAAATATGAACCTTTATTAGTAAATTTCGTGCAAATTCTACGTCCGACACCGTGGAATTGCCCATAGATTCATTTTTGGCATCGCAATATTCGCTTAAATAGCTCAAAATGATGTATTATATTTTCTAACTCTTGCTTAGCACTGGAAGAGACATGACTTGACTGGATTTTAGACAGCACTGGACTTTTAGACTGACTTTAGACTGAAAGAAGGCAGATTATAGTTCCGAAATGTTTAATAATCTTCTGTTGTTTTTTGAAATTACCATTATTTTAAATCTTTCACAACTCTCTCATGTTTGTTTTTTAATGCATTTTTCATGTGTTCATTGTAACAGTGATTCTCTACCTTTTAGAATATTCGACCCAATTTTCAATTTTAATTTTAATCGTATGGGGGGAGGGCCACGATGAGGAGGGCAGGGGGGGGGCTTTGACCTTCTCATAAAGTAAAAAAAAAATAACAGAGCATATTAAGTTTTTTGATATTTACACTACACTGAAACCTAAAAAATCAGCATTTAAACTGTAGATTCCGCTTCATTCATTCCCGCTTACTTGGTATTTTAGTTCAATACATTTTTATTCAATTCTCCTGCTAAATAACTAAGCAAATATAGATTCATAAAAACCGGGGTTTCTGTGTTGGAGGGAAAACGACCAACTACGGCTCCGGGAATTCTAGAGCCTTCGACTCCGACTCCCTTACTTCAAAATACGCCCGACTCCGACTGCGTAAGCACTGGCAGAATTGACAAATTGGAAAATGACCGACTCCAACTCCGATTTTTTTAAGTTCAAACCTTCGACTCCCAACTCCGACTAATTTACCTCGAAAACAGTCGACTCTAACTCCGACTCCACAGCCTTGGTAAAAACTGTAATCATTTTAAATGTTTTTGACAAAATAGTTAGAATGTTACCTTTTATAATTACATTCTTATGCTTCAAAAAATTGAGTATAGTTGAACCTCGGAAATCCGAACCCTGGAGTTAGGAAACTCCGAGTAATCAGGTCAGCTTGCGATTAAAAGGTCTAAAATTAGATTTAAAAATGGAAAAATTAATAACTACGACTCAAAAGCAAAGTTAGTTTTTTTATAGCAGCTACTTCTAACATTCAATCGAGTATAATGTAATATAATGCTGTTGTGGTCAGATGAAAAGCAGTGGTTGCAAACTTTTCATTTTCTTTCTTTTTTTCTTTTCTTTTTCTTTCTTTCCTTTTTTTCCGTCATCTATTGTACTTTAGCTTTATTGTACAAGCTTGCTTATTTGGTTTTCGCTCAAAAAAAAAAAAAAAACCTGGCAAATCTGAATTTACCGGAATCGGAAAAGGGCTCAGCCCAAATTACTTCCAATTTCTAAAGCTCCATCATAGTTATTTTTGCTCAACTGCGTTATATCAATAACTTGAATTCTATCAACGAAGCATCAAAAGTATGCACATGAGACTAAAAATATTGTAAAACATTCACAACAAACAATAACGATAAAATAAAGCTGTAAAATTGATTGGTATTCATAGGTTTGTGTGATTCATAGGTATTTGGATCCATAAAATCAGGAAATATAACTTTAACATTAGCTGTAAGAAGAACTATCATTTTCGTCTCAGAAAAAAAACTTTAACTTCCACTCAGCTGTTATGTTACAGACTTGACGCCATTACTCTGGTGCTCGCGGTGCACGCTTGTTGATTTTTTATCGTGCTCTGCTTGTTACGAATAGAAATGACTAACATGAAATTTAACTTGATACCATTATTTACTGGTTTTTACTTTAACAAACACGTAACTATTTTAACTCACTATGTTTCATGTTTAAGGGGGGGGGGGGACCAGTTTAGGCGCCGAAAATTTAGTGTTTTTCGTGAATTTTTTAACAGAAGAGAAATAATCAGAGTTTGTTGAAACTTGAAGGATATTTAATTTATCTTTAGAAGTATACCTTGTAATTTTTTCAAATCATTTCCACCCAAAAAAAAGAAGTTAGAAGCTGTTGTCCATGGGTGGTCGCCATCAGAGCTTGTTGCTGGTGGGCATTACTGAAACCACAATTTTTATCTGTAATCATTTCAATATTTTCTCTCGTAAGCAACATATTTCCTAAGAATATAAATTTAATTGTAATTTTTAAAAAGTGAAAATTGCATGTTTTTTTGAGTTGTTTGATTACAATGTCATGTTTTCTTCTTGCATAGAAAAAATATTTTTAAAAATAATATCATCCCAGAGTTAGATTCATATAGAGTATTTGAACAAAGAACATTCAAACAAATTTTCAGAACTATTGGTCTATAACTTTTTGAGCTAGAATGCCCACCAGTTGAAAAGAAAGTTGTTTCGAGAAAAAAGCGTTTGAAAAAAAAATGCTGTGAATGTTTTTCAATCTCCACAGTCACTTAAGTGCTCATAGCATCGAAACTAATCGGAATATTTTACTGAAATTTTGGCAACATATTCTTGAATAGTTTTACTAACATTTTATGACATAACGAGCTGATGTGTGCATCACATGACTTCCTTTTACTCCAATTTAATGTCATTTCCCCATTATTGGCATTTTTAATGTGATTCAATAGTTTACTCTCTAAATATCCCCAACAGTGGCCAATAAATGAAACCAGATAAAAAAAATAAAAAAAATGCCAAATTTGTCACCAAGTTGGCGACAAAACTTGGCGATATATCGCCAAGTGTCCGCCAAATTATAACACCACTTGAGTTTACATCGAAATTAACAATGATTTCCCCCAAAAAGGGGCAAAGGACCCCTTTAGAAACACCCGAATGCAACCAAAAGGGGAAGTGCACAACTAGACCTCACTAGGAGCCCACGTACCAAGTTTCAACTTTCTAAGACATACCGTTCTTGAGTTATGCGACGCACATACGCACATACGTACATACATACGTACATACATATGTCACAAGAAAACTCGTTGTATTTAACTCGGGAATCGTCAAAATGGATATTTTGCGTGTTTATATGTTCTTAGGCACTTATCCACGTGTGGTCGCGTCGAAAAAAAAAACAAAAAAAAACTCAACATTCATTCGAGGGTGAGCAAAATGGAAATAAAGGTCGATTTTTGAGTGAAAATTTTTACGCGAACACAATACTTCCTTTTTGGTAAAAAGAAGAAAAAAAAGTGTGTTTTTTTTAAACTTTTATAAACTGAGTAGAACGTATTCAAGACTATTGCGGTGAATTTCACTTATTTTCGACATTACCTTCACATCATATAGCGGGTAAATATAGTGCTAAAATTCATACAGACCCTTTGCATACATATTAACTTTAGGTTAAATTTTTTATAAGCCCTGTTAATCCATTAACTTCAGATAAAAAGCTCTTACATTTATTTTAAAGTACCCATTTGAAAGCGTTCATTGTAATACTCAAATCTAAATGCCCAGTTAAAGAGGCAAATTAATACTATTCATATGAGAGGAAAAAAAGAGTATACTCTTTTTTTCCTCTCAAATGAATAGTATTAATGGTGTATACATATAAGGTGTATACACCTTTATGTCGAATAAACGAATGCTACTGAAAGAGACCAGCAGGCATATAAACTGAAAATTAAATCAAGAATCCGCTACTCCTTTCTTCAGGTATTTTCGAAAAAAATCATCATAACTTTTATACCGATAAATACTAGCAAGAAATTAATCGCTAAAAGAGGGAAAACAAACTTCGCTTTGAGCCAGAACAACGCTTAAATAAATGGATAGAAAGCGAATTAACTTTTCACGGGTATCCTTGGGAGGGAATTACGGAAATGTAATAACGGAATTGAGTTGATACAAAGAATCAGAATCATGCTGCAGTGTTATTCATTTTGAAAGCTGTTGGTTGTAGTTTTCCATACGAATGTCTTCGAATTATTTAGAAGACGCTTCGTTTCAAGTAGCAGTATGCTTTTACAAAATAGATTTTCCAATTACAGTAGAACCTCGTTAATTCGGCCCCCGTTTGTCCGGATCTCTGGTTAATCCAGATCAAATTTGCAAAGTTGAAAAAATTATCTTATATAATTAAAAACAGAGCTTATGTACCTATGTATGTAACTATGAATGCAACTATGTATGAAACTATGTATGTATGTCCAAGTTACTTCTCCCGAACGCCAATGAACTGAACATCGAACCACGTATCGATAGATTCCTAATTTTCTCGTCTTTATGTTTGGCTGTTTAACATAATCCTCCGATAACAATTAGCGGAGATATCAATTAAAAACTATTAATTATGACACTTAGATTTGAATATGAAATCCTTATTTTTCGAAGACTTTCCTCCATTCAAATTATTATTCAGTGCTTCATCTCAACTTTCCGCAAAAATGCTTTTATTGAAATTTGTAACGTGAACATGAAGCGTGAAGAAAATCATTAAATAAAAGATCTGTTGCCATTTTTTTCTCGAATGTGAGCAAATAAAATTCTCGGTTTTGTTTTGAGGCTTTTCTTGTGATCGGGAGATTTAAAATGTTTCCTTTTTGGTTATTTTTCCGGAATCTGCCACAAAGTGTTACTGATTTTTTTTTTTTTTTTTGTTCAAGCTTGATTGTTGAACACGCGTCACTTGACATAACTTTTATTTTCGAGGTGGACCGTGCAAAGCCAGACGACGCAGTTAGTAATTACTTAAATAATGATAGCAAGAACGAAACTATAATCACGCCAAGCATTCGTTTTTTGTTTTAATTAATTGCACTGCTCCTGCATACATCGTACAATAAATTATAGTACAGGCGTCCCTCGTATAACACGGTACTTGTACAACACGGTTTCGATGTTACACGGTACCAAATTTGCGATTATTATAACACGGTTTCGATATTACACGGTATGAAACTTGAATTTAATACTTCATGGTTTTGATGTAATGTTATATTTAAAAAATATGGAATTTCATTTTTGTTTAAAACATTCTGTTAATGGTTGATAACTGTAATAAGTTTTTACTTTGTTCTTATGAAACTTGGTTTCGATATAACACGGTACACATCCCTTGATTTACATTATTTCTAAGTCTCGTATAACACGGTTTCGATATGACACGATACGTCTCAACCTGATTTTTCTCATGCACATACATAATTAGTAATAAAAATAAGTAAAAATGATATTTTAAAAAAGTCTCGTATAACACGGTTTCGATATAACACGATACATCTTAACCTGATTTTTCTCATGCACATACATAATTAGTAATAAAAATAAGTAAAAATGTTATTTTTAAAAAGTCTCGTATAACACGGTTTCGATATAACACGATACATCTTAACCTGATTTTTCTCATGCACATACATAATTAGTAATAAAAATAAGTAAAAATGATATTTTAAAAAAGTCTCGTATAACACGGTTTCGATATAACACGATACATCTTAACCTGATTTTTCTCATGCACATACATAATTAGTAATAAAAATAAGTAAAAATGATATTTTAAAAAAGTCTCGTATAACACGGTTTCGATATAACACGATACATCTTAACCTGATTTTTCTCATGCACATACATAATTAGTAATAAAAATAAGTAAAAATGATATTTTAAAAAAGTCTCGTATAACACGGTTTCGATATAACACGATACATCTTAACCTGATTTTTCTCATGCACATACATAATTAGTAATAAAAATAAGTAAAAATGATATTTTAAAAAAGTCTCGTATAACACGGTTTCGATATAACACGATACATCTTAACCTGATTTTTCTCATGCACATACATAATTAGTAATAAAAATAAGTACAAATTTTATTTTAAAAAGGTCTCGTATAACAGGGTTTCGATACTACACGGAACGAATGAACCGTGTAATACGAGTGACACCTGTAATCTTACAAACAAACATGGCGTTCTTGAAACGTCAGACCAATATTACTAACGCTAAACTATAAATGATGAGTTGTTTACAAGAAACGATCCTATGTATCTAATATTGTTACTAAGCGTTGTTTTTGTTGTAATAAAAGATAAGTCTGCTTCTTTAAGAATTAGTTTTGCTTGTTGTCCATATTTTCGGATTATCCGGATTTTCGTTTTATCTGGATTGCCTTTGGTCCTAGTTAGTCCGGGTAAACGAGGTTGTACTGCATTTCGTACTATCGGTTATATTTTTTCACAAGTGGTACCCGCACGGCTTTGCCCGTAGTAGAAAATTAAAAGGTCATTTGGTTTGCCTGTATATTTACAAATAATGGATTGTGAATTTCTCGTCAATTTGCTTGCCCATGTTACGGTTCTACGTTATGATAATTTGGTAATTTAATAGTCCGCGTTATGATAATTTGCTCGGTAAAATGTTCTTAAAATTGGAATAGAAGAAGAACAAAATCGAATTTTCGAAAAATCGCTTCGAAGTGCACACCTCCATGCTACAAACTAATGCTGTGCCAAATTTCATGAAAATCGGTCCAGCGGTCTAGGCGCTATGCACGTCACACAGATCCAGACAGACAGACAGAGATCCAGACAGATAGACTTTCAGCTTTATTATTAGTAAAGATAGCATCATTTTAAGAATACAATAATTTCGCTGCCTTCGTTCGATTCCTTTCTTACTGATCACATTCTTCGAAGAGTTGTATCACCACTTTAAGGAGTTTTTGCTGAAATGAAACTTCTTTTTTATTCCGTTTTAAAAACGTAATTTCGATATTGATATTCATGTTATGTAAACTGCGTCTTTCACAGCATAAATAGTATATTTAAAAAAAATAGATTTCTCCATTATCTATATTAGCTGTTATGTTTTTTACCCGACTGCTTGTGCACGACGCAAAGAAGGGTAATGTGTTTATGAGTCTGTGTATGTATTTATATTTTTCCTATGTGGCGTTGTAGAGGCTAAACACCTTGGCCAATTTTGATGATTCCTACGTCAATCGATTTGTCTTAACATTGGGAGTGCATGAGAGGATTCAAAATTCACCATATCAACAACCTGTCGCCATATTGTCAGTTCGGTATCGCGTTGCACACTACCTGCGTGCGACAAATGTAGGTAGCGTTTTCACTACCAGAATTTTTTGTTTACTAAGTCAACTAATTTGATTTTCATCTCTAACATATTGAATTTGTTTTTGTCATGTTTCAGGGGACTGTGTTTCGCGACGTGTACTTTCTTGACAGGCTTTTTTAGTTTTGCGAGAAAGATTTGACTGACGACGTTTCCGAGCTCGCGTCATCATGAGTTATACAGGCTGTTAAAAAAGCTGTGGTTGACTTAAGTTCGTGCATTGTTGCTAAAGGTCAAGCATTTGTAGCTTTAAGCGAAGCTAAGTCAATGAAAATTAACTAAAAAGTGCAATAAAAAATAATAAATAAATAAAAACAAAAAACTCGACTACGTAAAAACCAAAAAACTAAAAAGAAAAAATACAAGCCCAGCAGTTTAAAATGTTATTAAGTACTACTGATTAACTACACCACTGAAATAGTTTTATAATCGACACACACATAAGACGAATCATAAATTCAAAAGCAAAATAGAAGGCTCAACAGTCGGGGCCCATTCAAATTTTACGGGGTTCCTTGATAGGAATGGCCCTCGACTGTTGATCCTTCTATTCTGCTTTTGAATTTATGATTTGTCTTATGTGTGTGTCGATTATAAAACTTTTTCAATGGTGTAGTTATTCAGTAATATATACCATTCTAAACTACTGGGCTTTTTTTTTTTTTTTTAGTTTTTTGGTTTTTACGCAGTCGGGTTTTTTTTTTTCATTTATTTATTTATTTATTTATTTAAACTATTCTTTTAAGAGCAAAATATGCGTGTCGTTTTCGCCCAATACCTTTCTTACTGCTTACATACTTCAAAGATGGCTTGTTGCCACTTTTTGAAAATAAACTCCATTTTTATTCCATTTTGAAAAGTTAATTTGGATATTTATATTCATGTTACGTAAACTACATTTTTGGCTCAATTCTTTTATCATTGCATTTTACAATTATTCAGTTATTTCTTGCTTCGTGCTGTTTACAAAATAAGACTTAAGAAAATAAGTATGTTTCTAGAAAAGATTTTTTCCTCGTTACTCTTTAATTTTCAGTGACATTATATATTTTTATGGAGACATTGTACATTTATATATTTTCATTACACTTTAAAAAAAAAAATCATATAACTTTCGTTTAATACCTGTATTAGTGCTCACATTCTTCCAAGAACTGTTGCCACTTCTCGAAAATGAAACTTTTTTTAATCTCAGTTTAAAAAGTTAATTTTGATATTGATATTCATGTAATATAAGTTATGCCTTTCCAAATAAAGTTCTTTTTTAATATCCCCTCTTACCAGTCATCTGTTATTTCTCGCTTTGCGCCTTTTAACTAAGGTTTAAGAAACATAAGGTATGTTTTTAAAGAAGCTTTTCCCCTTGCTACATAACGTATCTTCTTACCATTTAATTTTACGAGAGACAATCTCTGCTATCGTCATTTCTAAGAATAAGATTTTTAAATTGCCGCTCTAGAAAAACTAATTTCGTCTTCCTCCGCTTTTTCGAAAAATTACTTTGTGTCCCTGATTTAAGTATTAAATTTGAGTATCGTACATTTTTGTTCTAGAACATTACATTCAAGTATGAAAATTATCTTTTATGAGATAATATTATCGTTCAAAAGAAGGGCTTTTTCATTAAAAACTTAATTTTATAAGCGTTACTTTTCCATTGTAAGGACGTATAAGTCCGTTGCTAAATTAATTACCAGCCTAACATTCATTCGTTTTAGTTTTGTCTCTCTTAAAGACTTTTTTTCTTTCATCCAACATTAAAAAAAAAAAAAAAAAAAATTCGTTATTCCTACACTATAAAAAATAACTACCAGAACACTACAATTTGTGTACCAGAAAATGCTTTTAATGAATGTTTTTAAGAAATTTTGCAGCTTTATAAGGGCCATTTAACGGAAAAGTGGACATTTTACCTTGCACGTGATAGACCTGTAGTTCCTATTAAAAAGATTAATTTAAAAAAATGTGTAAGAAATTACACATGTGTGTGGGATTTTTTAGGCAAACATTTTTTGCTCTTTACATTTTTTGAACATCACTTTGGATTAAAATATGGAGCTGTCACGTGCTGAACAAAATGCGTAAGAAATCATTCATGTATGTGGGATTTTTTAGGCAAACATTTTTCATTCATTACAATTTTTAAATATTAATTTCAATTAAAATATAGAGCTTTCACATGCTTGACAAAATGCGTAAGAAATTATACATGAATGTGGATTTTTTAGGCAAGCATTTTTTGTTTATTAAATTTTTTAAAAATCTTACATTGAATTAAAATAGAGAGCTTGTCAGGTGCTGAAGAAAATGCGTAGAAATCGTACATATATGTTTGATCTTTCAGGCAAACATTTTTTGTAGGGTTAACCTGGGCACGTTTACTCGGATTTTTTTCAGTGAATTTTCTAATTTTTTATGGAATTATTATTTTTTATTTTTTAATTTTATATCTAGGGAGTTTTAGACATCATAGTTTTATAAAGCAGTTAATAAAGTCAAAATTTGCATGTTCAGCTCTTGCTCAGCTGATATTTTTAACCGTAAAAAAAAATGTTTTTAGAGTCGGTTGCGTAAACTTGCCCCGAACACGGGGCAAATTTACGCATCGAGTGGGGCACGTTTACGCACATTAAAAATGATACCAAGGAGTAAGTGAAATAGATATTTGACCAAGTTTAAATGTTTACTTCTCTTAAAACACTTTAAAAATAAAAAAAAATCACAAATAATTAATTAAAGAACATTTTATAGGTTAAACTAAAATCACAGATTAAAAATGGAAACTATTTAGTCATCTTCTTCATCACTGTTAGATTTCACTAACAAAAATAAAGTATTTCTTTTGGCATACTTGTCGCGGGACTGTGTTTCGACAACTAAGACATTGAGCCTTGTCTTGCCCTTTTTTCGATTGGTCGTGTACTTTCAAACAATAGATGCACGCACAATTGTCTACTTCGTAAACAGAATCGTTCACTAATTTCCTTTTTACAGAGTGTACTAACTTTTTCACTGTCGCAGGTTTCGGTTTCATACTTTTTTCTTTGATGTCTTCTATTTCTTACACCCGTAGTCAATTATATCGTTTGGAGGGAAATATAATGGGAAATAAGGGCTTCAAATTATATGTCTGCATAGAGACTTTTTTATTTCTTTTTAAAATTCTGTATGAGTGCTTTATTATCATCGCACAATGTTTGTTTGTTATTTTTTAAATATGGATAAAAAATTTATATGTTTTGTTATTTTACTTCGATAGCATCTCATTCTTCTGAAAGGGAATTCCTTCCATTTCCATTTCCATTTCCATTCCTTCCTTTTCCATTCTTCCAATCTCATCATCTATACGGCCCCTACCTACACCATGGGCTATAATTTTAGATTCGAATATCTCCTTGAGTTTGGTCTTCAAAAGTTTCAAATCTTTTGTGTTCGTATTATTTTTCAATGAACATTATTTCCTTAAATATAATTATAAGTCCTGGGGGCCGTATAAAAAGTTAGTTTCCGCAATTGTTCAGCAATTTTCTTTTTTGCTTCAAACTTTTCATATCTTAGCTCTGCGTGTTATTTTGACCATTTTGTGCAATTGGAAGTATGCATCTAGGACTAACGGTTGCGAAAATAGAGACTTTCTGTATAAACGGGGCACGCATGACGGTTTAATATTTACTAATATTAAAGCTGAAAGTCTGGATCTCTCGATATCTGTCTCTCTGGATCTCTGGATATCTGTTACGCTCATGGCGCTTTTACCGTTCGGCCGATTTTCATGAAATTTGACACAAAATTAGTTCGTAGCATAAGTGTAAGCAGATCAAAGTTTTTTTTTTGAAAATTCGACTTTGTTCTTTTTCTGTTCCAATTTTAAGAACATTTTACAGAGCAAATTATCATAACGTGGACAAACAAATCATCATAATGTGGACTAGCCAATTACCATAACATGGACGAGCCAACTATCATACGCGACCATGAGCGAGCAAATTAACATAGCAAATTGGCGAGAAATTCATCATCCATTATTTTTAAATTTACATGCGAACCAAATGACCTTTTTATTTTCTACTACGAGCAAAGCCGGGTACCACTAGTCACCCATGAAAACAGTCTGACAATGATGTACATTCATATCAAACTTTACTGTTAAATCACACGATACAGATATGAGTTTGACATCAGTTTTCCCAACCAACGACCCTCACATCTGCTGTCAATCGTGAAAAAAGATAGATTTTTGCTGTGCTGAGTTTCTAAATTCAATTATGAACCTTCATAAAAAAATTTGTAAAATGTTTCCATTTGATTAAATTTGTATCAGGAAAGAAATTTAAACGTCTAGATATTGGTGAAGAGTAGAGTAAGGATTACAAAAATTCTTTCCACTAGCTATTGCTTTAAAAGATTTGCCAAGTACATAACAGGAATAGATTTTAATTTAAAATCAAGCGTTAAAGGTGCAGTACTTGTGTGACCTTTATATCAGATTGCTTCTTGAACAAATAACTTTCACACGCAAACACACATACAGTCAATATTACGTACAAGACATTTTAACAATAATTGTATTTGAAATTAAAGTATTTTTTCGTTTATAAATTGATTTGATTTTACTGAATTTCAAAAGTTTTTTTTTTTTTTTTTTCGATAGAAGCAAAGGTAAATAAGTATTAGATTAAGTTTTTATTTTATTATAAAATATTTTTTTCTTAAGCATTCTAATACAAGATTAATTTTTCCTGTGATATTAAACTTTTCATCGCTACACAGCTGGGTAAACAAGTTTCATCAAAGATATTTTTAAATTATTAATTGTTTAATTAAACTCATTACATGGGAAAAGAAAAACGCTGGCGCTACTTTTAGCAGCATGGGAAAATGAACGGAAATTCAAGACTTTTCCGTTTAATGATACAAAACATAAAGTTTGATTTTTTTTTTTTTTTTTTTTTTTTTTTTTTTTTTTTTGCACGCCAATGCTGAAATTTAAATCGGGAATCAGAACTCCGATTCTGACTCAGCAACTTAGCAGAAATACAGACTGTGCGGGAAAATGGCCGGGACTTCGAGTCTTTGAGTTTTAAAGCCTTTTACTCCCGACTCCACTCCTTTTCTCCAAAATCATTTCGACTCCGACTTCACAGACCTGGTTTTTACCACATCTGAGGAGCAGCAGGGAAATGACCGACTCGAGCCCTGACTTCGACTTAAGAAAATTTGGGGACTCCGACTCCTTCGCCTCCAAATCAGTTCGACTCCGACTCTTCGACGCATGAAGCTTAAACCTTTGACTCCCGACTCCGACTCCTTTACCCCAAAATCAGTTCGAGTTCGACTCTGCGCCTCTGACATCGACCCCGCAGCCATAGTTTTTACTATGAAATAATATTTTCATTCTGAAGTTTGAATGTTTTTATTCAATTTTCAGCTACGAGAAATAAAGAAATATTCGGAGGATTCTTTTTTTTTTTTTTTGATGAATACTATTTATTCAAGAGGAAATTTAATACTTTTTATTAATTTTCCAAAGTATATATATATATATATATATATATATATATATATATATATATATATATATATATATATATATATATATATATATATATATATATTTAATTCATTTTTGGCAACGGGTGAAAAAAGAAATCCTAGGCATTTTATTTCACCCGGAAGAAAGAGACTACAAACGATTATATATATATATATATATATATATATATATATATATATATATATATATATATATATATATTTGTTTTGATGAGCTTTTTATTGTCAATTCTTTTCCTTTTTGAAGACGGTTAAAGATTTTAATGGATAAAAATTATATTTGCTGCAATTGTGTAAAAGGTTATTTGTTTTTTAATTTACTTTTTACCAATCTCCTTCATCAGATGAGCGAGGCATATTTTGTTTTTAGAAATCAATTTAAAATGTTAAAAAACTCTGTTTTACATAGTTTTCAGTCTTAGCTAATTTAGAGAAAATTGATTAGATACTAGATAGTCTATGTTGGCTTATGGGAAAGTAGTCTTTTAGTCATGGACCGAACTTCTTGTTAAAAGGGCTCTTTATACCACTTTTCAAAAAGAGAAAGTAATTATTTCCTTTACGAACTAAATATGATCGCCACTTTAACTAAAGATGATATTTACTTAGTTTTAATGACCGTATAGTTTGAGGAATTAATAGTAGCCCTAAATACTCCACAGAGTGCACTTTAGAAATTTCGCTCTAGTTCTTTATCACTCAACCTTATTCTCATACCATTAATTCAGTAATTTGCTCGAATTAGTCGTAATTTATTTATTTAATGGTTACGCGGACACTTTTCTGAGTGTGTGTTTCAAGAACGAGTTAAAGCATCAGCATTGATGAAGGACCTTTTCTTCGTTTTGACACCCTTTTCAAGATTTTAAAGTACAGTATTGTCGTTTAAGAATATTATAGTAGCGAATTTAGTTTGTTCATTTTTGTTCAAAAATTTGTTCATCGTATGAACCCATTTGTCCAAACCATATTGCAACAATTGCTTCAAGTTGAATTTGAAATGCTGATGAAGTTTTTAAAGTCATAATACTGGAATTATGCTTCAAAAATCAATTATTATAGTCTGACTCTGATAAGTTAACTTCCGATCTGCTAAAGCCTAAACGATTCCATTTGTTAATATAGGGGGGGGGGGGCGTTTCGCTAGAGATGACGATTATTGGCATTATGCCAATCTCAGAATCTCTCCTCTTCCATACCCAAACGTAAATGATTATGTCTAAAGTCAAGCATCAATTTACCAGAATCACACTATTTATACCTTGCTGAAAAAAATCGAAAGCAGGAGCATGCCGAACCTAAATGTTTGGGACGGGGAAATTGTTCATTTTCCGAATGAAACTCTAAATTTCAACGAATGATTTTTAAAAATAAATCAAATAAATAAATAATTAAAAAATAACAATTAATAAAACAAAATGCATGCATACATACCTACAGCTAATGAGAAGAGTTATGAGCATCGAAAAATAAATATTTTAATAAAGTCGCAACACTCTCAATGGCTCTAAAATTTCCAAATCAGCAGTCAATTTTTCCGAATATGACAAAAATTTTGTGAGGTCACACGGACTTCCCTCGACATCCCGTCGGTAGTCCCTGGTCGGGGGGGGGGGGAATATATTTTTTTTACTTAAATTTTTACCGCCTGATTAAAAATATCAAAATGAGAATATACAGCAAGTATATCTACTTCAAATTTAAACATTTTTAGCCTGATATTTGATTTCGTTCAAAAACTTACCATCAATAAGAAAGCATTCGTTTCAAAAGGTACGTTCATTCCTTTCATTTTATCATGAAGCAGGATAATTCAAGAAAAATCGCACCCTTGGAAAATGACCTACTTCAACATTCAAGGTCAAAGAAATGGAAACGGACTAAAAAATTTAATCCGATTTATAATTCGGCTTAAGTTCTAGTTTAAGCCTAAAAAACGAGAAACATATGTACGCTCCTTGAGTGATTACAATTCATATATGCAACACATTTGAAGATCTGGAGCTTTCTATTTCGTTATTATTCAACAGACAAACAAAAAGGATTTGCTGTTGTAAAAAAATAGCAGTGTACATTGCTCGCTATTACTTTGGTGACTCATATGTTATTGGAGTAAGCAAGGAACAAGGAGTTTGATGAAATGTATTTTTTAAATGGTTCGGATTTCATTGAGATAGGAGGCAATAACAAGTTAAAATAAAACATGAAGTTACCACATATCATATTCAAGGCGAATAATATAGCATTATAATTTTACATTTTAATTCAACGAAATTTAGTGTTAAAGTGTAGTATGTACGGTTCTCAAAATTTAAATCAAATGAGGCAGTGAGAAGCATCAAAAAGATGCAAGTGGACAGTTTGAAGTTTTTAGTAAAACGCGTTTAAAGATCAGATCCTAGGTAGGCTTTCATTGAAATTTTTTTCTAAATCAAGCTGTATACCGGAACCTACCAGGGTTACCAGTACTATATCTTGTACTAAGATAGAGGAGGGGTTCACCTACCATTTATACTGGTTATCTCCAAATTTTTAATTTTGCCACGTGTATCCCTTTGTTTCTCACTGCCTCAAATGTGACCAAAAATTAGTTTAGCGGAAAATTGGGGAATTCTGCCCACTTTTAGGAAAACTTGTGCAACTAGTCAAATTTTACACATAAAACCAATATTTGTTTTTCGAAGAATAACTACAAAGCCTTAAGAATAGTTTGCAATTAACTAGTTTGCATAAACGTTTCAGATTGTTTTTTAAATCTTTTATTTATTTAACCACTGATTGAAAGCGGTAATGCCGACATCGCTGGGTCAGCTCTTAAAGTTTTATTACAACATTTAAGTACGACAAAGTTACATATATAGTCATGTAGGCTGTTCACACCTCAAAATATGTGCTTGACCAGTACATGAGGCTTTATACGACCACTTTCTGCATATTATACCCGCATATTGAGTTCAGCAAAATCGAGTTTTGCCATCTGTCCAGAAGCCTCTTCAGATACAGCAGATTTCGGTCCATACAGGGTGTATCAGTACAACGTTTACAGACTTTCAGGGCATATGGAGTACACCTAGATGATGGGAAACTACATAGCAATGCATGGTCGGAAACGCTTTTCTGGCGCGGTAGTAACGACACAGATTTTGACTTTCAGCCGTTTTTCCTCACCCCTATTTCAACAAATGGAATCGTTTGATCGGCCGGCCAGCGGAGCTCAACTTGCCAGAGGTGGACAGTACCCAGGGCACTGGTGGGAACAAAACTCATGACTTCTGGCATATGAAATGAAGTTTCTACCACAGAACCACGAAGGTCACAGTAAGAAACTTCCAAATTTCTAAAAATTTATTTAAAAAATCACATGCTCCATAGCTGTCTCATGCATTCATATACAGGATGTGTCAATACAGCGTTTACAGACTTTCAGGGCATATGGAGTACACCTAGATGATGGGAAACTACATAGCAATGCATGGTCGGAAACGCTTTTCTGGCGCGGTAGTAACGACACAGATTTTGACTTTCAGCCGTTTTTCCTCACCCCTATTTCAACAAATGGAATCGTTTGATCGGCCGGCCAGCGGAGCTCAACTTGCCAGAGGTGGACAGTACCCAGGGCACTGGTGGGAACAAAACTCATGACTTCTGGCATATGAAATGAAGTTTCTACCACAGAACCACGAAGGTCACAGTAAGAAACTTCCAAATTTCTAAAAATTTATTTAAAAAATCACATGCTCCATAGCTGTCTCATGCATTCATATACAGGATGTGTCAATACAGCGTTTACAGACTTTCAGGGCATATGGAGTACACCTAGATGATGGGAAACTACATAGCAATGCATGGTCGGAAACGCTTTTCTGGCGCGGTAGTAACGACACAGATTTTGACTTTCAGCCGTTTTTCCTCACCCCTATTTCAACAAATGGAATCGTTTGATCGGCCGGCCAGCGGAGCTCAACTTGCCAGAGGTGGACAGTACCCAGGGCACTGGTGGGAACAAAACTCATGACTTCTGGCATATGAAATGAAGTTTCTACCACAGAACCACGAAGGTCACAGTAAGAAACTTCCAAATTTCTAAAAATTTATTTAAAAAATCACATGCTCCATAGCTGTCTCATGCATTCATATACAGGATGTGTCAATACAGCGTTTACAGACTTTCAGGGCATATGGAGTACACCTAGATGATGGGAAACTACATAGCAATGCATGGTCGGAAACGCTTTTCTGGCGCGGTAGGGACGACACAAATCGCCAAAAAGACAATACACGAATAAGAGAAGAAAACATGTTTATTATCGTGAGTACAGCAGAAAACTAAGAAAAAAGAACGTGAAGGAGCCAGCGGATCACCATCAAAGTAGGTGTTCGAAATTACGACCCCGGGCCGTGATACATACCTCACATCTCCGGCGCATTAAAGATCAAACGTAAAAGCGAGTGCGGCAGCAAAAACCGCGTGTGCGCATGCGCCGTCATTAAACGCTTCGGTTTACGTAACGACGTCTATCTTGTACACCAGACAAAAACTTACCAAGATTTTTGCTGTATTAAAAATAATAAACATGTTTTCTCCTCTTATTCATGTCCTGTCTTTCTTGTGCTTTGTGTCGTCACTACCGTGCCAGGAAAGCGTTTCCGACCATGCATTGCTGTGTGATTTCCCTTCGTCTAGGTGCACTCTATCTGCCCTGAAAGTCTGTAAACGCTGTTCTGATGCACCCTGTATATCCTATTCAACTGGAAGCAAATCATCTGGATCATCATTATTGTCATCAGGCAGCTGAGACTCATCAACGTGAGCTAGTTTCAATCCCTGAAAAGTTGGTTACACATTATGCTCACCGGTTTACGTGAGCGCCATTACTCTTCATCGCAATGTTCGACTTGAATATGAATAGCTATTAGCGTGAAAAATCATTACAAAAATATATAAGCATGGACGCTCAGTTAAACGTGTTCATTTAATTGTCGCAATGAATAAATTGATATTTGAAAATAAGAATGTTCACTTATCTGCAAGTTATATGCTCCAAAACGTTATAATAACGCAACCGAAAGCTTTTTACGCAATGCCACGAAAACATCTTCCTTCGGACAATGACGTTTTCCTTCGTAGTACAACCCAAATTCAAAATAACAGAATACTTTTCTCTTTTCAGAAATATGTTGAATCTAACATAGGCAAATGATACGTATTGAAACGAACGTGTGACCTTTCGTAGACTTTCAAGTACACATTACATTTCATGTGTATTTAATTCCAATTGTTCTTAATCAGAATAACCCAAAAGTTTGTGACGACGGTTTGTATTGATTCAAAAAGTTAGAATTTAAAAAAAAAAAAAAGCGAAAGATATATCAATTCCTTGTCGCGTCACCTTTCACTGGAATTATAGCTCTTATCCTTTCAGGCATGGGTTTCATCCTCAGAGCAGGATTTAAAATGGAGGTAGCAAGCCCAATCATTGACTTAGCAAAAGCTGACCCAAAGACCCCAAGTCACGTGACTCAACAACGACGAATGGTCGGCACGTTTTGCGTGAAACAAGCGGAAGAAACCTGATTTCTCCCCCCCCCCCCCCCCAATGCTTTGCTTTAAAAACTATCACGTAACTTAGGGTCTTGATTTCATGAATGAAAGTATTCACTCCCTCCATTTTATCTCTTCTCAATGATTCCATCAGCTTTTTACATTCATCGCTGATGGTACTGTTCTACGCATTCTTTAATGCAGCAATGAGTTCCATTTAGTTAGTAGGAACTAGGACTTGAACCTTTTTCTTTGGAAGAAGCTACAAATACTCGATTGGACTTACAATCAGGAGAATTACTTATCCAGCCTAATACCGACATCCCTCTGTTAGCCATACAAGAGTCGATTTCTAAGTACGACATGAAGCAGTATCTTGCTGATAGATAAATGTGTCACTGCATACTAGGATATTATATAGTATCCCAGTGTAACTATCGAGAAATACTGGAATTCTATATGATACTGCAAAATTTACACGTTGTTTTAAGATCAGATGTGCTGTTCCAACAGCACTCATGCATTCCAATACCACAACGGATATTGAAAATTTGAGTGTCTCACACAAGATTTTTCAAAGGCTTCACTTTTCAAACACCAAATCCGAGCACTTCCTTCGTCAATAGACGTTTAAAACAAGGTTTCCTCTCTGAATAAAACTTTCAGTCTTGCAAAAGCTTGACCACGTAGAGATGGCGGATGACATTGAAGCGGAAACATGATTTCTATCATTTGCAATAGGTAGAACTAGCCACAAAGCGCCGAATAGTAAGATGTGCCTTCTCGCTCATCCTATCTATTACAAAAGTATAACAAACAACCTATTACAAATGATGTTTCCGCTTCAAGGTCTTCCGTCATCTCTCCAAGGTCAAGCCCAACCCCCAGATGCCCCCTTCGATTCCCTTTACTCCGAGAGAGCGCTGCCGTTTCTGCTTCATGTTCATCTTTGTTTTTACTTTGGGCATCCGCAGTGGAAACTCCTGTTCATGCAATCGTCTAAGTATAGTTGACTTTGACACAACAACTAGGGATCTTTTCCAACGCTTGTTGAAATAAAAAACCAATTTTAAATAAATTATTTTGAAAGATTCAAAAAAAAAAAAAAGGCCCACTTTCTGTTAAAAACTAACATAAGATTTTCCGATGGTCGAATTTAATACTTATTGCAACTTATAGGTTTACAGGTGTGCAAATATTTTCTCTGACTTTAAAATTCAAATTCAGTGAATTGATTTTCTATTTTTTTAACCCATAAAAAAATTATCATATTTTTTAAATGAGTTAGCGACATTGAAATAGTTTTTTAAAATATCGACAAAGTTATTAAAAATTGTTTTACCACTTCCTGACTAACATGCGTCACTTCTTTAATTTACATGGGTTCATTTTACGCGACGCATTCACAAGTTTTATTTAGAAACTTCCGACATTCTTTTGTTTTGAATTTGGGTTGCGAAACCTGTAAAGTTAACCACCCTTGTAAGTTGACCATCGCTTTAAGTTTACCGCCTTTGTCAGATATAGGATAAGTCCTATAGCCCTATATATATCACCCTCTGTAAGTTCAGCACTATTGATCACAAAAGAACTGCACTGCAAGAGGTCAACTTACATAGGTTTCACTGTATACATTAATCATAATGTTAGCTATATGGTGGTACCCCCCCCCCCCAATTGCGAGTGAGTTTTTAACTATATTCTATTCAGAGAAATTTGAGTATGTGGAACTACTTACAGAGCATCATTACCCTTCTTCCCTGACCCACATACTATGAACAAAAGAAGCATGGGAGCGCTTTGATCTTCAGAACTTATTTTCACACCATGAATTTTTGATAATTCAATTAGATGAACATTGAAAATAAAGAAATGGTCGCTCAGTAAGTTTAAAATGCATATTAATATATTTGGTACACTTGCGGTAAGCTTCAAATCCAAGAATATTACTACATAAATCTCGCCAATTAAAGATCTAAAGTACCAGCAGTTTAAATTCGTCAGTAGTTTCCGTCAAGCTTCCGCAGATTTCAATTTTCCTCGAAGACTCTTACCCAATTAATCTGACTGTATTTAAATTAAGCGACAAATGCTCACGATACTTACTTCCTTGTCTAGTACATAATTCTCAAATGGTGAACGGAACTGGAATTGTTTAGGACAAGAGTAAGTAATCAAACTGCAGATTAGATTCCATTTAAATGCGACGGACAGTACCACAGTCTCATTCTCTGAATAATACATCGATTTTCTGACTTTGCTGCTTGGTTTGCAGTGTTATTGTATTGCATTTAGACGGTATTATCGAAACGGATTTATGGAAATTGTATCACAATGTAATGAATGCAAAACAGTGTGTTTTAAGAATGATTAGAGCTAATTGGTTTATCCAAGCATTTTTTTTTTAATTCAAGCTAACATCTTAATTTTTGAAACAATATCATTAAATGTTTCTTGTGTTCTTCAAAATACTAAAAAAACTATTTAAATTTTTTTTTAAGGTTTTTTGCTAGAAAGTTGATTCTTAACTGGTGAGTCGTAGTTTACAAGAGTTTTTTCAGTTATTTTTTCTGGGAAATTAATACTTAACTGGTGAGTCTGGGTGTAAAGGAGTTTTTTAGTTATTGTTGCTAGAAAATTAACCCTTAACAGGTGAGGTGAGGAGAAAATTAGTTTTTCAGTTATTGTTATTGGAAAACTAAATATAATGCTGGGGTAATATGCACACCACCTCACCATTTTCGTTTAGAAAAACGCACTAGTTGAGGGTTAAAAACTACTTTCATCAATGTAACTTTAAATAGTTAAAAACTGCATAATGTCAAATGAAAAACATAATTTTTTTTTAAATATTAAATGAAACTCTGAAAAGTAAATTTTACAATTCATAAATATTGGATATAATGTATTTTTTAAACCAGGGAACTTCTATGAAAAAAATATCACCTAGCTGAAACTAAAAGTAGATTTATAAAACCTAGTCACCTATTAGTTTAAGGAATTTAATCATTAATTGCTAATTTCATTTAAAAGCAAGAACTTTTACTGTGATGTATTTTTATTACAAAGTTTTATTAATCACACATGAAACTCAAAATGTCCCAGGAAGTAATTAGGGCCGACAATGTGCAGGTTTTTGTTCACAAAGCTCATCAACGTTTTGCTCCATCCAGGTCTTATACAGCATATCTCTCTCTCTCTGTGTGTGTGTGTGGGAACTTATGTAAATCATTCTCAACATTATGTTTGTTTCTATTCAATTTCTATAGGAAAGTTCGAAACCAGAAACCTTTTTTCCCGTAGAAAATAGTGTCGCAAACCCTAGAAGGTACTTTACAGCAATTAAGACTCTTACATAAGGGAAGCTGTCTTTTCCGACATTTCGATTTCAAAATTGTCGGGCGAAAAAAAATAGTATTTGTACAAAAGCCTCATTGCAGAAAACTGGTGTCCAAGATTTAGATGTGTTGCCTGATTGATGTTTGATTATTTTATTCGGGATATGAAGATGATATAATTAATACAAATTAAAAACAAATAAGGTGTGAAAATGAGGTTTACTACAGTAAACATTTCCCGATACATTTTTGTTGAATTTGTGAACTAAGTTATCTTTCTAGATTCACCTTAAGTGACATTTTACTCAACTTGTCATCAATTGTTTTACGACATAGCAACCAACGAATATAATAACGTATTTATAAATACTAGAAATGAGGTTGGATCCAATTTTGTCTTGGAACCAAAGAGTCGGATAAGTCAGCCTGCCCTTTTCAAGGTGCTCTAACAGTAATGTCTCCCAGATCGTTATGTTATTTTTCTTTAGGGGACGACCACAAACTTTGTCCCGCTTTGCAGGAGAGGAGGGGGTTTCATGTAATTGTGACAGTTTGTGACAAGAAGTGTGACATCGCACGTTTTTTTATTACAATATGCTAATGAAAGACAGCATGACATATGAAAAGGGGAGGGGAGGGGGTAAGGTAAAGTGTGACACTACGTGACAATTGAAGAGAGAAGGATCAAAGTTGTTGAAAAAACGTCTGACATCGTTTGAGGCAGTGAGAAGCAAAGGGATGTAAGTGGACTTTATAAAGTTTCGAATAAAACGCTTTTAAAGTTCAGAAAATAGGTAGGCTTTCATTGATTTTTTTTCTAAATCGTGCTGTATAGCAGCACCTTCCAGGGCTACTAGTACAATTTCTTGCCCCAAGACAGAGGAAAGGTTCCCCTATCATTTGTACTGGTTATCTCCAAGTTTTTAATTTTGGCACTTACATCCCTTTGCTTCTCACTTCTTCAATTATGGAAAGCTCTTTACCCTTCCAGAAGATAATTAATAAGATACTGCAATACTGTTTGGTTCGATGTAAAATCACATGATAACATTTAGAAGAATGAAATTCAAGCACTATGACTTTAATTTTGTACACTATTTGGTGCTAAATAGGATGTTTCTGACTGATTTTCTCTTACCCCTAGAAATACTTATACCACCAGTTGGGAACCATTGCTCTACTAGTCCGTCTAATCAGTCACGAACTGGTGGTAATGCTAGCGATTAAGGTAAAGCTACGTAAATTCAGTGAACTTTAAAAAAAATATATTTTTTTAAGAAACCCTTTTTTTTCAAGCATATTCTTTTTTTAAATCTTTTTTTAAGTCAGAAAATAGCTCTAACTGCTGAAAAACGATTACAAAAGAAAACACAGCGCTGATATGATTTTAAATCAGGAAAAACCATCATCATTAGTTACTACCGAAACAAAATCACGAAGTAAAAAGGTATTCAAAAATGTTGTCCATAAAATAACATTTACTTCACAAACATATGTCTAACATTAAGCGGTTTTTTGTTCTGTAAATATTTTTTACTGATTCCAAGTTAAATCTCAGTTTAGAAAATAGAGACTATTAAAAGAAACGAGTAGAGTTGGCAGTCCTGGAATATGCCGTACTTAATAAGTTCTGACCAAGAAAAATATTTTATGAGCTCATTAAGGCCCAGAACATTAGCTAAATGAAAAATATTCAATGCGTAAAAAATTCCACATAATTAATCTCTTGAAATGATGCTGCCTGTAATCACAAATGCAGTATGCGCTGACTAGAGAAAAGCGCATTTTGTTTTTTTGTCCTCTATGGTAAATTATCAATTTGAAATTAAATACAATGGAATTAAATGTTAGATCGAT
This sequence comes from Uloborus diversus, assembly GCF_026930045.1. Classification (NCBI taxonomy): domain Eukaryota; kingdom Metazoa; phylum Arthropoda; class Arachnida; order Araneae; family Uloboridae; genus Uloborus; species Uloborus diversus. The sequence goes on along the minus strand of NC_072736.1, from coordinate 155,558,568 downwards.
ATGAAATATTTGGCTCATCGTTAATATAGCCTAATGACTTAGGCTTGAGGAACTAAAGAGACGAACAGCATAGTGGCTGTCCATAAATGATGCCACACATGCTTTCCATAAATTTGATCCTCCCCCCCTCACCCTCTCCCTTTTAGGCGCAGTGTCACACTTTACCTCACCCCTTTCCTCCCCTTGTCACATGTCATGCTGTTTTACGTAAGTATATTGTCATAAAAAATAAGTGATACCACATTTTTTGTTGCTCCCTCTCTCCCTCTTGTCACAAACTCACCACTTCACGAACCCCCCCCCCCCCTCCCCCTCAAAGCGTGACATCATTTGCGGACAGCCTCATATGGTATGTGGTAGGATCTAGAAGCAGAAATATGACTAGGAAAATTGAATTTTGTATTCGCACAATTCAAATTTTAGTCAGCATTCTGTGCGATCAAAAATCAGCATTTAGTCAACATTTCGACCTCTAGTGACATTGATTTACTCACTCATCGTTTCTGCAAAAAGGTAAACGTATCTTTTTTGCAATAACTAATAGTTATCACAACCTATAAGAATAAATAATAGCTATATTTTCATACTTTTGTTGTGAAATCTTTTTTGAGACTGTACTAAGTGATATACAAAAACAGTTGAAACGACGGATAACTTTTGCGAAAAAAATTGACGATGGTTACGGCAAAGGGCTCGTTAGTTCGAAACAGCAGCCCAGAAAGTAGACTTGCTTAGTACCAGACGAACTTCCAGTTACCTTCTAAGTCTTTCAAATATCGATATTGCTGATACAACTGAAAGTATTTTTCAGCTTTGGAAAAGTGTAAAACCGTTTGGTAAAAATATCTTATGTTGGTTTTAATACTGAAAATCTTTATTCGCGGTTGTAAATTTTTATTTTTACTGCTTAGGACCAAAAAGTAAGTTTTCTAATTTTAACTAAACGAATGGGAAAGAAATTCATACTATTTTTAATCTGAGCCTTAGCCGGTTGTATTCAAATGTTCTCTGTACGGGTAAGAAAATGACTTCGTTTCTTTTTATTCTCTTTGAGTTTGCCCAAAAAGATAACTTTAATCAAAATAAACTTTCCAGTGTAGTTACAAAAAGTCTGTTCCAACATTCCTTTAGCAAATATTTAGTTCGGACTCGAAAAAGGTTTTGTTTTCAAAATACGGTTTTATTTATTTATTCTTTTTGTTCTTCTCTACCAACTTCACCATTCTGGATTGTAGGAGCCAGACGATCGATTCGCTGGAGCAGACTAGGGCCACTATAGTAGGGGAGCCGGCTTATCCGCCATTTTTGTTCCAAAATAGTACGTGGGATAACACCAGGGATGCGGAGACGGAGTCATGGAGTAAGAGTCAGACTGATTTGGGGGTATAAAGTCGGAGTCGGAAATCGAAAGCTTCCGACTAAGCTATTCTAAGAGTCGGTCGTTTTCTCTAGCAGATCGTAACTCTGCCAAGGCTACGAAATCGGAGTCGGAGTTGAACTGATTTTCAGGTGAAGGAGTCGGAATCGGGATACGAAGGCTTTAAAATTTTAAGGGTCGGAGTCGGTCGTTTTCTCAAAGAGTGCGCAACTCTGCCAGGGCTACGGAATCAGAGCCGGAATCGGACTGATTTTGGGGTAAAGAATTCCTGGTTGGGGATAGGAAGGTTTTAAAATTTTAAGGGTCGGAGTCGGTCAAAATCTCTAAGAGTCTGTCGCTCTGCCAGGGCTGCGGAATCATAGTCGGTTCGATCTGGTTTTGGGGTAAAAAATTCGGATTCAAGATACGAACGCTTTAAAGTTTTAAGGGTCGAAATTTGTAGAAATCTCGAAAAGTTCGTAACTCTATACTAGAGCTCCGGAATCAGAATCTGAATTGGACTGATTTCGGGGTAATGCAGTCTGAGACCGCCTCTCTCTCCGACTCCGCATGCTTGAATACCACTCAGATGTTAGGCTAAACCTGTATCTAATCAGTAGCTTGGGGGTGGTAAATTCGGTATACGCCCAAAATGTCGCGGCCAAAATGTCGCGGGACAAAATGTCGCGGGACAAAATGTCGCGGCCAAAATGTCGCCCGCCCAAAATGTCGCCGGCCCAAAATGTCGCCGGCCCAAAATGTTGCCAGTCCAAAATGTCGCCGGCCCGAAATGTCGCCAGTCCAAAATGTCGCTAGTACAAAATGTCGCCGGCCCAAAATGTCGCCGACCCAAAATGTCGCCGGTCCAAAATGTCGCCGATCCACAATGTCGCCGGCCCACAATGTCGCCGTCCCAAAATGTCGCCGGTCCAAAATGTCGCCGGCCCAAAATGTCGCCGGCCCAAAATGTCGCCGGTCCAAAATGTCGCCGGTCCAAAATGTCGCCGGCCTAAAATTCGCTAGTTCAATTTGTACGAAAAATTTAAATGTACGTCGATGCTTTCCAGCATAAAAGTTGCGAAAGAATATTAATTGCCTTTCAAAGTAAGTTCCTTCAAAAATTCCAAACGTTTTCTCTTATCTTAATTCGTAAACATCAGATTAATTCCAGAAAATTAATAGTTTTCAGAAAAACATACGTTTTTCTGTATACTATCACAAACGTAAACATGTGAAAGGCTGCTGCAACGGAATTCTCTTTCTCGTTTAATCTGATTAATAATAATACTCAAGATGTAACATAAAGGATCAAGATGTAACGCAAGGATTCAGACAAAAAATTGGTATGGAAGTAAAACTAAACTGTTCTAAACGCGAATGAAAGAATAGTGAGGCGCAATTTGAATATGGCAAGAGAATAGGCGGTTTGTATTTTTTGGCGTAATGAAGTAAAAACAAATAACTCCTTCACTCTAGCATATTATTACGGTAGCGACAGGTCAGTCATTTAGGGGATCAGGCGGAATGGCCCTCGACTTTGAATTTTTTTTTATATACAAGTGGGAGTGGTTTTTATAGCAATCCTATGAAATTTGCATTGGTTATACGCCCGTTATCCTCCCTCTCCCCTTTCACTGGAAAAATTCGAAATCACGGGCCAGAGTGGAAATAAAGTAGAAAAGTATCTTAATTAAATTTAATTTTCTCATAGATTTATTAACATTACCCTAAGAACTGTAAAAAAAAAAAAACTACGTTTTCAGTGAGATATACGTTGGTTAAAGTAAGATCAAAACTGCCGTGGGAACTCCCATCTCTTATGAGTAAAATTCTGAAATTACGTCGAAATGTTCACCGTCAAATCTTTTGAAATCAATGAAACCCGTAACTGCAAAACAGGTGTCTTTCACTCAGATTTTTGAAAAACGACTTTACGCGATGACAAATATTTTCAATTCTCAACATTCATGAAATTTATATATTCGATAGAACATCAAGGGACAATTTCAGAACAGCTATTTTATTGAAGGTTTTCAAGAGGATACTTTCATGCATGCGAAGTAGTGCTTGTCAGCTAATCACATTTTCCAATTTTAAATAGAAAAGAAAAAATTTCATAATGCAGGGTGAAATAACTGATATCAATGAGATTATTCAGATCAATTTTGACCTAGACTTATTTTTAAAATGAGTTTCAAAAAGTAATAGTTCCAGCTCAATATAGCTTGGTAATTCAGAAAGAAAAGAATATTGATAATAATAATAATAAACAAATAAGTTTTTCTCTCTCAGAAAAAATTGCTGTTTTAATTAGTGAATTTTTGCTACGCAAATTATATAAGAATGCAAACTCAGTTTTTATTTAACACTCACGCTAGTTAAAGTGCTACAAAAATTGAGGAATACACGGCTAATTTAGATTTTATTGATATCATGCTCACCCTCTCATACATAAATTCAGTATATTTTTCATTATTTATTTAATTACACTGACTCACGTAAACGATTACGAAACTCAACTTAGAACGAAAATAAGGCTTGTTTTCGTTTAATTTCACTTGTATACTACATTTTTGTATGAATCCTCGCATTACTTCTTGAGATATAGCAGTCACATAAAACGATAAAAATTATTCTGTGATCCATCCTTTTGGGATGACTGAAGCCAAAAATAAATGAGCAACTCGCCCTTTAAGATATACTTGTAGACCAAATTTTGTCTTAACCCTTGTACAGTAGACCCTCGCTTTACGCGGGGGTTATGTTCCACGGAAATGCTGCGTAAATCGAAACCGCGTAAATTGAGACCTAATATTAGTGTCAAAATAGGAATTAGGTTCCGTAGATTAAAAAAAATACTTCATTCTAGAGATGACTAATTGTATAATAAGTTTAATGTGTACTTATATCAATTTTTATGCACAATATGCATAAAGAAAACAAACTAATTTCGTGTTCTGTTTATGAAGAAGAGCTGACTATGATAGTTGTTTGGTAGTCATTAAGAATTTTTCCTCCAATTCTTTGCTTAGCATTAACTCATCCATGATCACTTGCGTCATTTCCATGATGGAATCTTCTTTCACTAACAAATCAGAAAGATCATTCCTATTGTCTACGGATGGTTCGAAAATTTTCAATGTGAGCGTTTTTGGTTGTGTGTCACCGGAGTCGGTATCCGCGTTGGTTTTGACCTCCTTTGTCACTCCTAAAAGCTCTTCTTCCAGTGAGTTCTGAACTGTGTGAGTTTAATCACTTTACTTCTGATGGAAAAAGCTCTGGAACCAATCGCATAAAATGTCTCCAAGGACCCAAGTTCGATTATTAGTACGCCAAAATGCAGTTAGTTACTTGTAATCTGCAATCTTTAGGAGCTTGGGTTTTGAAAGAGAGGAAAATGTTACCTGTTTGCATTGCCGCATCTGCGTAAAACCGAAACTCATCTGCGTAAATAAAATAAAGGTGTCAAATCTTCAACCGCGTATAATCGAAACCGCGTAAAATAAATCCGCTGAAAATGAGGGTCTACTGTATTACTTTTTGAGATATATCAATCACAGATAATAAAAAAGAAAGGAAAAAACATTCGATTGCTCCACCCTCTGGTGTTATTGAGCCCAAAATCTGTCCCCCTGCTGCTTCCTAACATTTTATTTGATTCCATTCATCATTTTTTGAGCAATGACAGTCGCGCATATCGATGAAAACGTTCAGTTACTTCACTATCATGAACGAATTGACGCAAAAAACCACGCAGCCCTAAATCATATATGGGTACTTGCGGGTATCGTTCGAATTCTTGCTACAGGTTTTGACGTAGAATGTCCCCAAAAAATCGGTCACATACAAACGCACACTTTTCTTGAAGAAAAGTTTAAAATAATTTAGCGAACGTCAGAACTGAACGCCGTCAGAACGTTTTACAGTTGGTAGATAGCGAGTCACAAAAAATAAGATAACGTAACGCTTGTATTCTATTTGTTTGCTGAAAACCAGCCGAGAGTTGCGAATCAAAACGGAATAATCTTTTTAGAATTTATCATGAAACTCAGTTAGTCTAGTCCCATTTTTAACGGAGATATTAATTAAAGGCAGTAACCATTTATTCTGCAAATTTGGTGTTAAACATCATTTTTGTACATTTAAATTTTTCTTACCAACTGAATAAACGAATTTTGGATCTACGACATTTCGGACAGGCGACATTTTGGCCCGGCGACATTTTGGCCCGGCGACATTTTGGCCCAACGACATTTTGGACAGGCGACGTTTTAGCCCGGCGACATTTTGGATCGGCAATATTTTGGCCCGGCGACATTTCGGACCGGCGACATTTTGGGCCGGCGACATTTTGGACCGACGACATTTTGGACCGACGACATTTTGGACAGGCGACATTTTGTCCCGGCGACATTTTGGATCGGCAATATTTTGGCCCGGCGACATTTTGGACCGGCGACATTTTGGACCAGCGACATTTTGGACAGGCGACATTTTGGTCCGGCGACATTTTGGCCCGGCGACATTTTGGCCCGACGACATTTTGGACAGGCGACATTTTGGTCCGGCGACATTTTGGAACGGCGACATTTTGTCCCGCGACATTTCGGTGGCGACATTTTGACCCCAAACCGGTAAATTCAGCTGACGATGGACAAAGCCGGACCAGGTCTAATACCTGAATCCACAGCGTCTTGAGTCGTAAGTGATTATGAGCTGTTCATTAGGAGCAAAAAGGAGTTCACGTAACCCCATCGGGGGGAGGATATGCGTGTAATCATAACCCTAGATGGTATGCAACGGTTTGTTCGTCCCGCAAAGTTCCACTAATATCTGTATCAAAATCGCGTTGAAGAAAACTGGTAGCTAAGTTTCAGTTGCGTTGCATGATTGATTAATTTAGTTTATTACAGGGTGACCAGTAATTAACGCTCTGATGTTAAAAATTAATTTCTCGAAAACAGCAGATTCAAAAATTTTTATTTATATTTAAAAACAAAGTACAATACATGGGAATTTGTTTGATGCATTTTCGATGTATCTTTCATCTCTAGCTATGATATGGAGCAAACGAATAGCGAAATTCTGCATCACTCGATGAAGGGTCGGAGTTTCAATGCTTTCAATAACATCTGAATTGCAGTTTTCAGGTCTTCGATGATCATCTTTGTCTTGGATATGAACCCACAAAAATGAATCGTAAAGGATCAAGTCAAGAAAATAGGGTGCCCAATTAATTGCCATATTTTTCGATATTTGGCACCCTAAAGCCGAAATCTGCTTATTAAAGTGCTCTCCAAGCAGATCAAGGACTTCATTGGTACGATGAGGTGGTGCGCCACCTTGCATGAACCACGTGCTTTCGAAATTCAGCTCACTTTAAATTGCTTGAATGAACTGATTTCTCAAAATTTCCACACATCTTTCAAAAGTGAGTCTGTTCGTTGTCTGAAGTTTGAACTCAGTCGTAAACTTTCTTTGAGTCACAATTGGGCTGTTGTTGTTCGAATAGTACTTCGAACCATGAAAAAGCGCACAGAAACGCTAGAGCTCGACATTTTCACTGAAAAATAAACAACTCAATGATACTGCGCAAAAAAAATCCGCCAACGCACTGAATCTAACCACCAAGTTTGGACTAGATACGCCAGTTTTCGAGAAATAGAGATTTCTTTTCAGCGCGTTAATGACTGGTCACCCTGTAAAGTAGATTTCATTAATTCAAAATTAAAACAAGTGGTATGATAATGCTCAAAGGAAACATTTCCCCGATATGCTATTATTAAATTTAAACTAGTATGTTGTGGCCATCACGAAACTTTCTTCTATATTTTTCTCTTTTTTTTTCTGATCCCTCCCCATGCTTGACGAGGAAGCAATATTCCCAACAAAAACAAAATTACACATGCAAAAACTTGACGACCATCCTAATGTCTGCATTATTGCAAAAGCAAAGCAAAGAGCGAAAATTGAAAGTTATTTTAAAAGCCTTGCTTGAATTAATTACAAATACTTTATTTGTTAACAAACATAAGATGGCAACAGTTAAAAATTTTAAATCATTGAGATAATATTTCCGATCATTTCCATTCAATTAAAATCACGAGAAATACGCAGATGACAATCTATTACGATTTATCTTTCTCATTGTTGCATTAATAAAAATATTTTTATTCGCAAAAAAAAAAAAAAATCAACACCTCTTGGAGCGATCGGCGTCAAAATTGAACCAAAGCCTGTTTACATATGGATTCACATATATTCCAAATTTCAACCAGAACGTAGCATTACTTCTTGAGATAGGGCACTCAAAATGGAAAAAAAGAACGGGTGATTGGGCTACCCCCTTTTTAGCTGTTGACACAAAAATAAAATCAGTTCTTATACCCACTAAGGGCTACTTGCCGATAAATTTTTCTTTCATTCCGTTCATTATTTCTTGAGATACAGCAGTCACAATTGACGACAAAAAACGTTCTATGGCTCAACCCCCGTTTGAGTTATTGACACCAAAATTGAATCAGCACCTGTTCCTGTTAATACCAACATATGGACCAAATTTTGTTTGATTCCGCCAGTTACTTCCTGAGGAATAGCAAGCACGCCTAACTCGAAAAACGTCCCATTGCTCCACCCCCTTGGAGGAATTCGCCCTAAAAACTAATGGGCACAAGTTCACATAGGGGCACATATGTGTACTAAATTTCGTTCGATTTCATGCGGTAGTTTTTGTTGTAGAGCTGCCACAAAAAACTGGTCACACACAGACGTGACACACATACACACACACACACACAGATAGACAGACATTTTCCAAAAATGGTCGAAATGGACTCAGCACACCTCAAAACGTTCGAATCCGTCAAAATTCGAAATTCGAAAATTTGCACGAATCCAATACTTTCTTCTATATATTAGATATAGAAGAAAGTAAAAATCAGTTATCTTGCACGGTGGCGTGTTACTCAAATTTTCATCAGTGGTCTTTACGACTGACGTAGCAACTTAATCTAGTTTATCTGGTTCCCGTTTATCCGGATTTACAGTTTATGCGGATCAATTTCGTTGAGTACCTCTAAAAAATACGTACTTTGAAAATAACTATAAATTATTATAGCAAGAACAAAACTATAAATACTCCAAATATTGGCTAATAACTCCTGCATAGGTCGTACAATAAATTGTGATAATCTAACAAGCAATGTGGCATACTTGCAGCGTCAGTCCGACACCACTGAATTATACGTGATAAAGTGTTTACGAAAAGTGGTCCCAATGTAATTTTGTTACAAAGCATACTTTCTTGCTGTAATAAAAGATAAGTCTGTTTATTTTAGAACATGTTTGCTTATTATACCTATTATCCAGATTTTCCGGATTTTCGTTTATCCAGACTGCCTTTGGTCCCAATTAATCCGGATAATCGAGGTTATACTGTAGTCTCAAAGACTTAAATCAAGAAAGGCTGCGGAGTCGGAATGAAAATGACCGACTCCAACTCCGACTCCTGAAATTTTAAAACTTTCAACTCAAATTCCATTACCCTAAAATCAGTCTCTGACTCCGACTCCACTACTCCGACTCTAGCAACGTTGAAGACACGGAGGGAAAAATGACAGACTCCGACTCTTTGGAGTTTTAAAATGTCCAACTTCCGGCACCGACTCAGCAGTCCGACTCTGACTCCACGACTCCGACTCCGCAGTTTTAGAAACAAAAGCAGCAGATTAATGCTGAATCGAAGGCCCTGTTGGAACCAAAATGTCGTCTAGGTCGGCCCTTCCTCTAAAGGGGTTCTAGAGCAGACGATCCTGTCTTTTGTGTGACATTGGGCGCTTTTCCAAATAGGACGTCGGACATTTCTCAAAGATATTAGAAAACTAATGTTATTAAGGTGTTGTTTTTACAGCTTTGAATAAAACTTTATGCGTTCGGACTTTTTCTCGTGCGGGATTTTTTACTGGAAAAGATTGCCAGATAAAAAAATACAATGGAATAATTTGTTAGAAAATGTGGGGTATCTTTCGGAAATTTATGCATTCCGGTTCTAATGAAAATATTATGGAAATTTTTCGAAATAATGAAAGTTTTCGAACTTTTCTCCTTACAAAAAGTACTTGAAATACAAAGAAATGTTTCTATCATTCCAACAAGAGATGTAACTTTCATGAAAAAGCTTTGTAAAGTAATTGCGATTAATTTTTTGTCTCATGCGAATAGCTTTAGAGAACATGGTTGTGCAAATTTAACATAAGTTTCAACCACGATTTGTTACATCTTAACGAAATGCGTCTGAAATGAACTTCCATCGAAGCATTTTAGTTTCATTTAACAGAAGTATTTTAAATTGCGTTAATTCTTTTAAATAAAGATGCTGAAAAATATACTGAATCCTCATAGGTAAAGATCTTTCGGTAGAGATTCACTTTAAGCAAAGGGATTTTACAGTAGGTTTACTTGGTCATTTATTGAGTTATTTGAACTGTGTTTCTCACAAAACATACTTCAAATAAGCATGGCATAAGTATAAGCTAAAAGTATCTGATCTGAATAGATATATAGGATTTTTTTTATAGAGCCGTGAAAATGGACCTCGACATTTTAGCCTATTTTCCCATGAAAGTAAAAAAAAAAAAAAGAAAGAAAAGAAAAAGGAAGAAAGACATAAAAGGTAGCTTAATGCATCGTAAAAATATCGTCAAGTTCAGAAAAATGTTTAAAATAAAAAAAATATTTAAATAAATATCGAAAAACTAAAAATTGGAAAGTAAGGTTTTGAGATGACAACTGAAGACAACTCCTCCACTTTTCCCCCAAATGGTAACAAGACCTCGGTTTTGGTGGGAGATGTGGAGGGACTCTCCAACGCCATCCAACTAAGGAACCCGGAACAACAGCTGACTTGATTGAAATTTTGATAAAATACAGTAACAACATCAAAATCAACATTTTCTGTAGGTTGATTGCAATTTGAAGAAAAAAAAATCATATATATATATATATATATGTTTTTTTTTTTTTAATGTACAATTCTGAAGAGATATCCTATTTTTCGAAGGCTTTCCTCCATTCAGATTATTATTCAGTGCTTCATCTAAACTTTCCGTAATAATGCTTTTATATTAAAATTTGTTGCGTGAAGAAAATCATTGAGATTTTATTTTTCTTTATTTCAATGAGGGGGAAAAATAAACATTTGTGCTTGTAAATAAAATTGAGAAGGTTTTGAACATTTTTAAACGCACTTTTATCAATAAAACAGTAGGTTTTCCAGTTTGAGTCGGCAACAGAAGGGGAATCTGGAGAGGGTTTTGAGATGATGAAAATGTGTGCCTCTCGGTCTGTCTGCCCGTCCCCTCCCCCCCCCCTAATAGGTCTTATTCGAAAAACTTTTTTTTGTTCGAAAGATTTTTGTGAGGACACCTCATTTCGTGATTTACTTTTTTATTTGAACAATTTTTCATTCAATCTTGAACAGCTCAAAAAAAAAAAAAAAAATAACTTTACTGCCTTCGAGTAAATGTAAATCAAATTTCTCTAACTTACAGGCAAGTTTGCTTCAAACACTGAGTTGGAAAAAGTTCTTGAAGAAGAACGTGTACAGAAAATGGGCCTTTTTGCATTGAGCATTGATTTATTTTAATTAATATGATTCACATTAATCCTTTACTTACCGCAGTATGAGTTTAATGGATAGTTCCTTTTAAATATTTTTGGTACTACTTATAAAGCAAGTTATAAGATATAAGCATTAAAAAATTGTGGTTATTACCTTAACTTGGTAATTAATGACGATTTAATGGAATGGTCGGTATGTAAAGATCGAAAAAGTATCAGACTTTAAAAAAACTGAAAATTGTTAGTAATATAAAAATTGGGATGTTATGAAAACTATTTCTATACCGCCTCAATTCTTGACATAGTACAAGAATAAATTCAAAAGCAAGGGATAAGCTCATACCAAAGCATTTAGAAATAGAGACAAGACGCTTAAGATGTTACCCTAGAACAAATAGTACAATTTAATCTAAGACTTAATGCCACTTAATGTAGATAAAGGAAACTATATAGATTTAGTATGTGTAAGCATCGGCGGCATTCCAAACTTATAATATTATTTATTATTCTTTGAATCTATGGTACTTTAAATTTCAAATCGTTAAATAAAGGGCTAGTGCTCCTATGCACTTAAGGAAATTAGCTTCATAAGACAGCTCATATGTTTTATTAAAAAGTAAAAAATCTAAAATGCAATAACCAAAATTTTTTGCTTAAGAAAAAACACATACGTTTGGGATTTTTTAAGCAACAAAATTTTGCTCGTTACCTTTTTTTAATTCTTATTTTTAATGAAGTCCTTGAGTTGTCATGAGCAGGACAAAATGTCCGCTTCTCCGTGAAATGTCCTCTTATTCAGAGGTTTTATTGTGTTCTAACAAATGCAATTAAAAAAAATATCACTTTTAAAAAACTTAAATTTGGAAAACTTTTTCTGGACAACTTTTCTTGCAACATTTTACGCATTTATTTGTTTTAATTTGAGCTTCAATAGACAAACGCTTCTTGGTTAATCTTTATTGGGTCTTTCTGCATTCATTTCAAAATGAAAATCAACTGGTTCTACTGTACTTTAATAAATAAATAAATAAAAAAAAAATCAATTTTTTCCAGAATTTATTTTTACTCGGGAAAACTTAAATTTGGAAAAAAAACTGTTTTTTCAACATTTTTACATATTTCAATTTGAGCTTTAATAGACAAACGCTACTCGGTTAATCTTTACTGGGTCTTTCTGTATTCATTTCAAAATGAAAATCTACTGGTTCTACTGTACTTTAATAAATAAAATAAAAAAGCAGTTTTTTCCAGAAGTTATTTTTACCCGGAAAAAACTTAAATTTGGAAAAAAAACTGTTTTTGCAACATTTTTACACATTTATTTATTTTAATTTGAGCATTAATAGACAAACGCTTCTCGGTTAATCTTTACTGGGTCTTTCAGTATTCATTTCAACACGAAAGTCTACTGGTTCTACTGTACTTTAATAAATAAAATAAAAAAAAAGAAATTTTTTTTTCCAGAATTCATTTTTACTCGGAAAAAACTTAAATTTGGAAAAAAATAACTGTTTTGCAACATTTTTACACATTTATTTATTTCAATTTGTGCCCCAGTATTGTGAATAAAAATTTCCCTCTTAAGTTTTACTAGATCTTTCTGTATTTATTTCAAAACGAAAGAAGTTACAAATCAACCGGTTATCTTAGAGCACGTAAAAAGAAAAAAATGTAGTAGTTCCGAATGAAATTTTATCTTGACTTATGAGCCGCACCTAGAAAAAAGTGCCGCTCATATTATGTCACCGATAAGCCAAAATTACACCGTTGCAATGTGCTACAGCTTCTTCCCTTTTTTTTTTTTGGTTTTTTCCACCTCAAACTTTTTTTACAAACACGCTCGTGTTGCACAGAAATTTCCTGCCTTTCCATATCGAACTTTTCTTCCTTTGATTAAGAAGGAAGATGCGACTTTTCAGCTGCAAAAAAGTATAGCGATTAGCGATATTCTAGCTAGAATGTTGGGTAAAAGTAAAAGCATCTGATATGCTGTTGCATCTCGTGGGAACCATGGGTTTGCCATTTTTTCTTTCTTTTTATTTTATTTTATTTTTTTTTAGCTTTAGGAATGTATGCATAGTTACGTTTTTAAGGAAAACATTTATTTTTTTTTTCAACAGTTCCGGTTTTAAGATGTATAATTTTTCGAACAACACCGTATTTAAGTCACGAATTTTTTGCTCGTCGCAACCGTAACCTTTTACATTTCAAGCAGAGGTACATTAATGTAAAAGAACGATATATTTATTTCCTCCAGTTCAGTTCCGGTTTCAAAATATAGAGCTTTGTCATAGTAACTCATTTAAAATCAAATATCTTAGTATCTTAATTACAAATGCTTCATACTAAGTAACATTGCATGTAATTAATCTTTTAAGTAAAAAGCAATTGGGAAACAAAATCAAAATTTATGTGATTTATTTCTACGTGTCTAATGGCCTGTGTTACAATTTTGTTTGGGGGTGGGAGGAGGGGATGGCTCAAATCTTAGTCAGATGCTCGTTGTATTAATACTGAATGGAAAAGTAATTAAATAAACTACTGTTTTGTAATGTAGACACTAATTCACAACCGGTTTTTTTATATGTAGTTGTGGAAATTTAATGTTTACGAACAAAATTAAATTATTCAGTTCTAATAATAGGGGGAAAAAATCCTCCTCTTAAAAGATTTTTTAGAAAATGTGTACATTTCTTGTAACGAATTGCACAAGCGAGAGATCTTTCTCGACTTTGAGAAGGATAAAAACATACTTAAATTCTTAAATAGTACTATGTATAATGAACGTTTAATGTGTTTTTGTACTGCCAAATTCAAGCAATGTCACCATCACACACTGAGGAAGTTATAAATAAAATCGAAAAATGAACTAGAAAACTAAATTTTATTCTACGATGTTTTGTAAACCTATAGAGGCAGAGTATGGGTGACTGTAAATGAAAACAGAGTGATAATAATGTTTTTAGTTTTGTAATTACAGGTTAATATGAGATTTTTCTTGTTCTTCAGACTTGATGCTTCTTATACTTGAATTTGGGCATCTGTTTTCATTTATGAACAATGATAAAAGTAAATACATTGCATAAATTCGTTTGCTTTCTGGTAATTTAAGTATCTGTTATTAATATTTTTTATTAATTAGTGCTAATTATTTATTCAATAATTTATTCTTTACTGTTTTTGTTCTCAAGAATCAATAAAATCAAGTCAATATATTTGACGGCATATTGAGGTATGATATGAAAATAGGACTTTTAACTATGGACCCTCCCCTTGCAAAATTTCTGTGTGCGCCACTGTCGCACGTACTTATAAGAGGAAGCTTTATCTATTAAAAAAGGTTTTGTCAAAGAAATTTTGTCTGTGGCTTCGCTATGTCCAGAAGACCCCATACTTAAATGTGGTACAGCAAAACTACTTCGAATCCCATGGACTTAACTTTTTTTTTTTTTTTTTCAAATTAGTTTTTTTTTTCTTTTTTTTCAATTATATCTTCCAAGTTAAAATATCACATACATTGCCTCGTAAAGGGGTAAAAATAATTCCTACACCTCTTGAAACTATATGCCATTCAAATGAATTTTTATTTACTCACAAGGAAAGTTATCCAACTTTCGCAATTTATTAGAAGACTAACTCCTATAAGGGATAACGAGCAAAATATTACTGAAGACTTTGAATTTAAAAGCGAATTTTCAAACGTTAGGTAAGGCCACAGGAGCTCACTACGAAAATTTAGAACGAAATCAGTTCAGATCCCGAGTTTGTGTATTATGAATGCAAAAAAAAAAAAAAGAATCCGGGAACTAAGATAAACTACAATTGAACTCGTTTATAACCCTGATTTTACGAGAACCCGGATCTAATGAGGAAATAGAAATACTTGGTTGGTACAATGCTAAGTCTAAGGGAGCATAACTTGCTTTTAACGAGCAAACACCGCTTAAAGCGAGCAATATTTTTGTGATTCGTTACATTTCTATCGACTTCCAACTCAGCTTATCCTTTGTTGGTAAATTTTCTTTAATATTCTAAAGTTTGGTTAAAAATTCCGAACGAAAGTTTGATAAATCATAAATCCTGAGAACAAGCGATGACAGCACTTTTCAATTTGAGGAGGAAAGAAGTATTCAAAATTTATGTATGTTTGTTTATGTGTATTCCTAGAAAACAATGACATAAGAAAAAGACATTCAGACAGTTCAAAGCAAAGTAATCAACTGCACAGTGATTAAAACGAAGACAACTGAAGACATTTTAGCCTATTTTCTCGTGAAAGTAAAAAAAAAAAAAAGAATAAAGAAAGACATAAAAGGTGGCTTAATGCATCGTAAAAATATCGTCAAGTTCAGAAAAATGTTAAAAATAAAAAAAATATTTAAATAAAAATCGAAAAACTAAAAATTGGAAAGTAAGGTTTTGAGATGACAACTGAAGACAACTCCTCCACTTCTCCCCCGAATGGTAACAAGACCTTCTCGGTTTTGGTGGGAGATGTGGAGGGACTTTCCAACGCCATCCAACTAAGAAACCCGGAACAACAGCTGACTTGATTGAAATTTTGACAAAATGCAGTAACGCCATCAAAATCAACATTTTGTGTACATTATGATTGCAATTTGAAGAAACACATATAAATGATTTTTTTTTTTTTTTAAGTACAATTTTGAAGAGAAAATGATGTTACTTTCAAAAACATAAACGATAAGAAGAATTAATTACAAAAAGATTAAAAGTTATTTAACATTTAGAAACAACATATGTTTCAAAAACAGTCTCGATTAAAGATAAGAACGATTAAAAATATACTGGTGAAGTAACAAAGTCATGATCAGTAGAATGTCACAATTGGTAATACGGTCATAATCAGTAAATTGTTGGCTTTAGTAAATTGGTAGTAAAACATACCTTAGTTTATTTATTTATTTTAATTTCATTAAAGTAAGAGTTTAAGAGGAAGACAAGAATAACAATACCTGTTCAAAAAAAAAAAAAATTGAAAATTCTCAGACCCTACATAATTATTTTTCTTTATTTCAGTGAGGGGAAAAATAAAAATTTGTGCTTGTGAATAATATTGAGAAGGTTTTGAACATTTTTAAAAGCATTTTTACCAATAAAACAATCGGTTATTCAGTTTGAGCCGGTAATAGAGGGGAAAATTTAAGATGGGAGGATTGAGTAAATCTACAATAGAAAAGAAAATGTTTATAGTCTCCAATTTCTCCACAGATGCAATCTGGAGAGCTGAGGAGTGTTCTTTTAAAAAAGTAAGAACTAGTTAATCCATGATTGGTAAGAAATTGATTGAAATTGGTGTTGAACAAATTGTAAAAGAAACATTCGGGACAATTTCAAAAGTCCATCTCGCGTTTTCTGAATCATTCCAATAGATTTGCCAATCAGCAAGAAGGCTATTGTTGATGATAGTTTTAAGAACTTTAATTGGAATTGAAACATGAAAATTACTAGGAAAGGAAATGGCCTGTTTGGCTAAAAAGTCGGCTGAATCATTACTCCGATTTTTACTATGACCTTTGATCCAAGAAACCGTGCACTCGGTTATAATGATCAAATATCGCGGTTTCTTTGTGATCGTTGTAAACGAGTTGGACTTTTCAATGTCTCACCATTTATTCAGTAATATAAATTATGCTTAGGAAAAGATATTCAAATGCGAGACAGTAGTTTTCCCTTACAACCGACTTCGATTCTGCAACATTAGCTATCACTAGTTGCATCCCAGTCCAAACAATTTCAAATAACGCTCTTTGTCGGTTAAAGACGTAATGTGTGAACAAAACTTATAACAATTTTATGCAAAAAAACAAAAAATATTAGCTGTTGTGAAAACGGCGCTAAATAAATTCCTTTGAAATTTTCCAGAGTAATGGGAATTATATTTCGGATATCATAAAAATGACTGGTTTCGAATGGAGGCGCCACTGGTCTTTCTGTGTTTATTAAATCTGCCCGCGGTTAATCAATTTCTTTCATACCTAAGCTATTTTTTTCTTCTGTTTCTATCTTTCTTTTTCTTTCCTAATTCAATGTGTACTGCGGAAAATGACATGCATTCTAAGGGAAAAAGAATTCTGGTCATTGTCTGTGTGTTAGCTGTTGTCCTAGGATATTTAATATAAGGACTTTTTTTTTACCTTCGTTTCATGTAAGGACTCATCATAATGGCTTTATGAAATAAGCCATTCTTCCAGTTTTATTTAATTATTTATTTATATATTTATTCATTTTTAAAATTACGAGCGATTTGAGGATCCAAAACAGGCCTTTGCACGGTAGCTATCCTAGTTATTTAAAGCACTACGGCTATGCGTCGAGGAACCAAACATATTATTAGGTCTTAAGTAATACCACTGATACGAGCCATTTTATATTTTACTTAAGATGTTATTGCGATCAATTTTGAACAGATTAAAAAAACTTAACACTAGCGCTTACTGAAAATCTTAAGGTTAATTATAAACCGAACTTAAAAGGCCGATTTGCTTCAAACAAACTTTGTTGAAAAAAGCTCTTGACGAATAACAAACATAGAGCAGATTTTTTTTATTTAGCTTTGTTAAGGGAATTTTTTGAACAATTCAACTAACAATAACGACAACACAAAAAATGATTTTTCGGCACCGAAAAATTAAAAAAAATGCTGATGCTGAATATATTTTCAATTTTTTGGTTTTATGAAATAGAAAAAAGTTATTAATTACATTCTAAATGCCATATTCCGTAGACCTACCATTGACAAAAGTCAAATTTAATTGAATCAAAATGAAATGAGAAGAACTTTAGGGTCTTCGACTTCGGCTCCTGCACCCCAAAATCACTTTGACTCCCACTCCACGACTCCGACTCTGACTCCATAGCTTTGACGGAAATAGACTAGGAGGAGGAAATGACCATCTCTAACTATTTGATTTTTAAAGCCTTCGACTCCCGACTCCGACTCCACAGACCGGATTTTTACCAGGGCTGCGTAGTCGTGACAGACTCCGATCCAGACTCCGCCTTTACGATTTTTACTGCCTCCGACTCCAACTCCTCCAAAATCTGTTCGACTGCGACTCCTACGCTTGAAATTTAAACGTTCGGCTTCCGACTAGTGCCGATTTATCTCAAAATCAGTTCGACTCTGACTCCGCAGCCCTGGTTTTTACCACGAAACGTTTGTTGTTATGATCTAAAATTTTAATTTATTTATTCTATTTTTGGCAATGGGAAATAAAGAGAATTTCGGGGCGCTTTATTTTTTAACAGAATGAAAGATCTGTGCAGACGATTCTTTTCTTTCATTGATGAACACTATTTTAGAGGACATTTTATTGATTCTTATTAATTTTCTGTCGTATATTTATTTATTATATTATTATTTTTTGGCAGCGGGGGGAAATTTAACTCCAAGGTGCTTAATTTTACCTAGAAGAAAGTTCATAACAAACGATCTTTTTTTTTAAATTTAATTTATTTACTTTGAAAAGCCTTTTATTGCGAACTCTTTTTTTTTAAATTTATGGAAAAAAATATAGAAGCGGCATTGTTTGAAAAGACCTCATTCTTTATTTGTTCCTTTATTTATTTTTAGAGTATGTCTTTTACCAGATGAGTGAAGCATATTTCGTTATTAGAAGTCAGCTTAAAATGTTAAAAAAGGTATATTGGACATAATTTGTAGTCTTAGCTAATATAAAGAAGATATTGATTAGTTGTATAGAGAATTAATATAATTTGGAGAGTATTGATTGAAAGTCTATATTGGTATACGAGAAAGGAGGCTCGTTTAGTTCTGGACAGAGCTTCTCGCTTTATTTTAGCGCACTTGACAATGCCAACTTCTTTTAATTCTATGACGAATAAATTTTACTACTACTTAAATAATTTTCATTAATATTTTGGGACACTTGATGGTAAATTATTTGTTGTTTTTTTCAGTTAAAACCCGATGTTGTTAAATGTTTGTTTACTTATAAACTATACTTAAATTAAACTGATTTTTAAAGTGCTTGTTAAAAAATCAAGAACTTAAGAGTTAAAAAAAGTGGTGATCGGGGGATTAATAATTTTTTTTTTAAAGATTGTTAGGTTTTGATGGAGGTTTTTACAAAGGCTTCAATAAATCTAAAAAAAAAAAAAAAAAAAAAACCCACGTAACACCAAAACAAGTGTCTGCAGTAATTTGCAATTTTTGTGCATCAAAATGTTGGTTATTCATTCATTTAACCAACGTATTGAGTTAAAATCACAGGTTGTTTCAATAATAAAATTCAATAAATATTAATCGTTCTTAAAAATAAATTTTTCTCAATAACACTACTGTAATACGATAAATTTTCTTTATCTTTACTAATAATAAAGCTGAAAGTCTCTCTGTCTGGAGGATGTCTGGATCTCTGTGACGCGCATAGCGCCTAGACAGTTCGGCCGATTTTCATGAAATTTGACACAAAGTTAGTTTGTAGCATGAGGGTGTGCACCTCGAAGCGATTTTTCGAAAATTCAATTTTATTCTTTTTCTATTCCAATTTTAAGAACATTTTCCCGAGCAAAATTATCATAAGATGGACGAGTAAATTACCAAGTTGTCATAACGTGGAACCTTAACATGGGCAAGTCAATTGGCACGAAATTTACCATACATATTTTTGTAAACATACAGGCAAACCAAAAGACCTTTTAACTTTCTACTACGGGCAAAGCCGTACGGGTACCACTAGTTAATAATAATAATAAAGCTGAGAGTCTGGATTTCTGTCTGTCTGGATGTCTGTGACGCGCATAGCGCCTAGAACGTTCGGCCGATTTTCATGAAATTTGGCACAAAGTTAGTTTGTAGCATGGGCATGTGCACCTCGAAGCGATTTTTCGAAAATTCGATTTTGTTCTTTTTCTATTCCAATTTTAATAAAATTTTACCGAGCAAATTATCACAACGTGGGCGAGTAAATTACCAAATTATCATAACGTGAAACCGTAACATGGGCAAGCACAGCAAATTGGCGAGAAATTCATAATCCATTATTTGTAAATATGCAGGCGAACCAAATGACCTTTTAATTTTCTACTACGGGCAAAGCCGTGCGGGTGCCACTAGTAGCTTAATAAACACGCATTGGTATAAATTAAGTTTAACTTTGTGCTATTTTATTGTTCTGTTTGCTCTCATAATCCTTTTCTAACGCTGGAATGTCTAATAAATGCTGAGAATGTTCGGTCTAAATATTTTTCTACGGCCATTGTCTTCCACTGCTAAGAGAAACCGCATTATTCTATGTTTGGTAAGGAATTAAGTAATGGAATTTGAGAAGCATTTTTAAGCAGCTTCCAGTAGAATCTTCTAATTACTTATTGTAAAATGGCGTGTTTTCGGGGGATAAAATTAAAGCTTAAGACAAAGCATTGCCTTTTAAATTCTCAAAGTACACTCTCCTTTTAAGGCAGTGAATTTTAAACAATTTTGTAGTTTGGAAGTAATGGTTCATTATTTCTAAAGCAATACAAAGAGAAAACGAGCAGATGTGTGCACATGACTTCCTTTTACTCCAATTTAATGTTATTTTCCCATTATTGGCAGTTTTAATGTGATTCAATAGTTTTACTCTCTAAATATCACCAACAGTGGCCAAATTGAAACTCGATTTAAAAAATAAAAAATCGCCAAATTTGTCGCTAAGTTGGCGACCAAAAGACTAGCGATATATCGCCAAGTGTCCGCCAGATTATAACACCACTTGAGTTATCATCGAAATTAACAATGATTTCCCCCCAAAAAGGGGCAAAATACCCCTTTAAAAACACCCGAATGCAACCAAAAGGAGAGGTGCACAACTAGACCCAATAGGAGTCTACGTAGCAAATTTCAAGTTTCTAGGACATTCCGTTCTTGAGTTATGCGACATACATACGCACATACGCACATACATACGTACATACAGACGTCACGAGAAAACTCGTTGCAATTAACTCGGGAATCGTCAAAATGGTTATTTCGCGTGTCTATACGTTCTTAGGCACTTATCCACGTCTGGTCGAGTCGAAAAAAAATTCAACATTCATTCGGAGCAAAATGGAAATTAAGGTCGACTTTTGAGTGAAATTTTTTTCGCGAACACAATACTTCCTTTTTTTGTAAAAGGAAGTAAAAATAACTAATCAATTTTGTATAACAGGAAATATCCAACGTTGTTTAGCACAAATAAACAGATAACAGAATACACGTGTTTCGGGGTGTCAAGGAACCCTTTTTTCAATTCAAAGGTGTGAGTAAAAGCAATGAAAATGGACAGCAGACAGCTTAAATATCAAAGATTTTTGGGAGTCTTTCCACATTCTGAAGAATCTTTCTAATCTAGTTAACGATTTTAAAGCCATTCCGTATTTTTCTGCAGTGTGGCATCCATTCATTAATTGGTAGTCTTTTTTCGCCTTTTTCTTTGATCTCATATTTTTTCTTCGTTGTGTTGTAAGTGGTTATTGTTTTGTCTTTCTTTGTTACTTTTTTCTGTCTTTACGTTTTCATTTCATGTTTTATTTTGTACTTGTTTAACTTTTTGTTGTATTCCAACTTCTTTCTCTTTTTCTGAATTATGTTTATTCTTCTTTTCGCTAAATGTTGCAATCGATTCGTAGCAAAATTTTTTCGGACATAAATTTATAACTAATTTATTAATAAGTGGTTTAATTTTGACAGCATAATGTATTTTATGGGTCTTTTTACTGAAATTTATTGCTAAACGGTTTTCTCTGGGAGGGACTCATGCAATAAATTTGACTTTAAATTCAATTTTGTCTTGTTTTGCTTTTGTTAGATTCTTATTTTGATATTTAAGCTGTCTGCTCTCCATTTTCATTGCTTTTACTGAGTGTCTTTACATCTAGAAGCTCACGCCTTTGAATTGAAAAGGGGGTTCCTTGAAACCCCGAAACACGTGTATTCTGTAATCTGTTTATTTGTGCTAAACAACGTCGGATATTTCCTGTTATTCCTCGGCACAAAGGTATTTATTTATTGCTTGTTTAATTAAGTATTTAATTATGAAATACTTAAATAGAAAACAAAAAATATTTTTATTTGGTAGACAGTACTATGGTAAAGAGTATCTTATAGACAAAAGTTCATGTTCGTAGGCGAAAAATTAAAAGTTATCCGTCCAATATTCCGGACACATATTTTTGAAGTAAAAATGATGAAACATCACACAAACTTCATTGCAAAATACTCTCCAAACAATAATAAAACATTATGTAAACATTTAAAAAGATTAATAAAAAAAAATTATATATTTTTTTAAAAATCAGAAAAAAATCCTCGCCTTTGTGAGAAAAATCCATCGATGGAAAAATGAGCCAGTCCCAATCTCCCAATCCCTATTTGGTAGTGTTGTCTATTCTAAAACGAAACATTCTTGCACAGATAATAATAAGCAGAATGTAAAGAGTCAATTACAAAAAATATTGAGTAAATTAATCAATTATTAAATAATTAGCAGCTGTTTAAGTTTCATGTCCGGTGTACCGGACTCTCGCTTTCATACAATAATCTTTAACATCTTCAGATCTGGTGTCCGGTATATCCGAAGGTTTTTTTTTTTTCGAGTTCGAGGGGCGGAGGGGGGGGGGGACTCTAAGTAAAACATAAGTTTGATCGAAATAAAGTAAATATATCCTTTTACACAGAAGAACAAATAGATTTATCAATTCATAATGGGATTCATTTTTGATTCATAATGAGTAAAATAATAAGCCATTGCTACTGTTTAGTATTAAAATTTTTTGTACTAATATCATCTGTATAGAACAGCTATGAATGAAAATTTGTCCACAGCTGTCGCATTTTTATTCAATTAAATTGCATGTTACATAAATTTTAGAACTAAGCACCCCTGTTAGGAGTTTTTACAGGGTCTTAGGGGGACCCTGTTTAGGAGTGAATAGGCTGCGTATTTATTCCAATTCTTTAACGTATAACTGCGAGCGGGAAGGTGGTGTAGTTGTGCAGCCCAAGAGGGTCTGTCAATTTTTCGTCTTTGTCTTACAGTCGAACTCGCTTAAAACGAGCGCAAAGGGACCGCGATATTTGCTCGGTATAACCGAGTGCTCGTAAAAATGTTGGTTACTTATGTCATTGTTCTTGTATAATACACATACACACATTTTTAATTTTTAAATATTTCCTTACTCCACAACAAGGACGGATACAAGGAAGGAGCGATGGGACGATCGCCCCTCCGTTGGGGGATCCTGCATCGGCAATTTTTCAAAATTAAAGTTCTAAATTGCAAGTGCAGATCATCTTAGACGACCTTTATTAAAGGAATAGGGTTCGAATCTCTCTTCCGGAAGCTTTTTAGAATTGAATTTTTAAGAGGGCTATTCCAGACGATCTTTGGTTATAATATAAGGACGAGTTTAGAGGCATTCTCCCAGGTATTTTGCAAAATTAAAGTCCTAAGGACACGACTGTAAACATTTCAGGGAGTGTTAATGGAAGAAATGGGTTCCGTGACTTTCCATCAGAATTTTTTTCAAACTGAAGTTCCAAAAGAGAGCAATTTTAGACGATCGTCGATCATGTTAGATGGAGGGGGTTTTGAAACGTTGACCCGGAATTATTATGAAATTTAAGTTCTAAAGCACTATTTCAGAATAACTCTTTCAACGGAAAAACGATGGAATTGGTTCGGGGACCTCCTTGGAAAATCTAAACAACAGATAAAAATGGTTCCCCCCCCCCCCTCCCCAAGAAAAAGCCATGCGTAAATTATATACGTAGTAGAGGTAAGTTAAAAAATCAACCGCCCCCTCCTTGAACAATTTCTGGATCCGTCCTTGCTCCACAAATTAAAAAAGGTTCTGTTATCGTTTGTTCTCGGGATTTATGATTTACTAGTGGTACCCACACGGCTTTGCTCGTAATAGAAAATTTAAAGGTCTTTTGGTTAGCTTGTATATTTACAAATAATGTATGGTGAATTTCTCGCCAATTGGCTTTTCCATGTTACGGTTCCACGTTGTGATAACTTGGTAATTTCTCGTCCATATTATGATAATTTTGCTCGGGAAAATGTTCTTAAAAATTGGAACAGTTAAAGAACAAAATCGAATTTTGAAAAATCGCTTCGAGGTGCATACCTCCCATGCTACAAACTAATTTTGTGCCAAATTTCCTGAAAATCGACCGAACGGTCTAGGCGCTATACTCATCACAGAGATCCTGACATCCAGACAGACAGAGATCCAGATATCCAGACAGACTTTCAGCTTTATTATTAGTAAAGATTACTAACTTTGGTTGACTTTGAAATGTTGAAGAAAATGTACCAGAAAAAAGATAAGCTGAGCTGGAAGTCAGTAGAAATTTTATGAATCCCAAAAATATTGCTCGCTTTAAGCGTGGCTTGTTCGTTAAAAACGAGCAATTGTCCCATATATTTAACATTGCACCAACCAAGTATTTCTGATTTCCTCGCTAAATACGGGTTCTCGTTAAATCAGGGCTCGTTATAAGCAAGTTCGACTGTATTTAAAAATTGTTTTGAAACATATATTTTTTCATTGAAACTTAAAATACTGCTTTTTTCCCAGATGGAAAAAAAAAGAGATCATACAGGGTGGAACACCCTCCATCACCCCTCCCCCCGCATGGTTAAGAAAAATGTTACGTCTATCATACACTACATTCAAGGGAAGATTTTCCGCTAGCAAATGTTCTGTTCAAGTGTTCTACAATTTCTAGGTGTGTGCAGTCATGTAGGGGAGAGTGTTGTATCTCGGGACACTGCTAATTTCCTAGAATCTATTTTTAACAGCCATGTTTTTGTAATCTCTAATAGTAACCTTCACCCCTAAATGGTGCCATAGTAAAAATCAGCATCAAATGAGTAAAATTGACGATTTTGTGAGAACAAGAAAAATTCATGACTCCAAAGTAAATATTTTCTTCATTTTTATTTCATTTTCTTCTTTGTCTTTGTAAAACTAATCAACTGAATTTTATTTTGTTGTAAAAGAGAAGTACTTTAAAGATTTTAAGAATGAGAAAGTAACGACAAGTCATCTAGATTGACCATCATTTTGGTTTTTCTTAAACCATGGTGATTGTACCTTGGGAAGTCAAACATTTTCTACCTTAGGACACGTCCCAAGGTACAACATACGCATGATTCTTACTAATTAAGGTATGTTTAGGAACATGAAACAATATTCTAATTTCTGTAGTCTTTTAAACACATTTAATGTTAGATAATAATTCATAATTCATTATTAATATTCATGATTTAATTCACTACCAGGAAAAAAAATTGTTTTCTGTTGCAAAATTGGTTAAAGTATATGGCTGTTTCCTGAATCATGAAGACTTTGCCATAGTACAACAGGATGTGTCACAAGGTACAATAGGATGTTGTACCTTGGGTCAGCTTGGAACTTTTACTTCAAATGGCTGGCAATATTTTATTTTCAAACTGTCTGAATTTAAAAAAAAAATATATTGCATAGAAGTATGTTGGAGTATTTTAATGTGATTTTAAAATTGATACAAATAATTAACGTTAAAAATTAAAATATGAAAAGTGTCTGAAGGTACAACACTCTCCCCTACTGTACAAGTTTGTATACAAATGTCTCTACATGTTAGACCCCCTCTATTTTATTTTATTACTATTATTTTTTTATTTTTTTCACAATTTAGCATAACTTTAATTTTAATGCGAATATTTCTCTGTACAGTATTCCAACAATGTAAATTTTGCGCATTGTTGCCAACTACGAAAAAAAAGGTAATCCAACAGATGTTATTTCATTGTTACAACAATGCAATATTTCTACAACAGTACGAACGAAACTGAAAATCTTCACTTTGAAGCCGATGTGATCGTTTAAGCGTGAATTCGAGCTTCCGCGATTTCAAAATATTTGTATATTTGAAATTTTATATGAAAAGTAAGTCAATTATTAATTTTTAACCTTCCATCTACCATTGGAGTTGTTTAATATTAAAATCAGCGATTAATTTGATTTTTTTTTCTATTTCTCATTGCTTTACGCAACCAGAACTTTGGTAATAGTGTAACTAGAATGGGAGTACATTGGCGCTTGCTAACTTGTTTATTTTCTTCCATGGCGAAAACGGAAAAATTATTTTTTGCTTCGCCACCATGTTTGGCATTTTACATTTATTACAATGAGACTTACATTGTTTTTAATTACATGATACACTTAATATTTTACAATTATTAAAGCTTGTAGTCTTATTTAAGAAATTTCTTTTATGTTTTTAGAGGATAGTTTTCATTTAGTGGCTTAATTGATTTATTTAGCGGATCAATTTATAGTACTTTAAATCCTTTTCAATTACTTGTTTTAACCGTACTTTTTCATTGGCGATATTTTTTTTTTGGTGATTTTAATTAATTTATCGCTTTTTGCAATCTAAATATTTCGTAGTTGGCGACACTCAACAATTTCACTTTATCAATTCTAGATTTGAAGGTTGAAAGTAAACAAGTCGTCAAACCAAGTGACTTACCTTTAATGGATAAGTGTCGCTTTTAATTGCATGATGAAGTTTTTTGGAGGACTATTTTGCATTTTATAGAGCTTTTGATGTTATTTTAAGGCATTTTTGTTATGTTTTTTGTGAATGGTTTTTCATCGTAATTGATTTATTAGGAGGCTCAATTTGCAGTTTATAGGACTTTTAATCTTTTTTAATCACTCGGTTTATCTAAAAGTAACTTAAAAAGACAAAATAGTGTGCAAAATCACAAAAAAGTTTCAAACTCATTTTGAGAAATAGTTCATCTTTTATTCTCAGAAATTAATAAAGGGAAGTTTTGTTTCAAATTCATTGTTTTTGGAAGGATTTCCCGTAAGCTGACTTAGTACCCTTCTCGAGTCAAATTTTAAAACTAAATCTGGTTTATAATATAGTAAACAGGAAAAATAAAGAATAACGCTAAATCTAAATTCCTGAATTTCTACTTTTCCAAAAGACAGATTAAAAACATAGAAAAACATTGAAAAATCTATCTGAAGCTAATACAATTTCTACGCAAAATTTTCTTAGCTGATTGATTTTTTTTTTAATTACAAAAAGAGTATTTCCCCCCTCCCCCAATCGAAAATCGATCCTCAGTGTAATAGAAGATTGGTGTAGAATTTGTTTAATATTGAAATTGTAAATAATTGTACTAGACTCAATCGCTTGCACAATTAAAATCGAAAATATATTTTTCTCCATTAGGTATTTGAAAAATGGATTATTCCTTGGTTGAAAATGCCATTACAAGTTGTATCGAAATTTTGAGAAGATCCTTGCTGCCTGAAATCCTGTTGGCAGCTGAATCTTTGGATGAAGAAAATATTGATTCACCAACTGCTGAAGAAATTAAAATAAAACCTCTTGAAGAAAACGCACATCCATCACAAGTAGATATGAATATCATAACCCAGGGAGAAGACATTCCCGATGATCCTTTGCAAGAAAAAAATGATGCATCATCCCTGGATGAAGCCCTATTTGAATCCACTAATTCTTCAGAAGAAAATATACACACTTTGACCCAGGGAAAAGCTACGTCCAATGAACTATTGGCAGAAGGTGAAAATATGCAACCTGAGGAAATGGCTACTGATACCCTTCACTCAATCTTAAAAACACCTGATCAAAATGATGGACTAATTGACACAGCATATATGCAAACTGCAACACCTACCAAAAAAACTGTAAACTTCAATTTTCAAGTTACAGAATACTATGAAAACGATGAATCAGACGTATCAGAACCACAAATAACTAAACTTAAACCTGAGCCCAAAATCTCCTCAACTAAAATATATAAAAAACAAGAAGAGAAGGCGTTTAAAAAATGGAAAAGGCATATGAAAAGAGAAGCCAGAAAATTAGAAAGACGAATATTCTTTCAAAGGATCAAAAGACTTTTTTGTCCCTGTTGGAAAAGAAATGGAGTCTATTACCTTTGAACTCTCAACTTTTCATTGCAACAGAAATAACTCAGTACTGAACAATAGCAATAGTAGTTCCAGTGACAGTAGTAATATAATAACAACCGAATAACAGTTGTCACGGAATAGTACTTTAGGAATATGTTAAAAATAAGTCTGAATCCACAGCAACTTCAAAAGAAAAATACGGAAATTTGAAAAGAGAAGGTGTCCATTACGTGTGAATTGACAACTTTTCATTCCAACAGAAATCATTCAGAACTGAACTACAGCAACATTAATTCCAATGACATTAACAATATAATAACAACCCAATAAAAGTTTTCATACAATAGTAATGCAGAAATGTCATGAAATTAAGTCTGAATTCACAGTAACCTCAAAAGGAAAATATGGAATATTGAAAAAATAAAGGTGACCATTGCTTGTGAACTGATTAATCTTTCATTGCAACAAAAATTATTCGGGACTGAACAACAGCAATTCCAACGACAGTAACAATATAATAACAATCCAAAAGCAGCGGTCATATAGTACTAACACAGCAATATTATAAAAATAAGTCAGAACTCACAGTAACTTCGAAAGAAAAAAAATGGAAATTTGAAAAGAGAAGATGTCCATTACCTGTGAGCTAACAAGTTTTCATTCCAACAGAAATCATTCAGAGCTGAACAATAGCAACAGTAATTCCAATGATAGTAGGAATATAATAACAAACCAATTACAGCAATCATATAATAGCAATGGAGCAAGATTATAAAAACAAGTCTGAACCTAGAGTAGCCTATTAAGAAAAATATGAAACATAAAATGGAATATAAAAGAACAAAAACAGAAGCTCAATTGAAAAAAAAAAGAAAGAAGCCTAAAAGAAATAAAGATGACTCCTGTTTCAATGGTCTGAGAGAAATTTTTTACCCCTGATGAAAAAATGAAGGACTTTATTACTTATGAACTGATAACTTCTTATTGCAACAATTTGGATTCCTCCCAACAGCAGCAAGAATATAATGATAACCAAGTAACAGCAACAATATAACTGAACATTTAAGCAGTTGTATTATATTTTCAATGTTTTACAATATGGGAACTAACTCCTCGCCCAGGTCTACGGACTGAAAAGAGGGCATAGGCAGGGCCATGGGGGGCAGTTCCCCTGGCGCTCAACTATGGTTTTTTGTTTCTTTCTGTTTTTGATAATGTTTAACGCTATTTTGTTTCCAGTAAAGGTCATATAGTGCAGTACATTTTCTAGATTTAATTACACGTACACACATATACTATGTTTTGTACAAAATGGTTTATTACAGTAATTGAACCATTCTTAATTTCTAGTAGAGTGTGCATGGTTTTGAGTTTAATGCTTATTTCATTTATTAGCCTGATGGTGCTCACTGTATCCCTGATGACCCCTGTGAGCACGCATGTGGTTGAACAAGTTTTTAACTACTGTGCAACGTAGTTCTTAAAAATTACTTATTATAAGAACGAAAAATTAATTTTTACAAAGAGTAATTATAAGGTTTATTCAAATGCAACCCGGTCGATGCGTCTAACTTCACATTAGACGTTAGAGGGTATCACGTAACTGCAACGTTTGATGTTGCACAGCGACGGTGTGGTTTCGAATCTAAGAGATGGAGATCACACAAGTTATCGCCAACTACAGAACATTTCCTTGTTTTTGACCACAAGGGCCCACTGCTTGTCAAGTTCCTGGAACGAGGTATCATCATCAATGCCCAGCGTTATCAAGCCACTTTACAGAACCTTAGATGGGCCATCAAGTCGAAACGGCCAGGCATGTTGCCCAAAGGTGCCCACACACGGCCATTACGGTGAAGACGACCTTGCAGCAGTTTCAGTGGGAAAGGCTGGACCATCCACAGTACAGTACAGACCTTTCACCGTGTGACTTTCATGGGTCAGATGTTTCAGAGGTCAGATGTTATTGGACCTCTGAAATAAGCTACTCGTGGACATACTTCACAACGGACGACGAAGTATGTGGCTAGATTCGACAGCAGCCAACTAGTTTCTTCTAGGATGGAATCGGCCGACTAATGTCCCAAAGGAATAAATGTGCGCACATTTCAATACTTTGTTCTTGTAAACCAAAATCTTGAAAGGTTTGTTTTGTACAGTAGAAATTCTCATGGCTTCAGTGACGAAAAGATGTGGAAACACTTGCTTTTCGTCGACCTGAAGTCGTGGGTTCGATTCCTACTACTGTCCTACAATAAGTAGATACGAGTCACTTAACCCAATTCTTTTTGTCATTCAAGAGAATTTTTTTTAAATTCCGGATAAATTCTTTAAACATATCATTATTTCTGTATATTTTGGATTATTATTTAACTTCGAACGCCTAAATACGGAATAGTAATCCTTGCATCATATCTAATTCTTGAAATTTTGATACTGAAATTTTTTTTAATGAATTCATTTAGAAGGAATTTCATTTTGTTTGTTTCAAAATGAGTTTGTCTTTTTTTTAATATTACAGTATATTTTACAATTCTGCACATTTCTTACAACATCAGTTTATTTTTTTATTATTTCTTGATATATAATGGTATAACGTTTAAAATATGAAGTTCTATTTTATTGTTATTTTTATATTTAGTATGAATAAAATATCTGCAAACATAGACTGAAATATGTACAAATTTGAAGCTTTCATAACACTGAGCAATCAACTACAAAGCATTTAGATTCAAAAAATGTTTCAAAAATAAAAGCTTCAAAACCCAGTTGCAATCGCTAATTGCAAAAAAACTTTAATTTTTATTATACGATTAGGGCAGGATTTTCAATATGCTTTTATTCTTTCTTTATACTAATTATTACTATTATTATTATTTTTATTTATTTATTTATTTATTGCACAGTTATGTGAACGTTGAGGTATGGGGCAGTGCAGCATACATGCTGTAATCATTTGTTCGATAATTCAAATTATCTTCTCATTAGTGTTAAGTGTTTTAATTGACTATCATAAAAACTTTCACTTAGTTCAAGCAAAAGACCAAATGAGACCTTATTTGTTTCGAAAAAAAAGATTAAATAATTATCCTCATAAATTGTTAAAAGCAGTGGCACCACGATTGAGGGATCGGTTTATCCCGGGAGACACCCATCTGCGGGGGTAGGGAAAGGGGTGACACCCAAAGTGGGTTCAAGTTATTGCAAGAAGATATAAATACTTATAAAATTCTTAAAATGTCTATAATATATCTTAAATTATGTTGAATTTATCTGATTTCGACGAAAATAGAGCACATTATTGAGATTGGGTGAGGGGGGGGGGGGTAAATATGCGGTGAAGGCAATTTTTCATAAAATGCATTCGTAGTTAAGATTTGTCTTGTAATTTAAACTTTTGTTGCACCACAAAAATAAAACTGAGTTATTTCTCAAAAATGTACGAACTCAAAAATGTAAGTGTTTATTAAAGCATTTTTAATGCGGGGGGGGGGGGGGAATGACACCACAAATTATCGTCCCGTGTGATGCGCGTATTGGGAGCATCACTAAGAAAAGATAACGAAAATAACTAAGACAATAAAGCATGGCACAGAGCTGATATTTAACAAGCTGTATATTTAACAAACTGTTAAAAATTTCATACATGTACCTTAATTAATAAGCCTTTGTACCATGCTCATATAAGAAACACCAAGGCCGGAGGATACAGCCTCCATTCTCCATTGTTCAGATGATTAAAACAATGGCAGTGAAATACTGGCTTAAGATGAGTTTATGTTTACATAAAGGAAGAGAGAAAAATATAACAGCCATTGGTGGTCTTCCGATTCTTTCAGCTGACTCTTCAGTTCCTGAGACTGCCGGCGATGTCATGACATGTGCTTTCAAGCACCTTAATTGAAAATAATGAGTGCCAGACGCCATCTCTTTAGGATCAATTATCTGCAATTAGTGCTTGGAAGATAGCGTTATGATATTTGAAGCTTTCCACTAAAAAGCGGTTGGAGGTTGAAAGCCTTTGCTGTTTTTTTTTTTTTTTCTGAAAAATGGTTGGAAGCAGTTTTAGGTTTCTTTTCAGCTGTTTCATTTTTAAAGTCTAAAATTTATCGTAAGAATGTCTTCGTCTTAATCTGTTCGCAGTTTATAAAGTGAAGTTCCAATTTGGGGTGCCCATCTCCCCAAGGTTTTCTCAACCCTCTTTTCCTTTTTTATTTTTTATTTTTAGCTCTCTTATTTATTATATATTTTTTAAATATTATTCATTTATTTTTTATAATTATTATTTTAGTACATAGAAAAGTTCTATGCTACTCCAATAACATACACGCAAAAACTAAATAAATAAATGAAATAAAATATAAACAGAATTCAATAAAATAAAATAAAATAAATAATTTAAAATAAAAATAAATCAATAAATAAATTCAAATTAAAAAATTTAAAAAAATCCATCCCAAAAATATTGGACACCCCTGGTTCCAATTGCTCTCATTTTTAATGACTTTTGAAGTTAAATTACGTAGATACTAACTGACCTGCGCGAAGCGAAGAATTCGTACTAGGCAGCGGTAATTCAAAAAACGTATGTTTTTAACGGCTTTGTTTTGAAAAACAACCACAATGTGAATTTTTTGTTTATTTTTTGACAAAGGTTTGTGAAAAATTAAGTACAGCGATGCCTTATTTTTGTAGCTTTATGAAGTATTTAAGGGATCACCTACAAAAAGAAAGAAAAAAATGCGCTCTTAAGAAATATACTGAGATTATTTACGCTAAAATAAAAGTTTTCTTTTCTGATTTTAACACAACAGCACAACTGTGATTAGGAATCCTGAAATGAGTTTAAGCTCATATTCTTGGGAATTTAGATAAAAATTTCAACCAAGGAAAAAAAGTCATTAAAAAATCCAATTTCTCTTTTTTTAATGACTTTTGAAGTGAAAATAACATAGATATTAGCTGACTCGCGCGAAACATTTGTGTATGACAGAGGTATTTCAATAACCCCAATTTTTTTTTATGTTTTTTTTTTTTTTTTTTTTTTTTTTTTTTTTTCAAAAACTGCCACAATGGGAACTGTATTTTTTGCCAAAGGTGGTGAAAAATAAAATAAAATGCTGCCTAATTTTTATTAATTTTATGAAGTATTTAAGGAAGATCCTATAAAAAGAAAAGAAAACAAAGAGAAATATACTGATAACTATACAGAGAAAAGAAAATTCTTAAGATATATACTGAGATTTACAAAGAAAAAATAAAAATTTTCTTTTCTGACTGGCGAGAAAAGGAAGGTACCACGCGATTTCACCGTCTGCCTGTTCATCTTCAAAGCGTGTGAAATAACTACCAATTCTCACCAAAATTCGACGACTTTGTTTTAACTTCTTTTGGCCCCATATTTCGATGAAAGGGAGACGAGGGCAAACAATCTATGCGTCAAAAAGCAAGTTTTATTATGCTTTTCCGATTGCTACTTATCTAGATTTTTTTTTCATTTCTGTATAGTTTTTCTGGTATGCAGGGGAGCCCATCCCCTTAAGTTCAATGGCCCAAATCCCCCCCCCACCCCAAAAAATCCCAACCTTTTTTCCGTTTTTTCTTTTTAGCTCTCTTTTTTATTTTATTTATTTAAAAAAAATATTTTTATTAATTTATTTATTTATTTGTTTTTAATTATTATTATTATTATTTTAATGGAAAAGTTCTGTGCTACGCCAATGACATACACTCACACACACACACACACACACTAAATAAATAAATGAAACAAAATATAAAAATAATATAAATATTTTTTATTAAAAATAAAGCAACAAAAAAATTAAATAAATAAATTTAAAAAGTCCCCCCGCTCCCCCTATGGGCACCCCTGCTAGTATGGAGTAGTTTAAAAAATTCCCTGCATGGGGATTTTTTCTTATACTAGTTCGAAAAGACCTGCTATGAGTCGTCTTTTTGGTCAATATAAACAGCTTCTATGCAGTAGTACCTCGTCTATCCAAACTAACTGGGACCAAAAGTAATCAGAAGAAACGAAAATCCGGGTAATATGGCTGATATGAAATACACATTCTGTAAAAAGCAATCTGATCTTTATTACAGCAAAAAATAATGCTTTTTAAAAAATTATTCAATACAGTTTCTTACGACTACGTTAGCATTTATTTCTCAGCTGCAGTGTTACTGATGCTCCAAAAACACCGTAAATGTTTTATACTTTATTGTAGTTAAACTCGCTTAGAACGAACGCAAAGGAACCTCGATATTTGCTCTTTATAACAGAGTGTTCGTAAAAAACGATTTCGTGAAAAAAATTATAAAAATTCATCAAAGTTGATTTTTTTTCTTCTTATTTTTAATCACTGTTCAGTACCAAAGAAGTTGATTACTTAACTTTGCTTTGAGCTGTCTGAATTTCTCTTTCTTATTTTATTGTTTTTGAGGAATATACTGTTACGAGTCCGGTGCAACTTCAAACTTTCTTTAAATAACGACACAGTTCTTGAGAAAACGCAGAAGATTTATTTACAACTATGTACAAGAAAGATCGCTAACAACTGCTAAATTAACCATGGCAATTAGGCAAATATCAGTTAACACCGTAACTTCAACGGTAACACACGTATTTACATCAAAATACGCAAAAACACAGCGCAAAGGCTAATACATTTTTCCAGCGCAACGGCTGAAAACAAGACTCCACAGTTAGAAAGCAAAACTGACTCTCCTGCCATTCACAAGACGCCCGGCGTTTTAAACCTAGCAAAGAAATATCCAGAAAATCCTACAATGTTAAACCAATTTCTCATATTTTGTTTTTATTCCATCCACAAATCTTGTCGTTCAGAAAGGGGGGGGACCGTATACTTCAGTCGAATGTTAGGGGGTTGTATGTACATTACAAGAAACTATTTACAGGTTGCGTTACTAAGATAGTTTTAGATAAAAGATAATGGAATAAACGCAAAATTTAGCCCTATTACAACAAATTAATCATAAAAATAATTACTATTTACAGAACTTGATACAATACATTACACCCACATGCAATTTTTAAATGTTTCTTTACTGCACAAATTTAAAAAAGTGCTGTCATCGCTTGTTCTCACAATTTATGATTTATCACCAACTTTGAACAGTTGAAGAAAATTTAACAAAAAAGGCTCAGCTGAGTTGTAAGTCAATAAAAATTTTATAAATCATAAAAATATTGCTCGCTTTCAACGGGGTTTGCTCGTTAAAAGCGTGTTATTTTCATAGACTTAACATTGTACCAACCAAGTATTTCTGATTTCCTCGCTAAATCCGGGTCCTCGTTAAATCAGGGGTCGTTATAAGCGAGTTCGACTGCACGTTCTATACAAAAATTGTACGTTCAATCAAATAAAAAACCGAACATTCGGCTCATTTGTAGTTCCGTTCTAGTTATCATAATTTAAAATACTAGCTGAGTTGCCCGGCTTTGCCTGGTCCTACCGTGAAAATAAAAACTGTGTCAAGTGACTTATGCTCAACAATCAGGCTTAAATAAAAGATAAAAATAAATAAATAAAAAAAATTAATTTGAATTTTGACATCTTGAATTCAAATTATGTTTTTCGCAATCACGAGTGTGTGTATGTAGGCATGTGTGTTTGTGTGTGTGGGGGGGGGTGTTTGTGTGTACGGGGTATGTGTGTTTGTGTCTGTGTGCTGGCATAAGTGTGGGGGGTATGTGTATGTGTGTGTGTGGGGTATGTGTATGTGTGTGTATGCGTGTGTGTTTGTGTGTGTAGGTGTATGTGTGTGTAGGTGTATGTGTGTATAGGTGTATGTGTGTATGTGTTTGTGTGTATGTGCGCGTGTGTGTGTAGTTGTGTATGTATGCGCGCGTGTGTAGGACATGGATGCAACCTGGAGACGGCTTTCGCCATAGGAGCAGCATCGTGAGGAGCCCGCCTGTCCACGGTGATGGTACAGAGGGTGGCGGTGGGAAAAATCAAAGGAACGTCAAAAACAGTCAAATGAAAGCAATAAGCAATCGTGATTGCTCAAAAAAAACATCATGCAAAATTTCCCTTTCAAGCAATGAAGACAGATATTAAAATACTTTTAAGAAATTGGAATGGAAAAGATGGATTTAAAAAGCGTAATCATGGAAACACAAAATAAAATAAGTTTAAGAAACTAAAGTGTGAAAGATACAAATGGATTCAAAACGCGTAGTCATGAAAACGCGAAAATTAAAGGTTAATTACTTGAATGGAAATAAGATTTTTCGAACTTGATTTTAAAAGTCTTGTAACTTTTTTCCTTTGGAGTTAGAAGCTTACTTTTGCGACCAAAAGTCGAGTTAGATTTGGAGTAAAAAATGTCGCTTTTTCCAATGGTATCAAAAAGAAAACTGTGGGATAATTCCTTCACTTTTTATTGATTTATTGAATGAAGAAAGTAGTGCCTGAATTTCAGCTAAGCCTGAAAACATTCGAGCTAAAAACGCAAATAACTCCCGCCGTAATAAAGTTAGAGCATTGGAACAAATTGCGTAGAACGCGGAAAATTCTACAATTTCTAACGATATGTAATATTAATATATGTGCAAGTAATTTTTCACATCTATATTCGAGAATTTATGTGATAATTGGGCCTAAATAGGAATAAAAAAAGAACTACTCGTCGATTTTTTTCGAGCTGGTCTGCAAACCTTTCCGGGACTAAAATAAAGATACTGTGAAAATTTTAGCGAAATCAGTCGGGTAGTTTTGCGCGTTCACGTAAACAGATGCTTTTTGGAGACTTCATTTTATACTATGTAGATATATATTTTTTCAAATACTACAAATTGATCCGGATAAACCAGAGATCCGGACAAACGGAGGGCAGATAATCGAGGTTCTGTTGTATTTCCGTTATCGAAACAAAACTGTAATCCGTATGGAAATTCATCGGTTTTCGTTATAGCAAATGTTTATCAGTTCAAAAATTGTTATTAGTATTAATTTTCGTTACAGCAGCACAAGCTTTTTGACGATGTACAGTACAACTTCCTTTATCCGGTCTAACTGGGACCGAAGGCAATCCGGAAAATCCGGGTAGTATGGGGAATAAGATGCCAAGAAAATGCTTTAAAAAGAAGACTTATCGTTCTTTAAAAAAAATCGTATTTTGTACGCAGGGCCGTAACTAGACTTTTGCTTCGGGAGGGGTTTTTCAAAACAAATTTATTAAGAAATCTATATTTGATTTTAAAATCTGAAAGAAAACTCTGTATTACAAGAAGTAACGTTCTCAATAACTACAATAAATATTAGCAGTGCAAATACTGCGCCGAGTTTGTACTAATTTTCAATGACGCATTCATTTTCAGATGAAATTATTAAAAAAATAATAATAATAATAATAATATGAATAACCATAATTTTTACGCTAAAAAGCATAAAGATCTGCTTTTTATGGAATAGTATTGAAAAATTTCGGAGGGGGTTTGAACCTTAAAAACCCACCCCTGCATACGGCCCAGTTTTATAGCAACATTACATAAGAATTTTTTTAAAGACATAAAAAAATAGCAAAAACTTAAAGTGCATTTTGCCAAATTTGAAGTTTCTGGATGATGTATTCAGCGTGGCGCAGCGAAAAGGGGGAGGGATTTTTTTTATCAAAAAAAAAACTCCTCCAGAAGCAGGGCCGTATGCAAGGGGGCGGTCTATAGGGTTCAAATCCCCTCCGAAATGTTTCATCCAAAGAAATACTTTCTATTATTTATTTATTTATTTATATTTTACTGACAAAAAATATTGTTTTTATAATTATTATTTCAATTTTATTTGTGAAATGAAATTAGTATAACTGAAAAATTGTACAAACTCATTGTGTGTTTATGGTAGTTATTGAAAAATTCATTTACTATGTAACAATATGGCGTTTTGTAAGAACACCCCCTCCCTCCATTTAAATAATCTATTGTAACAAAATTCAATAGAAAACACATGAAACCAAATTTGATAGACCATATACATGTTTCAAAAAATGTGTTTGGTAAAACCCCGTCCGAAACAAAAATTCTGGTAATGGCCCTGCCCAGAAGGTATTTTTCATCAAAAAACTCCTCCGGAAATTATTTCTGGCTGCGCCATTCCAATTCCCACATCAATTTGTAATCGTTCAATTAATAGAACTTGTATCTAACTATTAAACCGTATTCCGATACGTTAACTATTTTGCAAATTATAATTTTAGCAGCGGCATATTCTCAAACTTTTCATTACTATCACCCCTGCTTTTGGCAATGTCTACAACAGCTGTTAGAAATATTTCCTCCGCAAAAATGTATTCATTATGAGAAAAGTAAAACGTTCATTTACTGGAGGAAATTTTTACTTCTGCTTCAGGTTTCATACTATCTGTAGCAAATTTTCTTACCACAGAATTGCACTGAAATTATTAAAATAACACTAAGTAAACACTCTAAAAGCAACAACTTCAAAAAGGACGAAACAGTACTCAAATTTGAACGAATCGCCGAGTCAAAATGGCTCCGTCTATGTGGTTTTCAAATTTGAAACATTCAAATAACCATCAAATATTCAAATCAACATATGATCATTTTTGAGGTATTTGTTCTCATTTTTGAGAATGTAATAATTTCAAAATTGAGTATCAACCGAGTTGTGTACTCATTTTTACTTTCTTCTATATCTAATATATAGAAGAAAGTATTGGATTCGTGCAAATTTTCGAATTTCAATTTTGATGGATTCGAACGTTTTGAGGTGTGCTGAGTCCATTTCGACTATTTTTGGAAAATATGTGTGTGTGTGTGTCACCAGTTTTTTGTGGCCGCTCTACGGAAAAAACTACCGCATGAAATCGAAAGAAATTTGGTACACATATGTGCCGCTATGTGAACTTGTGCCCATTGGTTTTTGGCGCGAATTCCTCCAAGGGGGGTGGAGCAATGGGACGTTTTTTGAGTTACGCGTGCTTGCTATTCCTCAGGAAGTAACTGGCGGAATCAAACAAAATTTGGTCCATATATTGCCATTAAGAGGAACAGGTGCTGATTCAATTTTGGTGTCAATAACTCAAACGGGAGTTGAGCTATAGAACGTTTTTCGTCGTCAATTGTGCCTGCTGTATCTCAAGAAATAATGAACGGAATGAAAGAAAAATTTATCGGCAAGTACCCCTTAGTGGGTATAAGAGCTGATTTTATTTTGGTGTCAACAGCTAAAAAGGGGGTAGCGCAATCGCCCGTTCTTTTTTTCCATTGTGAGTGCCCTATCTCAAGAAGTAATGCTACGTTCTGGTTGAAATTTGGAATATATGTGAATCTATATGTAACCAGGCTTTGGTTCAACTTTGGCGCCAATCGCGCCAAGAGGTGCTGATTTATTTTTATTATCATTATTTTTTAGCGAATAAAAATAGTTTTATTAATGCAACAATAAGAAAGATAAATCGTAATAGAGTGTCGTCTGCGTATTTCTCGTGATTTTAAT
The DNA here is from genome assembly GCF_026930045.1 of Uloborus diversus. Lineage (NCBI taxonomy): Eukaryota > Metazoa > Arthropoda > Arachnida > Araneae > Uloboridae > Uloborus > Uloborus diversus. The sequence goes on along the minus strand of NC_072736.1, from coordinate 155,519,148 downwards.
TGTATGGAAATGATCAGAAATATTATCTCAATGATTTAAAATTTTTAACTGTTGCCATCTTATATTTGTTAACAAATAAAATATTTGTAATTAATTCAAGCAAGGCTTTTAAAATAACTTTCAATTTTCGCTCTTTGCTTTGCTTTTGCAATAATTCAGACATTGGGATGGTCGTCAAGTTTTTGCATGTGTAATTTTGTTTTTGTTGTTAATATTGCTTCCTCGTCAAGCATGGGGAGGGATCAGAAAAAAAATATATATAGAGAAGAAAGTTTCGTGATGGCCACAACATACTAGTTGAGTATGAAATAATTCAGCACACTATTTGAAAACATGAGAAACATGAGTACTCATATTTGAAACAAAAGGCTTCAAGAGAATTTAAAAACATGTATATACTTATTTTTGACGAGTTCGTTTTTCTCAGTGAAGCAGCTTTAAATTTAATGAATGGCATGACCCAGAAACGTTTGTTTTATAGTGATTACATCAGCCACAGCTATTTATGATGAAATTACTCAAATATTTATGTATCCAATAAATTCCGATCACTGAATATTTCCGTGTTTTGAAAAATGAAATCACTTGCGTCAAGGTTTGCATTTGCGTAATGTTCCGTTTCGTAGTTACATTTATTCATTGGATTTTATATTGCACGGCGGACATTTTAGCGCTATAAACCAATAAATTCCTGGAATCTGTTCGATTTTTCCTAGCTTTGAGTAATCTAATAATGGATAAATCAAATAACGCACATCAAATATTTCCCGGGAAATTTGCCAAAATCAGTTCCGAAATCGATTTGTCACGTAAAATTAAGTTTGTGGTTTAGAGTAATTCTTCGCGTTCTTTCAAGTGTGATAAAAATCCTACTTTTACGGCATGAAACTTTAAGGTATCCAACTGCGTTCGAAGACATTTTTTCTTTTTCTTTTCTTTTTTTTTTGAAAAATGACCTGGAAATTTTTTAAATGTTATTTTTCAACTACATATGTTTCAAAACTATGGAAAAAATGTAAAAACAAGCTTTTAAAATATTATTTTTTAAGAAAATGGACAAATTTGAAGAAAAATAGCGAAAAAAAGTGTCTTACGCTAACAGCTATGGACAAAATTTGGTTTTAATCACACACAAACCCTTGTAGTAATACATTTGCATGACATTAATGCATGTTTTGCTCTAAAAGTTTTATTATTTTTAAAAAAAGTACTGAAATATAGCCGAACAAAGTTCCTATACTGGTATTTTTTCGTAAACAAACGACTTTGTTTAAACTAATCCGCATGAAAATATTACTTAATAATGAAATTCAGCTTAGCTTTTAGAGGAAAACATCAAACATATTACAGAGAACTATCTCAGAAAATTTCACATCAATACTCGAATAACTTTTTGAGATATCATTGATACAGTAGACAGCTTTCTTCAAAAATATCGTTCCTCAGAAAACGCGTTTAAATGCAACTTCCGGTCTGGAGTTCAGTGTACGACTGTGTAATAATACAGCTATAACTTCAGTTGTAATTTACGTAGAGTAAAAACTAAGACAGCTAATGAATCAGACTACAAAATGAAATCATAAAAACAATGGGGTTCTTTCCTTCAGTCAAAAGTAGAACTTTTTGGCACTGAAATTGATAGAATAAGCAAAAAAAAAATAACATGGACCCAGAAAATACTCTCATTTTCCCACCAGTTATTTTTAATTAATTTTTTAAAATGACCGATTTTTGAAACAAAGCGTGGTCTTGATGACATCACAAATGATGCACTTTGGCGCATCTTTCTACCGCGATTCCACTTTATGATAATCAAGAAGCGAATTAAAATTGCTACCAACCCTACGCTTGTGAATTAAAATTGCAACGCTTGCTATCAACCCTATCGTTGCCAATACACGTGAGTAAAAATGCGAATAAAATATTTTGCACCGTGAATGGCAACGGTGAATGGCATTTCATCATTTGTGATGTCATCGGCAGAAGCCGTGAACAATGAAAGCGCTCCGATTTAAGTAATTTTTGAAAAATATTAAACGTAAACAAATTTATCAAAAAATGGTCAGATCCTATATTTTTAAGCATGCTCTTTCAGAAAAAAATACTTTTAAAATTTTGGAAATGACCCTATTGCCTGTTTCGTGACATTTTGACAGTTGAAACTTTTACCCTAAACTCCAGTGGATGAACCCTAAACTCCAGTAGGTAGCGTTCATTGTTGACCACTTTTTCGTTTCTTCACTCTCCTGAAATGACACACTCTTACCAGTAAAAAAGTTAAGTTACTCGATCCAGTTGAGTCTTGTCAAAACTAAGCTTTTCCCTGCATGTCAAACATTGCCAACAAATATTATCATAAAACAATTAACTTACTGAATTTTTGGTGCTTCAACAATTGAAATAATGCTTTCACACGCATGCTATGGCGCAAGTTTAATTGTTGGTGACGTCAGAGCGTTACTCGATCAGTGATTTTGGCTATTATGTTTATGAAGATTGTCATTTTTTAAGAGATGAAATCGGAATAAAAGAGATGGTCGGAAAACTACATTTTTTTGTAGCGCACTACAACTACAACTACTTCTAACAACTACTCTTTTTTTAATGTTGCGACTTGTTTTGAAGTTTAGCTGCTATTTCGCAACATTAAAAAAAATTATATAAATAAAGCAAAGAATATTTGTATATATATATATATATATATATATATATATATATATATATATATATGTGTGTGTGTGTGTGTGCGTGTGTGTGTGTTTATATGTTCCTTATACAAATCCACAGTTTACGTGGGATCTGGACCAAATTTGGCAGGAAGGTACTTGGGCACCCGAGAAAGAACGTAGGGGGGTTTTCGAACGCCAAAAATGAACCGAACCATTCGAATTTTAATTTTAGGGCCCGAAAATGGCATTAAATGGCTCTTTCTACCCGAAATAATTATCCTATGAATTTGATTTTGGCAACATTCGAAAGCGCGCGAAAAACACCCATTGGGATCAATCATTTCCTTCGAATTTCAAAAGAAAAAGCTGTAAAATCACCGGGAAAAAATTAAAAAGCACTGCTAAGCCTACTGGAACAGAAATTTTAAATCAGAAAATTATCGTTCGCGCGATTTCATTTTAAATTAGCGTTCAGAAGGTTGCCACTTTTTTTTTTTTTTTTTTTTCTGGGCTGTGACTAAATAAAATTTTGTTTTTGTTTTGAGGGAAAAATTTCACCTTTTGATTAGTATTTCGGCGATTTATCTTTTTTTTTTTTTTTAGGATTTTAGTTGTATTTATGGAGGGTTGAATTTAATTTTTTCGGGAACTTTTGATTTACCGTTTTCTTTCTTTGAGAATGATTATTTCGACGAGAAATTTCGTGGTTTTTTTTCCTCTCTCTTATTGAAGCCTGATTGTTGAACATGCGTCACTTGACAAAACTTTTATTTTTGAGGAAGGCCGTGCAAAGCCGGGCAATGAAGCTAGTAAATAAATAAAAAGTATTTGTACACATACCGTGTGAGGATTGAACGGGAAAATTCGAAATGTGGTTTAGATTAATAAATTAGCTCTTTAAAACACGAAATTCTTTCTTTTCTTTTTTATCTTCTTTTCTTTTCTCATTCTTTTTTTTTTTTTTTTTTTTTGATGCAATTTGTCATTTTAAACAAGTTTTTACGATTTTTACGATTATTCACTGCAAAAAAGGATTAAACTGTTGCAATAGTTCAAACTTGGAATTTTTAATCCTTTCTTTCCAGCGAATATTCAATTTAAAAAGGCTACTTGGAAACGTAAATTTAAGCAGTTACAATATGATTTAAATTTTACATATAGAGTAGGGTTCTACACACATGTAGGTTATGGTGGTTCAAAAATTGTTTTTTCGAGCTAAAGTCCGGGACACCCCCTATTTTATTTGGACTTAGTAATAGTATTATAACGTAAAAGTTTTAACTTCTTGCTAGAAATGAAAACAGTCGGGAAAAAACCGGAAAATTTCCGAAAAAAACGGAAAAAAACCGTTTTTTTCCAAAAGAATAAATTTCCACTTCGGAAAAATTAAAAAAAAAAAAAAAAAGAATTTTTTCAACTTTCAGGATTTTAATTGAAATTTTCAGCAAAAAGTGATTAGAAATTTCTCACGCTTAAATTCTGGTGCAATTTCCTCCCCCCTCCCGTTTTATGTTAAATACTGTCTAACATTAATGCAAGTTGTTGTATGACAATATAATTTGCATATAGATAAAAAAAATGCTTAATAATACTTTTTACAAAAAAGCTTAAACCAATAACCTTAGTGAAGAATTTATTTTCCTTCTTCATAAAACAAACAAGCATAACTTTAATCACAAAACTATGTTTCTGCTGACTGCGAGCCAAAGTACAGGGTGCGGCAAAAAAAACCTGTCAAGCAATTTTTCAAGAAACGTTATTAAAAATAAATAAACTAACAAAACACAAAAAATAATAATATGAGAAGACCTTTAGCAATCATTAAATTTAATTGGTTTCAAACTAGCAGCCTTTTGCAGTAATACAGAGATGCAACTGCTTATTGAAATTTTCATTCAAGGGCAGCAAGTCCTTTTACCAATCCTATTCCCTATAAAGCAATTGGTTTAGAGAGTTCAATTTTATGTGTAGTTTAGGGTAGACCTTTGACTCTAAATTAAGCCATACAGTGTAATAAATGGGTTGAGGTCGAGCGAGTAGAGCGTCCACTCAAAAGATGATATCTTGTCAAAAATAATGCACTTTGCACCACTCTTGTCTTTTTGGCCATATGAATCGGTGTGGAGTTAAAAGGAAAATGTCCAGTCTACAATGCTGAAGTGCTCTTAGGCCCACAGAAGTACAATCACTTCTAAAATGTCTTTCTGGTTCAGTTTTTGATTCATTTTACGGCCCTCATTCCACAAAAACCTAGAGGTTTTTTGTCGCTTGTTCTGATTCTATCTCAGACTAAGCCTGACTTCGGATTTTGGCGATATCTAACACTTTCTAAGGTGCTTGGAGTGTCTAGCAAGGGCGCCCATTTGCAAAATTTTAAGGGGGGGGGACTCTGATATTTTCCCCATGGTTTAGCAGGATATTTTCCCCATGGAAACCGACTTTAGTACAGATTAGACGTTATAAAATTTAACATTTTTGATAGCTAATTCATTAATGGCTGGAGAAAAAATGTTTTTACATTTTTACAAAGAAAAAAGTATTAAAAGGAAGAGGAAGTTCTCATTTCCAAAGGGGGGGGGGAGCTCGAGATCCACTTTCTCCCTATATGGGAGCCTACGGTGCTACAGACAAAATGCCTGAATTTTTGGAACTTGCAAAACTTCTGTTTGAGCTGTTTTTTCCCTTAGTCGCACTTATCAGTCAAAGTCCCACAAACGACTGCTCTCGTGGAAACCCAAGGATTTCATTGAACTCACTTTTGGATGACCTGACGATTAACTGAAATGTTCACTGTTCGTTTTTGTACACTTTCCGGACATCATTTCCAAGCCGCTTGAAGCAGCATACCTTATCAAATAATACTATTTGCAGAGTTACAGCAAGCAAACGAACTGTGTTTCTACTTGGTTAAACAACTTAAAATAGCAGGCATAAAATTGTAAGAAAACCGAAAAACAATACATAAACTAGGTAATACACATATATTGTAAATTATTTCCTAATAAAGTGAGAAACAAAAATAAATTAGGTACTCATTAAAATGAAATTACCTTTCTTCCATTCGATGATACAATTTTTGTCCGATATTTTTTTTACCGCACCCTGTATACTGCCGTGCTAAGCAAAAAAGGGGAATTTGCAGTTGGGCTCAAGCTGAGATATTGTATTTTAAAGTGTGGCTCTTCCATATATTTGATTCAGTCTTGATCAAATGACCCTAAAACATTTTATTTATTAAGTAAAATACGAAACAGAGAACAACTTGGTTATAATAACTCAAACTTGTTCAAAAGGGCTGGTATGACTACTTTTACAACTGTGCTTAGCACGGCCGTATAAATAAACTTCAATTCCAGTTTAATTTTGGTTCAGCTTAAGAAAATCCAATTTAGTTTTGATTTGGACTTAGACTGCATTGGAAACGACGACTTGGTGACGACTTGACTTATTTCTGGGTTTCACCATGAAATCCCTCTACTCAGTTATAAAACAAAAAGGTTTTTTCTTCTAATTAATCGTACCTTTATATGTATTTCTGTCAAGCAGAAAAAGAAGATGTGTGGATAGCATATATTTTTTAATACTTAACCCTTTATATGTTACAAGAAACACAGAGCTATTAAGAAACCCAAATTTTATTCATAAAGAAATCAAATTTTCCATTTTTTCCAATTTTCCCCGAAAAAAAAACGGTAAAAATCCGGTTTTTTTCCACCACTTCAAATTTCCGGAAATTTTACATCTCTACTTCTTGCTCAAATTTTAAGAGGGTGCTCAATGACCCCTTAATTTAACATCAGCCTTATCATAGAAAATGCTACATAGTTAGAAACATTTAATTTCTCCAGGTGTTTTTTTGTAAATAATTATTTTAATGCAATGTATATGCATATTACCAGTGTATATAATAATATGTAGCATTGTTTTTTCATTTCAATGTAATTTTCTAATCCCGCTCCCCATACGTATGAAGTTTGGGGGAGGGGGTTGAGCACAGGGGCGGATTCAGGGGAGGGCCAAAGGGTCAGCTGACCCCCCTGTGACAAGAATTTTATTATGATAATTTTTAAAGTTCAATTTTTTAGATTCGAAAAAATAGTTACATGGAATCAATGCTAACCCTCTTTTTTACTTGGTTCTGCAAGGTATTTCTTCTCAGCGTATCAAAATTCAAAGGATTGACTGGGTTCGTTTACTGGGCTATTGCTATTTTGAGGTTTTTTGTTCATTTTCAAAAGTATAATCATCTATAATGAGCTTAACGTTTTTTAGAGCACTCTTCCATCTCAAACCAAGCATAATTGTGTGTGCGCGTGCTTTTCCCAACGTGACCAACCTGTCTGCCTAAAGAAATGTAACATCTTATGAAAATTTGAGGGAATATGATCCATGGTGCAGGTTGCGCCATCGGAAGTTTTAGGAGGAGGTGGGTGGCAATTTGAAAGGGTTTTGTCTCATTTGGGGTGAGCGGTGCTTCATAGCATATGAAGGGTGCTCCATTACCCTTGGAGGGATGGGCACACCTGCTTAACTGTTACTTTTTTACGATGGAGGTTTGTCCATTGAAACTTGATCCCCCTTACAAAAATTTCTGGATCCGCCCCTGGTTGAGCATCTTCTTTCTGTTGAAATAGGAAGCTAAAATAATTCCAATATATTACTATCCACGAGTCTAAAAATATTCAGGTGTGTCCTGTTATCTAGGAGAAATATTTTTTTTTACATATATTTTTGAGCCACCCTAATGTAGGTACGTAAAATTGATTCGATGATGAAAAACATCTTTTAAACAGAAGAGAAAAACTTTGATTTTCACAATAGGAATTCATTTTATAGGAGCTTATATTTTGCAGGAGCTTATATTTTGTTGGGGCAAAACTAACCTGGCAGCGTCGTAATGCTGAAATTAGGATCTGTGCAGCCTTCACAGTGCTGCCAGATAAAATGAAAAAAAAAAAAAAAGCATGTTTTTCAATCCTACAAAATAATCTGAGAAGCTTACAAATATTTAATAATTCACTTCTATTACGTTAATATCAACACTTACTCACTAAAAAAGCATAATTAAAGAAACATGAAAAATATCTATAACGGTACTAGTATTCATTAATAAATATTAATAAATAAGCTCTTCGAATTATAAAACATATCTAAGAATGCTTAACTTACTTCAAAGTACAATTTTAAATTGTCTGCGGATAGCATGGAAACCGAAAACTTTTTGCTTATGAGTTGACTTGCCATAGCTCTGAAATGTTCAACCGGGACACCAAAATATCCCCCCCCCCCCCGCCAGGGAAGCGAGAATTCAAAAGGCCGCACGCTGCCGGGACCCAGGGTCTTAGATGTAGCGAGGGTTGGACCATCTCTTTGATCTTCGAGTTTCGCCGCGTTTTGTCTAAAACGAGGGAAAACTACCGTCTCTGACGTCATCCTGGAAGCAATGACTCGCGTGTTTTCCATAGCTCAATATTAGTTTGCATCTTCAATTTTAATTTTTCGGCTCGCGCTATTTATCGCACGAACTCCTCGGGCCCGTGCCCTGGGCATGAAATTTCAAAGAAACAGGAGAATTTTTCATTATTGATCTGAATTCTTTTTCAAAATTGTCCCAGAGCTTTCATATTTAATTCAATTCTTAGAATTATTTCCAATCTTTTTTCCCCTCTTTTATGCTGGGAGGGGAGTGCAGTCTGAAATAAATTTAAAATACAGAAATAAATGTGTAAAATTGTTCTATATATTTTTTAAATCTGTGCTATAATTCCTGCATACCCTCGAGCAGTGTACTTGAATATTGCTATGAATAAATGGTTACTAATTATGAGCCTAAACCAAGGGATAATAAGTAATACATACCGCAAGCAGATGCATTTAAACATTTTATTTCCTACAGGTTAATATTTCTAAGTTACTTTAGTAAGAAGAAAGACTTTGAATAAGGAATAAAAATGTAAACAACATTTACATGTTCTTTGCATTGGCTAGGACTTTTTCAGAAAATATTTTTGTTTTTAATCTTGTTGTAAAAGTCCCCACAAACTAGTCCGATATTAATTTTAGAAGTCAATGCTACAAATCTGTACGTCAGAGCCAGACTAACGTTAGTCACATAATCGCTACTTTACAGGAGATAGGGGAAAACATTTGTCAGGCGCATGCAAAAGATAGGACGCGCTCTCTTTTAACACTGGACTCTTCTCTAACATTCTTTTAACAGAGGATTATTATTATTATTATTATTTTTAGAATTACATTTGCACTGCTCGATGTAGACTAGGATTCTACATATAATGCAGTAATAAACAGCAAATCGCAATTTTTTTACGTAATATCAGTCTTGCTCTGTTGCACAGGATTGACAAAGTTATTGTCTTTACTAATAATAAAGCTGAAAGTCTCTCTGCCTGGATGTCTGGATATCTGGATCTCTGTCTGGATGTTTGTAATGCGCACAGCGTCTAGATCTTTCGGCCGATTTTCATGAAATTTGGCACAATATTAGTTTGTAGCATGGGGCTGTGCACCTCGAAGCGATTTTTTGAAAATTCGATTTTGTTCTTTTTCTATTCCAATTTTAGGAACATTTTCCGAGCAAAATTATCATAAGATGGACGAGTAAATTACCAAGTTATCATAACGTGGAACCGTAACATGGGCGAGCCAATGAACATAGCGAATTGGCGAGAAATTCGACACCCATTACTTGTAAATATAGCCGCGCGGATACCACTAGTTACTGATAATAAAGCTCAAAGTTTGTCTGGATCTATGTCGGGATATCTGTTTGGATGTCTCTCTGTGACGCGCATAGCGCCTAGACCTTTCGGCCGATTTTCATGAAATTTGGCATAAAGTTAGTTTGTAGCATGGGGGTGTGCGCCTCGAAGCGATATTTCGAAAATTCAATTTTGTTCTTTTTCTATTCCAATTTTAAAAACATTTTTTCGATGAAATTATCATAACGTGGGCAAGCAAATTACCAAATTATCATAACGTGGAACCGTAACATGGGCAAGGCAATCGGCGAGAAGTTCATCATACATTATTTGTAAATATACAGGCGAGTCAAAAGACCTTTTAATTTTCTACTACGGGCAAAACCGTGCGGGTGCCACTAGTTTTAAATAATACATCACAATTAATTAATTTTAGACTTTTTTGGTCATCTGTACTGTAATCAAATTTATCTTTTACCGGGACGTGAAGTAAACCGGCCGAAACACCGAGATTTTGTCTGAAAACCGGGACGTCTGGCAAGCCTACTTATAGGTAAAGTTTGCATGAATCGGAAAAAAAAATTCTTTTTCATACTTTTCTATAACAATGCAATATTTATTGGAAGTAAGTTTTTAAAATTCACCTTCTTATCTTTTCAAAATTTCTTGAATTATTTAACTTTTTTAGCAGGCAAAGCAGATCACATATAGTATCAGAATTTGTTTAGAACTCAATTTTCTCTGTACAGTCTAATTGGTTTTTTAAACTGTTGAAAATTGAACGCAAATTTGGGCAAAGGAAAAAAAAACAAGAAAACACATATTCCCCAATTGCTTTCATATTTTTATGGGGTTTTTAAGACCATTTTTAATTTCTTCACTTTTTCAACATTTTTACGACGTGCTTTTTTAAACCTCTTTTTTTTTTTTTTCTCTTTAAATACGAGAAAGAGGCAAAACACCTCTCACAATCGTTTGTGCTGCCATCTATTGACGATTATGCTAACAATATTCTGAATTTCTTTTTTACCCTTCCTCCGGCAAAATTATATAAATCTGATGTAGTAATGCAATAATTAAGTAATATCAAATTTAGAGTAAAAATTACGCACGTTAATATGCATTGAAAAGTAACAAGTTCAAATAATGAGTAATTATTACTATTATTATTATTATTATCATTATTATTCGTTTATTGTCTGCCCACAAATAATGCCACGCTTTGATGGGAAGAGGGGGTTAGCGAAATTTTGAGAGGTTGACAACACGCTTTATTTTTATGTAAGAGCATGTTCATGAAAATTAGAGTGATATGTGACCAAGGGTGTACGCTGAAATGTAAAAGTTTGAAAAGGGGTCGAAAGGGAGGCGGTCAAAATCGTTGAAAAAAATTGTGAAATCATAATTATACATAGCCTAAAAGAAAATTAAGGTGCGGCTGTGTTTCTATGCAAATCACCATTTCACCAGCACAAAGGAAATATCCACCAGTATGCAAGGAATTGTGGGGCAAAGTGAAATAGTAAAGATCTATATATATATATTCAGTAAATTACCGCCCATTAGCCAGGGATAAAGCAGAAATACATGAAATACACCGCCAACACAGTCATTTCCAGCCGAGGACTGCAATTTCGTGCTTATTAGCACTCATCAGCCCGGCATAGGAAAGTGACTGAGCTGGAGATGGAAAACCTCTTAAGGAAGCCAAGAGTGCCAAACAAACTGGTAGCTAATGTAGAATTAGCGCAGACCATACGAGTGACCGACCCTGGCTATTGGGCGGTAATTTACTGAATATACCATGCCTTGCCTTCAATATTCGAGTTGAACCGAACCATTGTTTCGGTCACTCGTCTGGTCTGCGCTAATTCTACATTAGCTACCAGTTTGTTTGGCACTCTTGGCTTCCTTAAGAGGTTTTCCATCTCCAGCTCAGTCACTTTCCTATGCCGGGCTGATGAGTGCTAATAAGCACGAAACTGCAGTCCTCGGCTGGAAATGACTGAGCTGGCAGTAAAGATCTGTTTCACATTCCTTCTTCAAAATGATCAAGTTGGAAATTTGTTTTGAAAATTAAAAAAAAAAAAAAACGTATTTAATAATGAAACTTGGAATGAAATATAATTTTTTTTAATATTAAGAGGTGAATTTGTACTTTCAAACCAAAAAAAGAGGTGGAAAACTTTTTGTTTCCTTTTCAAGGAACAAAGTGAAAAATAAAATATTTTTTTGATAAAATATTTTTATTAGATTATTAAAATATTTTTGATGATATGAATGAGTTAATAAAACAAGGAAATGAATAAATGAAGAAAAGCTTAGGCACATTTGCTATAATGAAAGTTTATTCAAATCATTTTGATTTCTTTTTTCTTCTTTGGGACCTTCTTTTAGATTGCATGTTCTTTGTACATTCTTATTATTTTATTAAACTTTCAACGTTTAAGTAGGGTAACTATGCATGACCACTTTTTAAATCATATATGACTTCAGAATTTCTGAAACAAAATACATTTAGAATATGTTTTCTATTTTCATTTTGCGTGATGAAATGGAGGATCTTCTGCTTCTTTTTTTATTTAACATATTTGTAAAAATCTTTATATACAATGTTTAATACATATGCTTATGAAAAAGAAATCTAAAAAGACAGAGTGCAAAATTATTAGTTTCAAACGCGGAGTTTCACCTGACTGCAATCTTCATGAACATTGAAAGATGCGGGAAAAAAAACTTGTGCTGCCATCTTGTGAGTATGTTCGGAAACTGAACATTTTCTTGCATAGCATCATTAATTTGCAGAGGCGGCGACGGGGACTGAAAAGGGGGGGAGGGGGGGAAAAAACGACAACTAAGAGCCATAGGACTTTAAGTGACACCAAAAATAAAAAATAAATAAAAAAACAGAGAGAGAGAGAGAGACGAAAGTACAAAATTTTCCTTTTGCAGATTTTGAGAGAGCAGATGAGTGGTTGTTGATGTAAATCGAGCAACTTATAACTCAAGTGTTTTTATTAAGATTTTGACGAATTTTGTTCACAATAAATTTCCCCGAAGAAACACTTAGACATGAATTAGACTTACATTATTTACCCCTAAGTATTTTGAGAAGTCACAAACACTTGGAATAATTTCGTTGAACAAAATTATCTTGTTATTAAGTAAAACAATTAATTTACTAGCATCTGAACAATGAATGCATAGATAAACTAGTATGTTGTGGCCATCACGAAACTTTCTTCTATATATATATATATATATATATATATATATATATTTTTTTTTTTTTTTTTCTGATCCCTCCCCATGCTTGATGAGGAAGCAATATTCCCAACAAAAACAAAATTACACATGCAAAAACTTGACGAGAATCCAAATGTCTGAATTATTGCAAAAGCAAAGCAAAGAGCGAAAATTGAAAGTTATTTTAAAAGCCTTGCTTGAATTAATTACAAATATTTTATTTGTTAACAAACATAAGATGGCAACAGTTAAAAATTTTAAATCATTGAGATAATATTTCCGATCATTTCCATACAATTAAAATCACGAGAAATACGCAGACGACAATCTATTACGATTTATCTTTCTTATTGTTGCATTAATAAAGCCATTTTTATTCAAAAAAAAAAAAATCAACACCTCTTGGAGCTATTGGCGTCAAAATTGAACCGAAGCCTGTTTACATATGGATTCACATATATTCCAAATTTCAACCAGAACGTAGCATTACTTCTTGAGATAGGGCACTCACAATGGAAAAAAAGAACGGGTGATTGCGCTACCCCCTTTTTACTTTCTTCTATATCTAATATATAGAAGAAAGTATTGGATTCGTGCAAATTTTCGAATTTCGAATTTTGACGGATTCGAACGTTTTGAGGTGTGCTGAGTCCATTTCGACCATTTTTGGAAAATGTCTGTCTGTCTGTGTGTGTGTGTGTATGTATGTATGTGTGTGTGTGTGTGTGTGTGTGTGTGTGTATGTATGTGTGTCACGTCTGTGTGTGACCAGTTTTTTGTGGCCGCTCTACAACAAAAACTACCGCATGAAATCGAACGAAATTTAGTACACATATGTGCCCCTATGTGAACTTGTGCCCATTAGTTTTTGGCGCGAATTCCTCCAAGGGGGGTGGAGCAATGGGACGTTTTTCGAGTTACGCGTGCTTGCTATTCCTCAGGAAGTTACTGGCGGAATCAAACAAAATTTGGTCCATATGTTGGTATTAACAGGAACAGGTGCTGATTCAATTTTGGTGTCAATAACTCAAACGGGGGTTGAGCTGTAGAACGTTTTTTGTCGTCAATTGTGACTGCTGTATCTCAAGAAATAATGAACGGAATGAAAGAAAAATTTATCGGCAAGTAGCCCTTAGTGGGTATAAGAACTGATTTTATTTTTGTGTCAACAGCTAAAAAGGGGGTAGCGCAATCACCCGTTCTTTTTTTCCATTTTGAGTGCCCTATCTCAAGAAGTAATGCTACGTTCTGGTTGAAATTTGGAATATATGTGAATCCATATGTAAACAGGCTTTGGTTCTATTTTGACGCCGATCGCTCCAAGAGGTGTTGATTTTTTTTTTTTTTTTTTTTTTTTTTGCGAATAAAAATATTTTTATTAATGCAACAATAAGAAAGATAAATCGTAATAGATTGTCGTCTGCGTATTTCTCGTGATTTTAATTGTATGGAAATGATAGGAAATATTATCTCAATGATTTAAAATTTTTAACTGTTGCCATCTTATGTTTGTTAACAAATAAAATATTTGTAATTCATTCAAGCAAGGCTTTTAAAATAACTTTCAATTTTCGCTCTTTGCTTTGCTTTTGCAATAATTCAGACATTGGGTCAAGTTTTTGCATGTGTAATTTTTTTTTTTTTTTTGTTGGGAATATTGCTTCCTCGTCAAGCATGGGGAGGGATCAGAAAAAAAAGAAAAAGAAAAATATAGAAGAAAGTTTCGTGATGGCCACAACATACTAGTTAGCTGTTGACACCAAAATAAAATCAGCTCTTATACCCACTAAGGGCTACTTGCCGATAAATTTTTCTTTCATTCCGTTCATTATTTCTTGAGATACAGCAGTCACAATTGACGACAAAAAACGTTCTATAGCTCAACCCCCGTTTGAGTTATTGACACCAAAATTGAATCAGCACCTGTTCCTGCTAATGGCAACATATGGACCAAATTTTGTTTGATTCCGCCAGTTACTTCCTGAGGAATAGCAAGCACGCGCAACTCAAAAAACGTCCCATTGCTCCACCCCCCTTGGAGGAATTCGCGCCAAAAACCAATGGGCACAAGTTCACATAGCGGCACATATGTGTACCAAATTTCGTTCGATTTCATGCGGTAGTTTTTGCTGTAGAGCGGCCACAAAAAACTGGTCACACACATACACACATACACACAGACATTTTCCGAAAATAGTCGAAATGGACTCAACACACCTCAAAACGTTCGAATCCGTCGAAATTCGAAATTCGAAAATTTGCACGAATCCAATACTTTCTTCTATATATTAGATATAGAAGGAAGTAAAAATTACTGCTTGTGGTAAAACGTCAACAGATACACAAAGTAAAACAAATGATTATGTTCTGAAAATTTTGAAATTTCTTTTTTTTTTCTTCATAATTTCTAGTTTTGGTTCCTAAATTAGAAAATAAAATAAATAAATGAACCACAAAAAGTGGGGGGTTCCCCCCCCCCCCTTTCCGGATCGCCGACACTGTTGATTTGTGTTTTGAGAAACTGTACCGTCAGTTCTCAGTTCACATATAAAACTACTACTAATACGTTATAGAAATATTTAAATTTCTTTTTAATAATTGATACCGTACTAAAATGTTTTAATTTAACCATTATGAGTTTCACGCTTTATTGTATTCTCAGAATAAAAAAACTCACTTCAGTGACAAACTTCAGTTCTATTATTTTTATACCTGATAGGAAATGTTTACGAAATGGTTAACTCTGCAAAATTTGGTTAACTAAACAAATTGCATAGAGTGCAGTCAAATTCCATTTTAACGAAATTGGAAGGAATAGAGAAACTATTTGGTTACAGCAAAACTTCGTGATAAAGAAATTACTATGACTGTACGTCAATATATGTTGGGAATCCTAAGAGTCTTCGTTATAACATATCTTTGCTGTATCCGTTTTCACTAAAACGGCATTTTACTGAATAAGATTTTTTAGCAGGAAAACCATTAATTAAATGTAACAAAAGTTTAAAAAAATTTAAAAAATCACACGGATAGTTTTAACCTAGGAAAGGGGTGGGCCATGGCGCAGACTGCGCCATCAGAATTTTTAAGGTTGTTGTTTTGAAGGGGTATTTTTCTCATTGGGGGGCTCTTACTTTGGAGGGGTCTCCAAGATACTGAGGGGGTGCGCCCTTGTCCTTAGGGGGGTGGGCACTCCTGGTTTTAACTCACCCTAAAATGAGATGAAATCTTTAAAAAGAAGTTTTAAAAGATAAAAATGAACAAAAAATAACGACACACAAGTACGAATTATTTATTAATATGAAAGAGATAAAAAACTAAAAAGAAAACCGTTTGCTTTTTTTTTTTTTTAGTTTGAGACACTTTCCCTTTTATTTGAAATTATAGTAAATAAAATCAAAATAAAAACTTTTTAGTACTTGAAATAAATTTGCAATCATTGTTTGCTTGCAAACTTGAAGAAAATAATTAAAATATCTATATTTAATACTACAACGAAAGGTAAATTAAGAGATGGTTTAAAACAAAATATGTAGATGGCAGCAGCAAACATTTAAACGATGATTAAAAGTGTTCAGCAGCGCACTCTATACAATATTGGTTTCGTTTACTGAGTCGTTTCTAAAAATCTACAATGCCTCTGCTACACGTAATTACAAATTACTTTTTGTAATAAATAATGGATTCACTAGAAAGGCGGCCAAATTCCACTTTTGAAGAAATCTTCGTAAACATATTCATTCAATCACTCATTTTATAATATCAATATCAATGTGAATTTTAAATATTCTGACGATTGTAATTACTACTAAAACCTGTTTTTGTGCGGTCCTTTTTTTTTGTGCGATTTTTTTTTTTTTTTAAATTTTAATTCGGCAATATCATTCCATTAGAAGAACAGATTACATTGGGGTTGTTCATCTCCTTCAATCAAAAGTACTACTTTTAGTCACTGAAATTGATAGAATAAGCAAAAAAAAAAAAAAAATACTAATAATAACGTGGACCCAGAAAATACTTTCATTTTCTCAACAGTTATTTTTGAATTAATTTTTTAAAATGCCCATTTTTTCAAACAAGGCGTGGTCAACGACACAAGTGATGCGCATTTTTCTACCGTGTTTCCACGTTATAACAATCAAGAAGCGAATTAAATATCGCTCTCTACTCTTGCTATCAACCTTATCGTTGCCAAAACACGTGAGTAAAGATGCGAATTAAAGATTTTGCCATGTGAATGGCAACAGTGAATGGCATTTCATCATTTGTGATGTCAAAGGCAGAAGCGTAAACAATGAAAGCGCACCTATTAAAGTTATTTTTTAAAAATATTAAACTTCGTCAAATTATTTTAAAAATGGTCAGATCCTATGTTTTTAAGTATGCTCTTTCAGAAAAAAAATAATTTTAAAATTTTGGAAATGACCCCATTTCGAAAATCGAGTGAATTGTTGCTTAATTATGAACACTAATTCAGATTGAAACGCTACAAGGGCAACAAGTACGCAACAGTACAACCTCGTTGATCCGGACTGATTGGGACCAAAGGCAATACGGATAAACGAAAATCCGGATAGTCAGGATGATAAGCAAAATACATTCGCAAATAAGCAGACTTATCTTTTAGTACTAGAAAATAGCCCGTCAGGGTATGACGGAGGAAAATTGCTTCTAAACATTTGAACGAAGCCATTGCCTCTTTGGTGATTATTTTGACAGTTGAAATTGTAACCCTAACTCCAGTGGATTAACCCTAAACTCCAGTAGATTAACCCTAAACTCCAGTGGATTAACCCTAAACTCCAGTGGATGAACCCTAAACTCCAGTGGATGAACCCTGAACTCCAGTAGGTAGCGATCGTTGTTGACCACTCTTTCGTTTCTTCATTCCCCTGAAATGACACAGTCTCACCAGTAAAACAAGTTCAGTTGCCGGATTGAGTTCAGCCTTGTCACAATGAAGCCTTTCCCTGCATGTTAAACATTACCAAAACATATTATCAAATTATCACGCCATGGCGCGAGTTTCG
The DNA here is from genome assembly GCF_026930045.1 of Uloborus diversus. Classification (NCBI taxonomy): domain Eukaryota; kingdom Metazoa; phylum Arthropoda; class Arachnida; order Araneae; family Uloboridae; genus Uloborus; species Uloborus diversus. The sequence goes on along the minus strand of NC_072736.1, from coordinate 155,501,484 downwards.
TTGTTGAAACACGCGGGTTACTCTATCATCGGCTATTATATATATGAGAATGTCTACGATATGCTTTGGGACAAAACTACGTAAGATTGTTGGATTGTTACTCGCAAAACCTTTATTATTTATAATTGAGCTGCAGTGGTGTCGGACTGACGCTCCAAGTACACCATGTTGTTTATTTGATTACTATAATTTGTTTCACGATACATTCTATGCAGAAGCTGTACATTTAATCGAAATAAAGCTCGAATATTTGGCGCATTTATAAGTTCCGTTCTTCTTTATCTTCTTTATCTTTACTAATAATAAAGCTGAAAGTCTCTCTGTCTGGATCTCTCTGTGTCCGGATCTCTCTCTGTCAGGATCTCTGTGACGCGCATAGCGCCTAGACCGTTCGGCCGATTTTCATGAAATTCTGCACAGAATTAGTTTATAGCATGGGGTGTGCACCTCGAAGCGATTTTTAGAAAATTCGATTTTGTTCTTTTTCTATTCCAATTTTAAGAACATTTTCCCGAGCAAAATTTTCATAAGATGGACGAGTAAACTGCAAAGTTATCATAACGTGGAACAGTAACATGGGCAAGCCAATTGGCGAGAAATCCATCATACATTATTTGTAAATATACAGGCAAACCAAAAGACCTTTTAATTTTCTGCTACGGGCAAAGCCGTGCGGGTACCACTAGTTACTAATAATAAAGATCAAAGTTTGTCTGGATCTCTGTCGGGATATCTGTCTGGATGTCTCTCTGTGAAGCGCATAGCGCCTTGACCGTTTAGCCGCTTTTGATGAAATTTGGCTAGGAATTAGTTTGTAGCATGGGGGTGTGCACCTCGAAGCGATATTTCAAAAATTCGATTTTGTTCTTTTTCTATTCCAATTTTAAGAAAAATTTTCCGAGCAAATTCGTCGGAGAGTAAATTACGAAATTGTCATAAAGTGGAACCGTAGCATGGGCGAGCAAATGAACATAGCAAATTGGCAGGAAATTCATCATCCATTATTTGTAAGTATACAGGCGAACCAAATGACCTTTTTTTTTCTACTGCGGGCAAAGCCGTGCGGGTACCGCTAGTGCTCTCATATTTGAGAATCATTATTTAAGTGAATACAGTGAAACCTGCGTAATTTGACCACTTGCGGTGCACTTCTTTAGTGGTCAACTTTAACAGGTGGTCAATTTAAAGAGGTTGAAATATATGATATAGATCTAATCCTGTGTCTGAAAATAGCGGTCAACTTAGACAGATGGTCAACTTACAAGGGTGGTCAACTTTACAATTTTTACAGTATACAAATTTTTTAATCATCCAAATTCGATCCGGAAAAACGAGGACCTGATAAATGAAGTTATACAGTATTTTCGTCTACGATCTGCTTTGTGAAAGTTTAGATTAAACGCCATTCGTAATATACTCTATCCATTTGCACGGCTGTAACGTTTACCCCCGTGTAAATTTGACATTTACTCCCAGAATTTTAAAACTTGACTTTTAATTGCGACATAGTCGAATATAAGGGATCAGTGTGTGTCGTAGTATGAAATATCATCTTTCTAAAATAATTTATTTTTACTTGAAAACAAATGACCTGTAATGGATTATTGGCACTACCCGACGGGAAGTCATGGGAGGTCACTGTGACCTCCTAAAAATTTACTCATGCGGCAAATTTTGTCTGATAATTCGGCAAAATTTGAAGTACTATTCGACAAAATTATCATCATTCGGTGAAATTTGGAGTTCCATTTGTCAAAATTATCATAATTCGGCGAAATTTGGAGATCTATTCGGCAAAATTTGGAGTTTTATTTGGCGAAATTTGTAGATCCATTCGGCAAAATTTTGAGTTCCGTTCGGCAAAATTTGGAGTTCCATTGGGCAAAGTTTGAATTTCCATACGGAAAAATTTGGAGTTTCATTCTGCGAAATTATGATCATTCGGCAAAATTTGGAGATCTATTTGACAAAATTATCATCATTCGGCGATATTTGGAGTTCCATTCGGAAAGTAGAGAATTTCCGCCCTCCCAAAAGTTTACTTTTGGGGTGCCTCTGGGTGTGACCGTACATTCACTCCCGAAACAAGAACAAATCATTATTTTTTGATGACAAGATAACCTTTTAGAAAGTGGATATTGCACATTATGAAACGCAATAGTTCCTTGTATTCGAATTTGTCGAAAGCAAAGCCGAAGTTTAAAATTCCGGCCAAATGTGCAATTGTGCATATATCCGTGTCTTGTATCTTCCGATCTTGTATCTCGCATTATTTTATTTCTATTGCCCATTTGAGATCCGTTTTAGTAAAAAAATATATAAACTAGATTATAATTCAACTCATTTACCATAGATTGTACCACTCTGCTGTACTTTTCTTGTGCAAACCAAGTGGTACATTTTGAAGGTTCGCTCTAAATCTGTTGATAAATTTTTGTTCTAATGCAGTTGTATGGTGTGAAAAGGTGATATATCAGTTTTTATTGCTTTAAATATCGTAAAAGTATATAGTTAAAACAATAAATTGATTTATACTAAGTATTTTTGGAACTGGTTTTAAGTTACTAGTACTTGTAACTTGGTTTTCTAAATTATTAGCCATTCTTATGCTTCTAAGAATGACAATTTCATTTAAATTAGTTATGATATTTTAAAATTTAAGGTGAGTATGTAGTTAAATGGTTTACACTTCGTAAAATTTAAAAAATAACTTTTACCTCCCTCCCGCTCCCTAGTATCCCCCCTCCAGGGTCTGATTAGAGAATAGGCCAACTAGGCCGTGGTCTAGGGCCCCCAAATTTTTAAGGGCCCCCAAATGGCTAGTTTTTTTAACTAATAGCTAAAACTGTTTTCGCCAATGGTTAAAATTGTAAGGGTTGACTACACAGGGGCTCCGAAAAAGCATATGGCCTAAAGCCCCCTGATATCTTAATCGGGCCCTAACTCCTCTTTCCCTAACACACACACACATTTGAAATTGCACAAAATAACTTACCTGTACTAGGGTGCCCCCCCCCCCCCCCCAAAAAAAACGAAAGTCAGCTTTTTTCAAAAGTTGCACACCTTCTTATATTTTTCCTTTTAGGTCAAAATAATTGGAAAAAAGTTCCATATAATTTGTACAACGGCAACCCGTGCCGACTTGCGCCTGAAAGTGTAAACCAGCCCTGTGTACTATGCCGAATAAAAAAAAAAATGGAAGTTCAAAATTTCATGTTGATGAAAACGTTGCCCCTATAGCCCCACATGTACCACAAAAATATTTATCCAAATTAAAAAATCTTTAGGTGTCCAGCAAGAGGTCTAAAGTTTATAGTTTTCTTCAAAAAGTTGATTTTTTTTTCGCTTTATCTTTTAAATAATTATATATACATTCAAATAAAATAACAAATTCAAAAATTATTGGCGAACACATTTTAAAATCAAAATTTGCAAATGAATAAAAAAAATGTATTTAAAACGAAAAATTTAACTTAAAATTGAAAAAATCCATATTTACCAAGTGGGAGACCTAAATATTGCAAGAGAGCAAAAATTGTTATTTATTGCTAATTATCGACTGTACTGTTTCTATTTTTTAACTTGATAACTTTTTAAAATTCACAATACCTTTTGTAAAAGAAAATTAGAGAAAAAAAATTTTCGAAGAAAATTACAAATTTTAGGCCTTCTGCTGGACGCCTAATCATTTTTTGATTTGGATTTTTTTAAAAGAACATGTGGAGCTATAATGGCAACGTTTAATCAACACAAAGTTCCGAAATTCAAAAAAAAAATTTTTTTTATTCGGCCCAGTACACAGGGCTGGTTTACACTTTCAAGCTGAAGTCGGCACGGGTTGCCGTTTATCAAATTATGTGGAACTTTTTTTACAATTGTTTTGACCTAAAAAAAAAACATAAGAGGGTTTGCGACTTGAAAAATCGATTTTTTTTTTTTTTTTTTTTTTTTTTTGAGACACCCTAACCTTTCTATTCACTTTCAGTCAAAAAAATATTTTGTTCGAATCGGACTATTTCTTCAAAAGAAACGACAACAGAGAAACGCACAGACAGACGAGCACACATGTCTACAACCCAAAACCCGTTTCATTTATTTATTTTTTTTTTTTTTTTGAATAAGAGCAAAAATTAATGCAAATGTTAAATGATATTTCATATTAATTTTTCTTCCCTCATTTTTACTTTCAGCAAATTTCTACTTGACACTAAGCCATCTTTCACTTTTTTTTAACTTCCTTTTACAAAAAAGGAAGTATTGTATTCGCGAAAAAATTTTCACTCAAAAATCGGCCTTAATTTCTATTTTGCTCACCCCCGAATGAATGTTGGTTTTTTTTTTTCAACTCGACCACACGTGGATATATATGCCTAGGAACGTACAGACACCCGAAATATCCATTTTGACGATCCCCGAGTTAATTACAACGAGTTTTCTCGTGACGTCTGTATGTACGTATGTATGTGCGTATGTGTGTATGTATCTCGCATAACTCAAAACCGGTATGTCCTAGAAAGTTGAAATTTGGTACGTGGACTCCTAGAGGGGTCTAGTTGTGCACCTTCCCTTTTGGTTGCATTCGGATGTTCCTAAGGGGGTCTTTTCCCCCTTTTTAGAGGGAAATCATTGTTAATTTCGATGTAAATTCAAGTGGTGTTATAATTTGATGGACACTTGGCGATATATAGCCAGTCTTTTGGTCGCCAACTTGGTGACAAGTTTGGCTGTTTTTTTTTTTTAAATCTGGTTTCGATTTGGATATTGTTGGTCATATTTAGAGAGTAAACTATTGAATCACATTAAAATTGCCAATAAAGGGAAAATGACATTAAATTGGAGTAAAAGGAAGTCATGTGATGCACACATCAGCTCGTTTTTTTTTTTTTTTTTTTAGTTTTAATTTCACAAGAAAATAGGTCAAAACACAAATGAGTGCGCTATATAACACCTACACATAGGGCATTCCAATGCCAAAAATCTATAGATTATGCTTTTCCTACTATTACTTTCTTTTCAATCAAACATCTTTAGAAGTCAGTCGAACACAAATCAATAAATCGAGAAAGAAAATATTTTTCGGAATCACTAAGCCATGCGAACAAACAAACCTTTCTGTCACGAAATCTTTTGTGAATGTGTGCCGTTAATCCATTATTGTCATGCGTTACTTAGTGTCTCATCCAATCACGATACGCGCTGCAATAAAAAAAAAAAGCCAAAAAAAAACATGCTATTGACGAATTGAAAGTGTGGCGTTAATTGCTTCGAAACCATGGCGTGATGCCACGCAGTAAAACCTGTGCTGTTGAGCTGACTACAAAACGGCAAAGAACAAATACAAATACAATAATCGACAAATGAAATGATTCCTAATCGTGACTAGTCAATCAGTGCACTAGTCTCCCTTGTCGTTTGTTCCATATTCCGCTCCCTTCCCCCCCCCCCCTCCTCTCCACTCCCCCGCTTTCGCTTTTAGTGAGCATGACTTTTAATCACGCACCTAGAAGGACTCAACACGTATCTGGGATGAAGAAATGTTGCTTATTTAAATTCAACAACGACTGCTAATTTAATGACTATTGTGTTTTTTTTACTTAGAGACCTTTTTTTTTTCATATTTAGAAAATGGCTTTGTTTTACGTAAAATTAATACACTGATCATTGCAGATATGCTACGTTTAATTCTTTCCGTGGAGTCGGACTGATTTTGGGGTAAAGTTGGAGGGAAGTCGAGATTTGGGAGGGTTTACAATTTTAGGAGATAAAATTACATGTTTCAAAGCTTTTGGATTCGGTGTCAGGCCGATTGTGGGGTAAAGGGATCGGAGACGATCACTTTAAAATTCATGGAATCGGAGTCGATTCTTTTACCTCCGAGTCTGTTGCTCTGCCATGGGGGTCGTGGTTGATCGGATTTGTGATCCACGGGTTCAATCGTAGCCGGTCGAAGATCCAGCGTCTTCATTAATGGTGACTGGAGGACGTTAAATATGCTCGTGGTCTCAAAGTCCTCCAAGTGAAACGATACCTCTGGGATTGCTGGACCAGGGATTGCTCGGCTTCTGGTCTGGATCAAAAAATCAGATCAGTCTTCAGGGTCCCATCCAACTGGTTAAACCACAAATAGTAGTAGGACCCTGGAGTGTGACGTAATGCTTTGCCACAGTTGTCTATTTTTAGATGAGCAAGCGGACATACGAAGATTCTCTCATTCTTTGAGGGCAGAAACACTTTTGCGGTCTGCTCCAAGTGCAGGACTCAGCAGGCCTCAGCCGAACACATCCTGGACTGCTTGAGTCTTACCAAAGAACACTTAAATGCCTCCCCTCTTCTTGTCCTTGTTTTCTTAAGGGTCAATGATTTACTGGATCTTGTCTGACTCCGTCAGACAACCAGAGGATTAGAAACAACAACAGCACGGTGGTCTGATCGGTAAGGCGTCCGACTAGTAATCCAAGAGTCCCGGGTTCGATGCCAGCCGGACCGAAGATCCCCTGTGTTCGTTAATGGAGACTGGGGCACGTTAAATATGTCGCGTATACAAAGTCCTCCTCTGGGGGTGCGGGCCAAGGATTGCCCGTCTTCTGGTGTGAATAAAAAAATCAGAGGTGTCTTCCGGGCCTCATCTAACCGGTAAACCCTGGAGATGTTATACGCTCTGCTAAGGAGTTAGAGTTGAAGTCGGGGGGGGGGGCTTTGAAAATATTAGGAGTGAGAGTTGGTCAGTTACCGTCAGCAGTCTGAGTCGTGCTCTCGGAATCGGACTGTTTTCGTGATTTTGACTTCGCAACTCTCTCTGCCAGGGAGTTGGAATCGGACTGATTTCTTGATTCTGACTTCGCACCTTTGCCAGGGAGTCGGAGTCGGATTGATTTTGAGGTAACGGAGTCAGACTCGGTGACTACAAAATTACTGGAGTTGTAATCAGATTCATTTTAAGCTAAAGTAGATGGAGTCGAAAACTTTGAAATTCCAGGAGTCGGAGTCAATTATCTTTCCTCCGAGTCTGCAGTTCTGTCAGGGGGTCGGAGTCGAAGTCGGGATTCGGAGATTTTAAAATTCCACGAAGCGCAGTCCGTCATTTCGGCTCTGAGTTCGCAGTTCTGCCAGGAACTCGGAGTCGGGTAAAGGAGTCGGACTCGGAGACTTTACAATTCCAAGACTCGGGGTCGGAGTCATTTCCAACCGGATTCCACCAGTTCAGCGCTTAATGCATGTTCATTGCACACACACAACGCTGAAAAATATGAAGTGTAAATTTAACCTTAACGGACGATTTAAGTAGATATTACTTTGTGAAAATTGAAAAACAGCGTCAAAATAACTTTGAGCCTCTTCGAATTCCTAGTATGTTTGACTTTAAAAAAAAAATCAGTTTGATTTTGAGATCTTGTTTTCAAATTATGTTTTTCTCAATCACGAATTGCGATAAGGCCCTACTCGTTGGGTCTCTTGTTTCAACAAATGGCTTTTATTGCAACCATAATTTGAATTCAAGACGTCAAAATTCTAATGAATGCCAGGGGTTGGATGCTGGATGTTGTGTGCTGTGTACTGGATACTGTATTCACGTAAAAAGGATTGTGTAAAGTCGAGAAGGTTGTTTATAAATTATTCGATTCCGAGGCACAGGGACGCCTGCACTATAAGCATAGAAAAATTAATTCAAAGGACGGACATCATTCAACGGTCAAGTATAAGCAATTCGTGATCGTTCAAAAAAGAATAAAGGACCCAGTGTTACACTCTGCATTTAATCTTCCAGCGGGCGCTACCTCTATACCACATGAACGGCCGTGGGCATCTCTCACATACGCTATCCCTACCTATAAATGTTTGGTATATCTCGCAATTGAACCATGTGTGACCAGTGCTCTTGTCATTTTGGATTGTAATTTCAATTAATAGTTCACATTAGTTCGTGCATTTGGTTGTGAAAATTCAATAATTTGCAATTTGATGCACAAAAGTTACAAGGCACAAAAGATGAATTTGAAAATCACTAAGCGTAAAAACATGGATTTAAAAATTACATAGCACAAAGCATGGACCCGAAGCATTGTTAATAATAAACCTTGGAACTAAGACTTACTAATCACAGAGCATTAGTCCAAAAATTACTCAGCACTGGCATGAACAAAAAAATTGTTAATCCTAAACCACGGAAGTAAAGGTTACTAACCACAATGCATGATTCTAAAAAATTCTCAGCAATAGACATAAATCTGAAAAACTCAGTGCACGAAGTAAGGATTTAAAATTTATCACTAATAAAGCATGATCCTACAAAATACCAAACATAAATCACGGAACTAAAAATTACTGAACGCAAAGCATTGGTCTAACATCTGTTCAGCAAAAAATATTAATCGAACAAATTCCACGCACGAGACACGGATTTAAAAGTTATTAACCACGCAGCATGGGCCTAAATACTTGCAAGGATAAATGATGGAACTAAAAATTACTAACCACAAAGTGTGGGCCGAAAATTACTCAGTAAAAAATATCGATCAGAAAAATTCCAAGCTCGAAGCATGGATTTGAAAGTGATTAATCATAAAGCATGGACTTAAAAATTACCAATCAAAAATTAAAAATTACTAACCACAAAGCATGGGCATCAAAGTTACTCAACAAAAACCATCAGTCAAAAAAATACTAAGCACTAAGCACGGTTTTAGAGGTTATTAATCACAAAGCATGGACCTAAAAATTATCAAGCATAAATCATGAAACCAAAAATTACTAACCACTAAGCGTGGACTTAAAAATTACTCAGCAAAAAACACCGATCTGTAAAATATGGAGCACAAATTGAAAAATCGCGGATCTCGTATAAGTAACAAAGCGTATATATTTAAAAATTAGGTCATCATTCTCCAAAAGTTTCTACAATTTAATCGGCTAGATTTCAAACATTGACATACCGCACCCCTCATCGAACTAAAATTCATCTTAATTTCGATTTCATCCCTGCACCTGCTTGTAAAAGTAACAATTCTATCAACCCTCTCATTAAAAAATAGTAACGGTTCAGTTGCGAAGGGACTTGCCAATCACCAGACACCCACTGTGCAAAAAAGCGCCCCAACAGAGAAAAAGGTTACAAGCTAACATCAACAATCCGCGCCTAAACAGAGGGCACGGCCTGAACCACCCCTCAAAAGCGACGCTTCATTTGCCGAATCGCTTGTTGGAGCGTGTCCGGTTATTGTTAGTGCCGGACCCGGATCACAATGGCAAAGCCTCGGCGACAATGAAATAATTAATATCTCCCTGATTTTTTTGTGTTGTTACTTTTGATCGAGTTTTTTTTTTTCGTTGGGGTAAGGGGATGTATAAAGGGGGGTTTCATCCCGATAAAGCGATATCACATCTCCATGCGCAAGGCTGAGCCCGAAGGCACAGCGTGACGAGGCCCGTAGGCCCACCATCTGTTGCACAGAGTTCGTATTTAATGAGTATCCTTACTACGGGTTGTGGTGGCTTTTTAGTAGGACGAGCGGTTTTGGATTCGACACACCACCAACACCCTGCTATATGCAAATCTCGCCGGAAGATCTCCCACTTTATTTTGCATTGCAATATGAGCATGCAGCCACCGAGGCTATAATCCTGGTACTTATATAAATAAGCAGCATGCTTATTTTAGGCTGAAGTCAAATGTTTTGATTTATTAATCCGATTAAAAGTGCTAGTCATTGCAGTCTGCTGCTTTTGCTTTTTGATTGGATTATGTTGTGGGAAAAATATTACGATTTTGAACTCGTAGTCTTTACTAATAATAAAGCTGAAAGTCCCTCTGTCTGTCCGGATCTCTGTCTGTCAGGTTCTCTGTGACGCGCATAGCGCCTAGACCGTTCTACCGATTTTCATGAAATTTGGTACAAAGTTAGTTTGTAGCATGGAGGTGTGCATCTGGAAGCGATTTTTCGAAAATTCGATGTGGTTCTTTTTCTATTCCAATTTTAAGAACAAAATTCTCATAAGATGGACGAGTAAATTACGAAATTATCATTACGTGGAACCGTAACATGGGCACAAGCCAATTGGCGAGAAAATTCACCATACATTATTTGTAAATATACAGGCGAACCAAAAGACCTTTTAATTTTCTATTACGGGCAAAGCCGTGCGGGTACCACTAGTAAAAAATAAAAATTGAAATTTACAGTCACTGATTTTTTCTGATTTAAATTTTAGCAAGTATACAATACATATCGTAACAAATGACCATAGCTTTTACATGTTTGGAAATAAGTATAATTTAATCCATCACCTTGACCACAATTTTGCAGCAGAGTGGAAACCTTTTTACGATCCTAGATACAAGTTCGCTTCAAATGAAATGACGAACCACGCCTGTTTGGCGGGAAAATTCCGATTTTTATCTTATCTGTCCACTAGTCCGTGTCCAGCCAAAGCGTCCAGCTCTTCCGCTCCTTGTTTCTCTATAAAAGTTCCACCCCATGAGGAAAATACAAATAAACAAGATATTTTAATCACTTTTAAATAAAATCTCCTCTTATAACCAAAATAACTTTTCGTACTTAAGCAGAGAATTTGGAATATTTTTCATGGGGCAGTGAGGTTGTAAAGTTTGTTTGTGGAAAATGCGTTGGACAACAAGTCTGGCAGCATGTATTCGGAATGCAGAAAACTTGTATATCTAGTGTGACCATATTTGTCAAATTTAAAATTAGTATTGATTACTCAGGAGCGGTGGAATTGTCAGTTTCTGTATTCCCAAAAATGATGTTTGGTGTTGCAAGATTCTATAATTAACACCAGACTTAATTTTCAACTTCAGTTCTCTATCGGTACTGCTGAAATATTATTCATTTATTAGTGATGTTGTCACTTCAAAATTAAAAAATGATTGCAATGAAATACTTATATTGAAGGAGCATGAGGAGGAGCTGTTTTATGCACCCTTTATTTCTCTGGTGAATATCTGAAACTCTTCTATTCGGTACCAGATTAAATCTCTGAAAAAAAGGTAAGGCTTTGCTTAACCCCCCCCCCCCCGTCATGATCTGTCCACATTTTAAGTATGAAAAAGCTGGTCCCATTAGGTACCAGTTTCCTGAGTGCGGAGGAAAGGTTTCGGAAAAACAGGCAAGGGGAATAACAGTGAAAACCCGTTACAACGAATACCAATACAACGAAATATCCGTTTAACCGAAATGAATTTTCAATCCCGATTTAATTTCCATTATATTGCTTGAAATTGATTACAACGAACAAACTTAGGGTCCCTTGAAATTCGTTGTAACGGAATTTCACTGTATCTCCAGAGGGTGGTGTATACGAGTTCTTGAATGCGTATATAAACAGAATCCGATGAAAATTATAAAAATCTTAGGCGCCACGCATGATAAATTACTTTTCAGAGTTTATAGTTCTTGGAGAAAGATTCGATGTGATATGGCTAGTACGCGTATCATCATTTATCATTGAAGAACTTAAATTTTTAATTAAAAAAAATCTGATTATTTTTTTTTTTAAAAATCAAAATCCTTGACTTGAAATACTCAAAGGATACATTTAATCTAAAACCTAAAATATTATTTTTTAAAAAAAATACCAGGTGTTTTGATTACTTGGTTAGTAAAATATTCATTTCCTTACAATTTTGAAGGAAAAAGAAAGAGTGAAAATTCACTCATTTAAAAATTACAGTCGTTATGGATTTTTTCCCCGCTCATTATGAATGAATAGGAGCGGATTCAGGGGGAGGGTCAAAGGGTTCACTGACGCCCCTGTGACAAGAATTTTATTATGTGATTACTTTTACTTCAATTTTTTAGATCCGAAAATGTAGTGGAAATAAGTCTTTTTTTTTTTTTTTGAGCAATCACGATTGCTTATTGTTCTCACTTGACTGTTTTGATGTCCTATGATTTTATTTCCCCCCCGCCTCCCTCTGCAGCACCACTGTCGGCCGGCCGCCTTACGATGCTGCTCCTCTAGCGAAAACCGTCTCCAGGTTGCGTCACTTGCCTGCACACACACACACGCATACATACACACACATACGCACACACACCTACACACACATACGCACACACACATACACGCACACTAACAAACACATACACACAAACGCATGCACACACACCTACACATACACTCAACTTCCCAGACATAAACATACCCCCCCCCCACACAAAACACACAACTAGACACACACACACACACACACACAAACACATATGCCTACACACACATACACATACCCACACACACAAACAAACATACTCCCCCCCATACACACAAACACGCACGCCTACATACACACACACTCGTGATTGCGAAAAACATAATTTGAATTCAAGATGTCAAAGTTCAAATTAATTTTTTTTTTCGAATCTCGCCAAGAAACCATATTTTCTTTCTTTCTTTCTTTTTTTTTCTTTTTTTTTTGATGGGTTCTGTAAGGAATTTCTTCTTAGCGCGTCGAAACTCAAAGGATTGACTGGGTTCATTTAATGGGCTATTGCTATTTTGAGATTTTTGTTCCTTTTCAAAATAACAATCATTTCAAATGAGTTAAACGTGTTTTTTTGGAGCACCGTTCCACCTCAAACCAATGTGTGTATTTGTGTATTGTTTATGCTTTTCTAACTATTTTATAACTGTAATCTGATTTATTCAAAACTCACGGTAACGTGACCAGCCTGTCTGCCGAACGTAATATGACTTTTGATGAAAATATGAAAGAATATGATCCATAACGCCGGCTACGCCATTGGAAAAAATTGAGGAGAAAGGACAATTCGAAAAGGTTTTGATCTCACTTGTGGGGGAGGGGGGGGGGGGTTGCTCCTAGCGAGAAAAAATCCTTGGGGGGGGGAATTTTTTCTGAAGTTTAAAGTAAAGCCATGCCCTCAAGTTTATACACACACACACACATATATATATTACTCTTTATCAATTAAACAACAAAGGACATTATAAACGAATTTCTTCTTTGAAAATACCTTGATCAATACTGACGTCATGAGAAAGAAAGGCCTGTCTCCAAGAGAAAAAATGTTGCGCAAAACAGGAAGACATAAGCTTTTTACCGTCATAACAGCTGTCCTTTCAAATAAAAATCTTTTAGCTCAAAAACAGAACCCTTCAGGTTTAACAGAAAAATGATTTTTTGGGGCTCATGGGGGGGGGGGGGGTCTGACCCCCCTATCCCCCTCATGGCTACGCCACTGCCATCACCCTTGGGGAGATAGGCTTAATTGATACTTTTTACGGAGGAGCTATAGCGCTGGCCATTGAGACTTAACCCCTCTTACAAAAATTTCTGGATCCGCCACTATGAATGAATTAGCCAAGGTATTATTTTTAACCTGATAGCTGGGATTTGTCGAAATTGGTGTACGAATATACTAACAACATGACTTAAAACCAAGGGTTGGGCGTTTAACTTCCAAAACACCCCTGAATCTACCAATTCAGCAATCAAAAGTTGAACATTATCCTCATCCGAATCATAAGCAATGAACTGTCACTTATTGTTTTGAAATATAATTTAATGCATATTGCATCCAGTTATGTGCTAGAAATGCTGTTATCATGAGCCGGCATTTTTGCGGTCTAAATTGGGGAGGGTGGCCCAAAGCGGGTATTTCGCCCAAAGCGGGTAGGCCTTCGTATGCCCCACATGGTGTGTTAGCCGCGATGAATACGTATGTCGTGTTTACCCGAACACCCCCGAGTTATTACCAGTCCCAGCGAAGCAGCAGTGAAGCGACGTGGCGCAACCAGGCTTAAAATTAAAAAAAAAAATGATACATTTATTTTAAAAAAAAAATAAGTTTTGCAACTTGTGATTAGTCGAAGACCAGCTTACTTTTTTGATTGTCAATAATATTAACTTATTCTGACACTATCCAACTATAAACTACGATGGTCATTCCGTTTTTTTAAAATTATTAATTGAAGGCTATAATTATTGAAATAAAAAACGTGCCTTTGGGCAAAGCGGGTCGGGCAAAGCGGGTATAGGATTTGATCATATATTTATTTAAAATTTTTTGACTTAGATTTCCTCTTTCAATAGGATAAGTATAACTTTAAAAAGTAATTTTTTAGGATGGCAATTAATTAGTTTATTAGTTAACTTAGTTATTTTTTTATGTTTTATAAACAAATATACTGACTTTAAATTGGATAAGTACAACTGGTTTTATATTTTTTTATGTAATGGCAGGTAGCTAGTCAACTATTTTAATCATTTATAACTTCATATTTGATTGGCAAATGTATCAAATCAGAATTAGTTAGGCTTACCCGCTTTGGACCCACTGGTAGGGCAAAGCGGGCTTTTCAAGTGTCTGTAATATTTGATAATAAATAAATATTGGGTTTGAAATAATGCACGAATCACTTTTTGTTTTGAAGTTCGATAACCCTGCTATTAAATAAAACCAAAATTGTTTCGATAAAAAGCCTAAAACTATAATTTTCGAGCGTTCTTCGAAAACCTACCCGCTTTGGGCCACCCTCCCCTATACATAAAAATTCAACCTTAATTCTGTACCTCAGAGCCAGAAGGATGTAAGACCAAAAATTGCGTTTAGCCGATTATTAATGCATTGTATGTAGAAGCTTACTCCGCATCGATTCATTTGAGGCAGTGAGAAGCAAAAGGATGTAAGTAACAAAATTAAAAATTTGGAGATAACCAGTACAAATGATGGGAGAACCTCTTCTCTGCTCTTTGGGGCAAGAAATAGCACTAGTAGTCCTAGTAAGTGCTGCTGTACAGCATGATTTAGATTTTTTCTTTTAATAAAAGTCTACCTAGGACCTTTTCTTAAAATTCGTTTTACTCAAAACTTGAAAAATGCCCACTCACATCCCTTTGCTTCTCGCTGTCTCAAAGGGTGGTGAAATAAATTTATCTACTGTAGACCCTCGTTTTACGTGGGAGTTACGTTCCACGGAAATGCCACGTAAATTGAGACCTAACACTAGTGCTAAAATAGGGGTTTGGTTCCGTAGATAACAAAATACTTATGCTAGTGATGACTTATTGTATAATACGTTTTATGTGTACTTGTATCGACTTTTATGCACAACATGCGTAAAGAAAACATAAATTAGTTTCGTGTTCTGTTTATAAAAAGGAGCTGGCTATAATAGTCCTTTGGCAGTCATTAAGTATTTTTCTCTGTAATTCTTTGCAGAGCATTAACGCATTCATGATCACCAGCGTCAGTTCCATGATAGAATCTTCCTTCACTAACAAATCAGAAAGATCATTTCTATTATCTAGGAATGGCTCAAAATTTTCAATGAGAACGTTTTTGGTTGTGCGTCACCGACGTCGGTATCCTCGTTGTTTTTGGCCTCTTTTGTCACTCCTAAAAGCTCTTATTCCAGTGAGTGAGTTCTGAACTGTGTGAGTTTAATAACTTTACTTCTGGAAAGAGCACTGGAACCAATCGCATAAAAAATGTCTCCAGTGGCCCAAGCTCGATTATTAGCACGCCAAAATGCAGTTGATTACGCGTAATCTGCAATCTTTAGGAGTTTGGATTTAGAAATAGGGGAACATTTTATCTGTTTGCATTGCCGCATCCGGTCTTTGAAACTCATCCGCGTAAAATAAAATAAAGGTGTCAATTCTTAAACCGCGTATAATCGAAAACGCGTAAAATAAACCCGCGTAAAACGAGGGTCTACTGTATTTTGTAAGCAAGGACTTGTTTCAATTAACAGCCGGAGAAAGTATCAACTGCTCGCGATTGCCTGTTGTTCCAGGGATTTCCAAAATCAATCCCACAATCTGCTTTCGGTCCCGAAAGAGTCTCAGATTGATACAGAGCCTTCCACAGGGAGAAGGGATTCAAAAAAGAGGGGGACCCGCGCAAAGCTTACGAGCTAAATGACAAGGGGGGGCTGCAGGAGTATGTCCCCACAGCTGTCGGGGTCTTGCTATGACAAGATGACTCCCTGGAGTCCGAAGAGCTTGGAGATTGAGTCGGTTGTGATGTCTGCATCAACGGAGGGTGACTCCTGTGTGTGTTTGTTTGGAAATGAAAGAAGGGAGAGGGAGGTTTCGCCCCCTCGTGGACCCCGCGGGACTTGCCGAAAAGTCGTTTGACATTCATGGCCGGACTGGTTATCTCGCCAGCAGAATCTACCATCACCGCAAGCTACGATTGATGAATTTATGGTCTGGATTAAGGCCGGATAATATTTATTTCAGACAGATTGCAGCTGATGAGATGAATAATAATTAGCTTGCAGCAATCACAGATTTTTGCAACGAGTCACAGACGGTAGTCTTCCGTTTCTGTCGTACTATCGTGGAATGTTTAATTTCTTTCTGATGGAGAGGTTTAAATTTGGATATTATAATGAAACTTTTACCGAATCATTATTAGTTGACTAAAGAAATAGATTATTTTTATTAAGTAAATTGTAGTTAATGAGGTGTCGAAAACAAATTAGTTTGCAAATGAAAATATGAAAGAATTCATTCAGTAAATTTGTCAATATGGTCGGTATTTTATCAATTCGTTGGGATATTTTTTCTTTCGTTGAAATGTTTAGTAGACTTCTTTTTTTTTCTTCAAATTATTAAAAAAAAAAAAAAAAAAACCGTTTTGGACGTTTTTAATTAGAAAAGCATTTTGCATTTTAGAAATGAGAGTTCTGTATAATTGCGAATTAAGTTGTCTTCATATTTGTTAATTTGCAGTCAGTTGTTATGTGAATGCATATCTATTCTTTCTATATGTGATCACCCTTAAAGTCCTCTATTAAAATATTTGTTTAGCGAAAGTTGAAAGAAGACACTTTGAACAGTTTTCAGGACATTTTAGTATTTGCTTTGCGATACATTCGTCATCGCCTTTATAGAGATCATCCACTGTCTAATCTTAAACTTTTCTTTTGCAAAAACCACTCGTGCATTCGAGCCTGAGTTGACAATGCTACCCGATTTTAGGTCGGTGTGTATGACATCCGTTTAGAGAGCCCCACTAAGGTGAAAACCGGACTTCGCTCAGGCAGCACACGATAGGTAGAAGCACAATCTATTACTATTTCGATAATTTTGATCCAAACCAGAAGCAGAACAACCCCTGATTCAGTACCCCCAGAGGCATGGGCGGCCATATGCAAAATTTTAAGGGGGAGGGGGGCTCAGATATTTTCCCCGTGGTTTAGCAGGATATTTTCCAAATAGAAACCGATTTCAGTGGAGATTAGAGTTATTAAAGTTTGATATTTTTAATAACTTATTCATTAATGGCTGGAGAAGAAACATTTTTACATTTTTGCAATGAAAAAGTACTAAACGCAAGGAAGTTCTAATTTCTAGGTGGGGGGGGGGGGCTCGAACCCCCACTTGGCCCCCCTGTATTGGCGTCCATGCCCAGAGGTATTGATTTGGAATGGGAACTTGAGAGGACCTGTAGTAACCACGACATATTTAACGCGTCGGCATTGAACTTGGAACCCTTTAATTACGAGTCTAACTCCTCACCGATCCGGCCTCAGAGTAGGCTTTTTTTTAAATCTAAAGACTGCATGTTGATTGTTTAGATGAAATTCATTTTTAACATAAACGCATATTCCTGCATTTATCTGTAGAAAACCTTTTCAAAAAATATGAAGAAGATATTAAATTTATTTCAATTGTAATTCACAATTATTATTATTATTATTATTTTTATTTTTTTTGATTTTTGCAATGCATTTATGATTACTATTAGCAATCTGTGTGATGATCATGTACTGAGAACAATAGTTATCTTAACATTATTCTTCTAATATCAGATGCGGATGTGCAATACTAAACGCATTCGAGCTTCGAGTTCTAGTCCTGTATGTCCTACAATTACTCGCTTTCAAAATACTACGACTTTTCACTTTTGTTTTACTAGTATAAATCAAGAAAATATATTGATAGCTCACATCTAGTCAAAGATATCAATCGAAGTTAAATCACATCATCCTTATTTATTGCCTTAAGCTAATAAATGAAAGCAACAAAATAAATAATTCAGCATCATTTTCCATCCCCATATCATTTATTTCATGACTCTTTCATTCATCGAATAAAGGAAATATCGAATGAGCAGTTTTCTTCTTCCAACTAAACTCGCAGCTTGTTATTTGCTCATACGAATCCATCTAACCCTTCCTACCCCCTTCCAGCCAAAAGAAAGGGTGATCGCATCCCTCTTCCTGTGGCTGACCGGAAGTCGGCCGGAAGAAAAGGATACGGAAGGAAGAGGCGGAAGAGCGGGTGTGCTGTGCTCACGCACTGTCCCTCACAATGCAAGCCAACGTTCGAATTTCGTTGCGTGTCCCTTCAGCAGTCCCGTGAGGGTGTTTGTTTCTTTCAACTAAATGAGCACTGTGGTGCTTCGTTAAAAGAGTTGACAGTTTTAGCTTCATTTTATTTATATTTTGTGGAAAATTTCCTATCTCTAGAGCCCTTTTTTGCTTTGGTAGGTTTAGAAGTGACTCAATGATGACAGTGTATAAGTCGGAAAGCACATTATACTGAATGTACTAATAAATAAACTTGTTTGTGTGGTCCTGTACGTTTTCTTTTCTTTTCAGCTAAATGAACTGCGCAAAGAGTTTAATTAATTTTTTTTTGTTCTGGAAAATTTTAAACTTTTAAAGCTTTTTTTTTTTAAACTTTGAACGTGTTACAGGTGATTCAAGGTTGAATTGAAGAAAAATTCGAACCTTATTCTGGATTTATTCGGTAGGTTTAGAAGTGACCCCATACTGACAGTGTAAGTCGGAAAGCACATTGGACTGAATGTACTAATAAAGAGAGTTGTTCATGTTTTTTTCCAACTAAATGAACACTATGGTGCTTCGTTAAAAGAGTTGACAGTTATACACCGCCAGTTCAGTCAATTCCAGACATCGGACTGAATGAACTAATAAAGAGACTTGTTCGTGCTTTTTTTTCCAACTAAAAGGACGCTATGGTGCTTCGTTAAAAGAGTAGACAGTTTTAGCTTCATTTTAATTTTATTTTGAAAAATTCCCTGTTTCTAGAGTTCTTTTTTGCTTTGAATGTATTTAAGGAGATTCAAGGTTAAATTGAAAGAAAAACTCGAAGCCTTAATCTGGATTAACTCGGTAGGCTCAGAATGTTTAGTTGACATCTCCATAATGGCAGTGTACGTCGGAAAGCACATTGGACTGACTACTAATAAAGAGACTTGTTTGTGTCTTGGAAAAGTTCTCTTCGTTTTTTTTTTTTCTTAACTGAATAAGCACTATGATAATTCGTTAAAAGAGTTAACACATTTTTTTCTGGAACATTTATTGCTTCTAAAACTCATTTTTGTGTTGAAATATATTACATGTAATAGAAGGCTAAATTGAATAAACAAGTTGATGCCTTTTCTGGATTCATTCGGTAGGTAACGCTGGTAAGAACGTATTTCACTGCTGAAGATACATTTGCTGAGCTGAAAATTTCAGTTGACATTTTCTGGATCGAATCTTTAGGAAGACTGCTTGAAAATTTATGGGACTCAATCAGGCTGAAAGCCTTGTTTGTTTTTTTTCAACTAAATGAACACTGATGCATCGTCAATAGAGTGGACAGCTAACTTTCTGTGCTTTTTCGGAGAGACTTTCTGCTTCAAAGCTAGTTTTTGTGTTTAAACGTATTCCAAGTACTTCGTGGTTGAATTTAAAGAAAAAAAATTGCAGCTTTGACCTGGATTCATTTGATAGGCATCGCTTCAGAAGTGACACCACAATGAAAGTGCAAGTGGGAAACGAATTGGACAAGACTACACTAATATTTTTCGTCTTTGGTATGCAACCAAATATGACTATTATCTTTTGTCTACAGTGCTAGAATCTCAATCATAAGGAAACAAAACTAAAATTGCAAAGTATGATGACTTGTTTTTTGCCGATTCCATAAGGTATCCAACAAAAGAGCTTTAAAACTTTTTTAATCTTTACTAATATTATATAGAGAGAGGGCGGATTTTTGTGTGTTTACATGTTCGAGGTAATCTCCGGAACCACTGCACCTATTTGAAAAAATCTTTCACTGTATGAAAGGTGCCTTCTCACTGAGTAACATAGGCTATAATTCGAAAAAAATCCGATAAATAGTTCTTTTTTTATTCCAATTTAGGCCCAAATTTCACGTAAATTGCCTATTATTGGCTATTAAAGGGGTGAAAAATTACTTACACATATTAATATTATGTATCGTTGAAAAGGGTAGAATTTTCCGCGTTCTAAGCAATTTGTTTCGATGCTCTAACTTCATTACGACGGGAGTAATTTGCGTTTTTAGCTCGAACTTTTTTAGGCTTAGCTGAAATTTAGGCACTACATTCTTTATCAAATCTATCCATAAAAAGTGGAGGAATTGTCGCACAGTTTTCTTTTTTACACCATTGAAAAAAGCGACATTTTTGACTTCAGAAATATCTCGACCTTTGGTCGAAAAAAATAGCTTCTATCTTCAAAGGAAAAAAAGTTACAAGCGTTTTTAAATCAATTTCGAAACATGTCATTTTGATTCAGGTTGTCAATTATTTTATTTTTACGTTTCCACGGTTACGCTTTTTGAATCCACTGTTTATTTCTTCAGTTTAAACTTATTTTATTTCATGTTTCCATGGTTAAGCTTTCAAAATCCACCTTTCGCATTTTAATTTCTTAAAAGTATTTTAATATCTGTCATCAATGTTTGGAAAGGTAATTTTGCATGATTTTTTTTCTTTTATTTAAGTCTGATTGTTGAATATATGTCACTTGACACAATTTCTATTCTCAAGGTAGACCGGGCAAAGCCGGAAACGCAGCTCTTAATATATACAGATTTGAAAGCTACTGTTAATTATGCCTTTTTGTTTGTTTGGCGAAACATTTATTATTGCCAAAGAAAAAACATCCGCTTTACTCGCCAAAGGGCTGGGTTCCAGTAGCGTGGTCGCTGGCGCGTTAGGTGCTGAGCAGTTCAGTCTAGGATTATTGTTTTAAGGCAACCGTTAGTGTAATTCATTGTTTTGGCGGTTTGTTTTGAAATAAAAGAAACTTTTGATTTGTTTTTATCCGAGTGAAATGTACGACGTTTTCTTCTTTTCTGAAGATTTTTGAATGGTCCACGGCAGGTTTTTTTGTTTTTGTTTTTTTGTTAGACGGATGAATTATGATAGTGTGGTTGCTGAAAAAATTTGGCGATAAACAATACAGTTGTGGAATTATTTTTACATTTGAAAGATATTATTTGATGTATTTTTTGTTTATTTGGCGAAATATTTTATATTGCAGTAAAAAACGCTTCACTCGCTAAATAGAGTTTTGAAGCAAATGTAAATCTAATTTAATCATTTGACGAAAAGTTTTAAATTCCAAAGAAACTTATATAGTTTTTTTTTTTTTTGAAAAGGTGAGTACGCATTTTATTCAAAGAAAAATGATCATTTCACATCAGAGGAGGAGAGGGCGTCATTTTTTTTCTATTCAACGGACCTCCATTAAATTTTTAGCACGGGCATCGCTGTGCGGGTACTGCTAGTGTAAAATAATACACCAACTAAATAAAACAAGCCCTTAAACAAGACTATAACTTCCATTAATTTGCATTTTTGCACAATTTTAAATAATCGTCAAATTTTCGCTACTTAATTTGGAAACATTACGGATGAAAAAGTTAGTCATTTTATGGTCACTGAAAGTATCTCGGCATTTGGCGACAACTTCTCTTCGACGAAAATTAGTACCGAAATAATACGTGAGTATCTATCGTCATAGTCGAGAAGAGGGGGGGGGGGGTCATTATCTGAGGTATCCAAAAATGATTATCACAAGTTTGGAGAGATTTTGAGTCGGACCAAAAACACACAACAACTGAAGTTCCTAAAAATAACTGTCGTAAATATAGTGAATAATTTTAAAACTGTGTTTGTACTTTAATGGTCTTATAGGAATTCTTTGATGCAATGTTTAAAAAAATTATTTAATTAACAAACGTTCAATCACACAAATTATTTTAATAATTGTTTATTCTCCATCAATTTCTAAAGAAAAGAAAAAAAAATCCTAACAGTGTGATTTATTTATCATTTTCCCACATTTTCTAAAAACTTCTTAGATTGTGTTACATCGAAACCCTCCATACGAAGATAAAACATATCGCTCATTTGGAAGTTGAGTGCCTTAATACGAAGAAATGAAATTGTACAGGAGAAGCGTTTGAAGTAGAACTCTTCAGTAAATTTGCTGAAAGAAAAGTAAACGTGCTGTGATCTCCAGTGGTTAATATTAGAACAAAAAATCTGTCATTATTTTCAAAGAAAATAACGTCACTTGAAGCCCTTTAAGCGAAAAAAAAAAATTAAAAATTTCGTACTGTAATACTTTTTTTTGAAACGAACGATATACAGGCAGGAAAGACATCGCGTCTGTCGTGTTCTGCTACTAATAAATAAGAATCAAATCAAGGAGTTAAATAGTTAATTTTATCATTTTAGTCGCTCATTTTTATACGTTATTTTTCACTAACTTATTACTCTATCAAATAGTAACTTGAGGCATCACGAAAATTTCTTACGAATTCCTCGCACTTACGTATTATTGCTATCACAAAGTATTGCTACTCACAAAAGTAGAATCAAGAGCAAAATTTCAAAATTGCTTTAAAAGACTTGTTTCGATTAATATTACAAACATATTATTTCTCAACAAATAAGAGATGGCAACAGATAGAAATTTTAAATCACTGAGAGTTCTCAAATCGTCTGCTGTAACTGAACCGTGTGAAAGATTTAGAATTGTATTGAAAATTACAAGATTGTTACTCGAGTTCTACATATCTTGAAAGTTAACTAAGTTCAACATACGCAGAAAAATTCGTTCTTTCGATGGGCACCTTAATTTTCTATCTGCAATTTACGTTTTCACCACGAAAATCACGAAAGAATGATAATTATGTTTCCAATTAATGATAAATTTTACTGCTGAAAAAAGTGAAGTATCTTTTAATTACATTAATATGACCTCTTCACGTAAAATTACCCAATGAAATAAATGAATGAGCATTCAAAAATCTATGAAGTTTCATTCAACTAAAATTACTGTTGACATGCTTTTAATAGCCTTCTGCTTTATTTAATCAAGGAAAAATCAACGGCCACTCACCGAAGCAGCAGAAGCCGTAACACCAATTTTGTTCTTGGAAAAGTCCTTAATAGCTTACCCACACCCAAATCCCAAGCGATTGTTAATTTCTCGAGTTAATCAGACCCCAATCCCCACCAGGGTCCAGTGTTTGTGTGCAAAGGGACTTGATCTAATTTCCTCTCTTCACTTCTTCAAGCGACGTGTCAGACGCTGTTCACTTGACCATTATGGCTGGTCAAGTGATTTAGAGACCGTGGTCATGGAGCGTGTCCTGGACGCGTTCCACTCCAATGGCGATTGGCAATTTTTGCCATGGAAAGGGGTTCCCCAGTCTCTTGTATACATGCTCGTGCGATTGCAATTTGAGAATTGGGGAGCATGGGTTTGTATTTCATTAGTAAGGGAGAGGCATTGTGCTCAAATTGAATGTTGTCTTCGAGGACTGTCGGGGGTGTAAATCAAAACGTTCGCTGCAGATAAATCACTGAGACAGAGAGCTCGTAAGCACTGTGACGTCATTTGGAACGAAAGTCACTTAGCAAATGGAAGTCGATTCAGATTGCTGTGAAGTAAATAACGTCGAAATTGCATCTTTAACTTGGTGTTAAAGAAAACGGCCACAAATCATTATTTTATTATTATTATTGTTATTATCATTTTTAGAAAAAAAAATAGTACCGAAGTGTATATATTTCGTTTTCTTTTATTTGTTAAGAAGATACAGTTCTTGGATGTTTGGCTTGGCAACGTAAAAGAGGAACTGATTTTAAATGCATGCTCGTGTTCATTGGCGGATACAACGGGAGGGTCATGGGGGTCGTGACCCCCCCCCCCCCCCGCTTAACCGTCAACAACAGTATTCGTCCGCATTGTGTTCCAAATATTTATGCATAAAATGTTAACGACTACAGTATCTTTTCCACTTATTAAAAGTAAATATTTGAACTACAACTTCGTTTCATTGCATAAGAAATTAATTTGCAACGTTTATCTCCAACTGTGTGTCTTATTTCTGGGTGATTTGGTGCTTTTTATTGAATCCCAAGCCCGGTTTCAGAAATTTTTCGTACCAAAACCGTACGTTCGTGCATGGGGGGGGGGGGGCATTCTTCAGCATTACCTCCCCTAAAATCGTTTTCTGTATCCGCCCCTGCTCGTGCTATTGCAAGTTGAGAATTGGGGAGCATGGGTTTACATTTCATTAGTTAGGGAGAGGCGTTGTGCTTAATTTGAATGTTGCCTTCGAGGATTTTTGGGGGTGAAATCAAAGCATTTGTCGCAGGTAAATCACTGAAATGGAAATCGATTCAGATTTTTGTGAAGTAAATAACATCAATACTTGTACAGAGAAATTACGAAGTTGTAAACATATAAATTACTTTTAAGTTTGAGCTTGAAAACAAAAAGTCACAGACGATATTTTTTTTTCCTTTTGACAAAAAATTGATTATCGATGTTTTTTTTTTCTCTTATTTATCGACATTGTACATTTCATGAATTGGATTGGCAACGATAAAAAGGAACTGATTTTAATTTCATTTGAGTTTGTGCCAATCGAATTCAATTCTTTTATTTTCTAAAAGATTTTTTTTTTTTTTTTGTCACTCTTTTCGTTTTTTTTTTTTTTTTTTTTTTTTTTTTTTCTGTTTCGTTTCTAAGACTTTCTTATATCTAAATCATCAAAAGCTGCAAATGTCGCAATTGTCTTTTAAAATAGCTATAGTTGATACGCAGTACTGAAGTAGGGGAGAGTGAGGATACTTGATCCCGTAGGAGACTTTTCCCCACTCTCGAATCTCGACACTGCTACACCGCACAATACTGAAACTGGCAACATTACTGGGCTGCCATGGTAAGTTTACATCCCCAAGTGTCACACGGCATGTTTTGTGCCTGCTTTTCAGGTTATGTGTCAATGTTAGTTTTCAGCGGAGAAGTTATTTTTTTGGATTATGGATTAAAAAGAAAAACGACTAATTCCCATAGTTTTCTATTGTTAGTATTGAATTCAAAACGCGCTTCATTAAATATCTCGAAAACTGATTTCTGTAGATACTGCTGCTTACCTTCCACGGCAAAAATACAGTCGATTCCTTGGGATATGAACTCGACCGCCCAGGAGGAGTATCCGCGTGCGGATACCGGTGGACCTCAAAACGGACCCGAAGAGCCAGCATCAATCAAGTGAGGGGGAATTTTTAATTCGTGATTGCTCAAAAAGAAAGAAAAGGGAAAAAATCTGCAATCTGTACGCAGTTAACTGCGTGATTTAATATTTCTTAAAGGACTGTTATAAAGCTATGTTTGAAGTTGTTGGAAGTGATCTTCCATCATTATCATATGCAATGTAATATTATAATTTATAAAAACCTTGTGATGTTGTTAAGTACAAAGAGAAGTTTTTTAAACGTTTAAAAACGTCATTTTGCTGCATTAAAGTTAAACTGCTTTTATTGAAATACATAACGTATTTTACATGCATTTTAGACATGGATCAAAGTGATTCCAAATGACAAACTAGCTTTAAAGTCAGCTAATTATTTATTTTAATTGTATTAATTAATTTTAGCTTCATAATTTTGAATAACTGTGCAATAGTTTAAGGGTTTTTTCCGCTTCATATCAACAAATACCCTCAGGAACATTGAAAATAGGGGCCCAAGAAAAAAGAAAGGTACAATCGCGAAATTTTGCATATAGGAAGAGTGACATCTGATATGCAAATGATCCAAGTTTGGTGTAAATGCGCATGACCGTTTACCATATACAGCAGGGGTCTCCAACCTTTTTCACTCGCGGGCCACATTGTAAAATTTTATAGACGAGGCGGGCCGGTCCAAGAATATTTTAGCTCAGATGGTCAATTTGGCGCCAACCTCCCCCCCCCCCTTTCCACCCATACATCGTGAATATATATGTATATATATAATTTTTTTTTTAATTAAGCGCTCAATGGTAGTTTTTGAAAATTTCTGGGCTTGCATCTAAGTTGCTATATTTCCTTATATACATTTGCTGTTCGCTAAATTAAATTATATTTTAAGTGCCCGTAAATCTCTAGTTATAACGATAGGGAGTCTTGTAAAATTTAGAACAGTACAGAAAACTGAAATAAAAAGTATTCTTTGTCACAAAATAAAGTGTTTTTTTTAAATAAAATAGGCTAATGAGTGAGTGATGCAAGACAAAATTATAGCAATGTACTACAAGTTTATTCTATTGAATGATGATGATTAAAAACTCGGAAATAAATAAGAACACAAGTAAAGCTTTTAAAATATTTTGAAAAGTTAAAAAATTAATGAGAAGATTGCATTTGTTTACCGCTTAAAATTTCAGTCCATTCAGGGAGAAACTTCGTAGTTCCGATCATTAAGAGGAATTTTAAATGTTCGTCTGATAAAGAAGATCTATACTTAGATTTAATATACTTCAATTTTGAAAACGTCTGTTCACATTTGTAAGTGAATGCAAAAAGAGAAAACATAGCTCTAGCATGATTTTTAAAGTTCGCTAAGTCTTTTTCTACAACCCAAATTAAAAATAACAGAATAGCAGAACTGTTTGAACAAAACTTGTCCCTGGGTCGGGAAAAATGAACGCATGAAATTAAAAAGATTAAAGCTCGTTATTCATGAATGGGTAAATCAATTCAAACAACTTTTCAGATATTATTTTAACAATTTATAGATCATTAACACATTGGAAAAATAGATAATTTTTTTTATATGGGTCAAAAAATTAGAATAATCTATTTATTCAATGTGAATTTTAAAAAGTAGAGAAAATATTTGCTTACCTGTTACCCTATTGTTTGTCACAAGTATGGAGCTTAGCGCCTGGATAATTTTACGCTCTTTTAAAAACATTTTATTGCTCACAATGGGTCATCAAGGTGATAAATATTAAAAAAAAGAAGTTACATATTGCACCATTTCTTAAAGTTAGAAAAAAACTATCCAACTCAATTCAAATGAACGTTTTACAATCTATGGTATGTAAGATTTTAAAGGAATATAGAAGGACTGACCAACTAAAAAGTAACCGAAGTAAACAAGGTAGCAAAATTGTAACGCCTGGCAGAGATGAATTCAAATTCAAGTAAATTGTCCAAAATTACCGTTTGAAAATGCTTCTTATGTCTGTAAGTGTTGGACATAATGTATAGTTATCTTATCAACGCCAACTACACTTGGACGGTTGCATAAACTGCAATTTTAATTGCGAATCTAGGAAGTAAGACCAAAGATAAACATGAAGCAGAAACGTGCACGACTATCCTGGAGCGAAGAGAAGCTCAAACAGGGGCAACAACGTTGGAAAAGTATTATATTCAGGGATGAAACTTTTTTTGAAATATCTGTGAACAAAAAAAGGTGTTCGGGTTTGACGTTTAAAAAGAAAAGCGTATGAGAAATATTGTGTAAGAGGTTCTCTCTACTTTGACACATCCTTCTTGGTTTGTGGGGTGCATGAGGGCTGCTGGAATTGGGAAGTTATGTATATCATAAAATAAAACAATGCGTGACTTCCGCGATTTATCAATAATACTGAATGATACTTCATCTGAGGCACAGCAGTTACCCATTTAGCGACACATTTCATCGTTCAGCACGGATCTACTCCGTGTCACATCTCTAAATCGGCTCGCTGATTTTAAACAGAAAGAGGAATTTCGGTATTAAACTGGTCAAGCAAGTCTGCCAATCTCAATAAGATCAAGAATTTGTGGTACCATCAAATCTAAAGAAAGCGGTTCAAGATCTGGTGCCCGCCAACAAAATTTAGCTCGTTGCCGCATTGAAGAGAGTGTGGAAACTGTCAGAAACGATTAATGTAAACATGTGGTAGAATCCGTGTGAGAAAGGATTAAAGCATTGAATCCAGCAAAAAATGGCGCATTCTAGTATTAATAGTTTCTTTTGAAAGTGTTTTTCCCCCTTTAATTTGAATATTTTAATTTTTTGACTCAATGTAAATCTTCATCACCATAAACTTTTGGGTTATTCTGTCTAAGATTGTTTTTAATTGAGTATATTTGAAATGAAATGCACACTTTAAGGTCTAAGAAAGGTGGCACGTTCATTTAAATACCTAATTTGC
The DNA here is from genome assembly GCF_026930045.1 of Uloborus diversus. Taxonomy (NCBI): domain Eukaryota; kingdom Metazoa; phylum Arthropoda; class Arachnida; order Araneae; family Uloboridae; genus Uloborus; species Uloborus diversus. Next base: position 155,473,236 of record NC_072736.1, on the reverse strand, counting down.
ACTTAAATTTGGTTAGAACAATTTTTTTCCCAAAAAGTTGGAAGTATTCTATTATTTTGAATTTGAGTTGTAGTAGAGAATTGTAAAATGGAAGTAAGTTACCTTCCTTGTGGCATTCCTGGAAAGCTGTCTTGAGTAAGTCGTTAGTTGTTAACTCGATGACTTCCAGTTGCATTTCTAAAGAGTTTTGAAAGAGTTGAAGTTCATCTGATGCACGGTCAGAGTCTTCAAAGCGGTTTTCAAACTCATATCGTAGCTGAGACATGATTTTAAATATGTAATCCTTGGGAAAGGTAGAAGTGCTTAGTGCACTAGTTTTTACATGTTTCAAAATGGTCAAAGTTCATAGATCCTTATGTTTTTCGAAAAGTATGAGTTTTTGTGTGAAAGCTTTCACACGGTAGCATAAGTCACAAAGTGAAAAGTTTTCACCTTGCAGTTTTTAATTCGGAAAATTAATATACCTCCTAAGATCAACAACGTAAGCCAGTTTCCGCACAAATACACTGTCAGAAAGTTCAGGTACAGGACGTCGCTGTTCAGTCATAAAAATGTCAATCGCTTCTCGAAGTTCAAAAAACCGCAGCAATATTTTGCCTTTGCTCAACCAGCGAACTTTACAATGGTACGGAACATCTAGGTAAACGCTGTCAATTTCAGTAAGAAAATTTTTCAATTGACGGTGTTTTAGGGAACTTGTTCTAACGAAGTTAACTGTTTTGACAACTACGTTCATTACTTCAGCTACTTTCAAATGTTTCCCACACAAGGCTTGTTGATGGATAATGCAGTGAAAAAAACATGGGTTAAACACCTCCAATTGTTTTTTATAAAATTGGAAATGTTTCCAACTACTCCGATTTAGGGACCACACAAATTTTTTCCACTATCTGTAGTAACTTCTTTCAGGTGTTTGAAATCAAGCCTAAGATTAGAAATGGTTTCACGTATTTTTCCAAAAATGTTGTCTCCGGTCACATTATTCTCCATGTAGTGAATATCAGTCAATTCTTCTGTGATTTTAAATTCACCCTTCACACAAACAAACAAATAAAAGAATTTGAGCCGAGTCATTAACATCAGTTGAATTATCCAGAGCGATTGAGAACCATTCAAAATATTTGAAAACGATTTTCAGTTGATTGACAACATTATTTACAATATCTTCCGTACGGCGTGCTACTGTGTTCGCCGACAAACTTATAGCATTGAACTATGAAAGTTTATCAGGGCAGATTTCTTCCACAGTTACGAGTACCAAGATGCAATCTTTCACCAATTGACCGTTCGTAAAAGGTTTAGCAGTTTTAGCCAGAATATGGCTGACTTTGAAACTGACTTTGACAGCAGTTTCATTTTGCTGAGATTTCTTCGTAAAGATTTGTTTCCGAGTTGAAAGGGAATTTTTCAAAGAAGCAATTTTATCCTATCGTAGTTTACCAGTTAAATTGTAAAATTTGCTCTTGTGTTTTGTATCATAATGTCTACAGACATTAAATTCGTTCAAAACAGTGACAGTCTCTTTGCAAATAAGACACAATTCTTTATTATTGTTGTCGATCATAAAATAATCGTGTGTTCACTGTTTATTGAAAGTACGGCACTCAAAATCAACTTTCCGTTTTTAAAAGAAGTCATTGTAATACTAAATAACACTTAAAAAAAAAAAAGACACTGTCCACGATCGCTGTTCACTTTGTGAGGCGTGTGAAACATCAATGTACATACCTACACCATGGTTGACATATAAAAATTTAGCCAAACCGCTTCGTGATATTAGCAATAATAATAATAATAATAATAAATAAAAATAAATAAATAAATAAATAGCCAACCTGAGCGAAAACCGTCTTCTCTTCTAGATAGATTTTTAAGGGGTTGGGAATCCACTTTCCAATATTTCTAAGCTAAATAAAAAGTCACGCGTGCACGAAGGAACAAAATTATGAAAATGAAAAACGAAGAGATAAATCTACAATGGTTGTGTGTGTGATGTTCTGCTTAAAACGCTATTAGTGGGAGACTTTCGATTTCTGTTATCAAGTTTTTTCGCAAAATTCTGGCAACAAACATTTAAGAGCCATTGTCTGTAAGAATCGGGCAGTTTAAGGCATTTGTGATTGCTGACATTTTTAATTTTTTTTATTTTCACATATGTTGTTCCTTATCACGAATGTAATGTAAATCCGAAATTTGAGCTTTGTCTGACTCACCGTTTTTGAGAAGACAATTTTTTTTGTTTAGGGGGCGTGGCACATTTTTGCTGGTTTTCCAAATTTGCAGATTTTAATGTGCTTGTTGCTTGAAGCGTTCTTATAATGACATGGATTTTTTAATTCCGTATTACTATATGGTCTTGTTAGATACTGTTACAGCTGTCAAATCGGTGACACTACGAGGGCGACGCCCACAAACTCCGTTTCAAAATGACCAAAAATGAATTTTTTTCAATATGCAAGGCCAATTTTCTCAAAGCGCCTTCATGATAACACCAACATTTTTAGATCATTTTCTAGCCACACTTGCATACATCAAAAATATGTATCAAAATCGGTGTCACTATAAGGGCGCCAGAAGATATTGGAACTTTTATTCGACAAATTTCACAAAAACACAAATATTTAAAATCTAACTACAGCTGTCGCCCTCATAGGAGAGATCTGGTACTACATTAGGTTGATAACCAACATGTTTGTCTAACATTTGCACAAAAAAAAATAGGTGTCACTCCTATTATTTTTGGAAATATAATCGTTCGAAGTTAGTACGTTATGGCGTTTTTTTTAAATATTTATTTATTTAATCTTTTCACCCCCAGATAGTTTTTTTGAACATATTTATTTTTAATTTAATACAAGGAAGTGTACCTTATAACATAAACAGCTTTGGGCAGCAAGAGAGTATTTTTCTTGAATAGAAAATGCCCGTTTTGATATAGGTACCAGGTGGATCTATTGTGCATAACAAGTCTAGATTATCAATACTCGTCTTGTTTTTCCGGCCAAACAAATTTATTTATTCCAATTGTTCTTGACATGCATTTGACCTAAACTTGCAAATGGTTAACTTCTACTATTTTTCTGGAACACCATGTTTTCCCATGCTTTAATGCTACAAAATTAGCAGTTTTCAATAAAAGATGACCGTCTTTCTGAAATTGGTTGTTTTCAATAAAAGATGACCGTCTTTCTGAAATTGGTTGATTTGATTCTTAATGTTTTCTTCGTTTTGGTCTACGTTATCCTCAAATTCAGTTTCAGATTCTGAATGTTCGCTTTCTTCAAATATTCTCATTTGATGTATTGAGAATGCATTCGTTTTTTTGTTTCTTCCATCGAAAAAAAGGGATAGGATTTGGTTCATAGTACAATACTCTGAAGCAACGAACAGTTTTTTTCTCGTTACGAACTGCATTTCTCATCAAGTGTGTAACTTGACAGTGATGTTGTTTTTTCCCAGTACTTTCACCAATCGTAAATTGTTCTTATAAATACTGCTTCTGCTTTGAAGTGAACTTGAACTGAACTCGTAAAGATAGGGCCCATCCAATTTCATTAAATTGAACTTGTGGCAATGCAGTGGTGTTTATTAGTTGAAAATTTGAAGCATTTATATAAGATGGTTGTAAGAGCTTCTCTCTATACATCTTTCGTATAAAATCCATTTGCAAGTTGAGGTCAAATGTATGTCAAGAACAATTGTAATTAATAGATTTGTTTGTCCGAAAAAACAAGATGAGTACTGGTATGGTAATCTAGACATATTATGCACAATATATCCGCCTGTACCTATATCAAAACGGCCATTTTCTATTATAGAAAAAGACGCTCTAACTGCCCAAAGCTATTTATGTTAAAAGATACACTTTTTTGTATTAAATTAAAAATAAATATGTTCAAAAAAACTATCTGGGGTGAAAAGATTAAATAAATAAATATTAAAAAAAACGCCATAACGTACTAACTTCGAACGATTATATTTCCGAAAATAATAGGAGTGACACCGATTTTTTGTGTGCAAATGTTAGACAAACATGTTGGTTATCAACCTAATGTAGTACCAGATCTCTCCTATGAGGGCGACAGCTGTAGTTAGATTTTAAATATTTGTGTTTTTGTGAAATTTATCGAATAAAAGTTCCAATATCTTCTGGCGCCCTTATAGTGACACCCATTTTGATACATATTTTTGATATATGTAAGTGTGGCTAGAAAATGATCTAAAAATGTTGGTGTCATCATGAAGGCGCTTTGAGAAAATTGACCTTGAATATGGAAAAAAATTCATTTTCGGTCATTTTTAAACGGAGTTTGTGGGCGTCGCCCTCCTAGTGTCACCGATTTGGCAGCTGTAACAGTATCTAACAAGACCATATAGTAATGTGGAATTAAAAATTCCATGTCATTATAAGGACGCTTCAAGCAACAAGCACATTAAAATCTGCAAATTTGGAAAACCAGCAAAAATGTGCCACGCCCCCTAAACAAAAAAAATTGTTTTCTCAAAAACGGTGAGTCAGACAAAGCTCAAATTTCGTATTTACATTACATTTATGACAAGGAACAACCTATGTAAAAATAAAGAAAATTAAAAATCCCAACAATCACAACCTGCCTGATCCTTACAGACAATGGCTCCTAAATCTGGTTTCAGCCCCCCTCTCAGGCTCAGCCGACCACCAACTAAACGGAGGTGAAGATAGGAGTGAGCGCATGTTTTCGTTTTCTCTGGGGTCAGGAAATGCCCAATACCAGAAGACTAACGGGAGAATGTAGTGCAGAGAAAAAAAGATTTGTTCTCGGGAACAGCAAAAAGAGAGATGGGTGCTGCAGCTGCACTCGTAGTTAACGGTAAAAAATTATTAAAAAAACGATTAAAATTAACCGTATTTAAATAATTATTTGTAATCAAAAATAATATCCTAATTATATTTCCAATACTCTCTCTGGTCCGAAAAAAAAAAGTTTGTAAGCTTCTCGCGGGCCGGAAAAAATCTGATCACGGACCGTAGGTAGGGGAGCGCTCCCCTACAGTATCGGTGAAATCCGGAAAAAAGTTCTATAAAAACCAGTGCATAATTTAAGATTTATAAATGTTACGATTACATCCAGATTGTCGGAGAACCTTAATGAGTGAAGGATGCCACGTCAGGTAGACGAGTTAGAAAGCGTTTCTCACAGTTAAGCAGATTTGAGGGAGGTTTGATAATCGGCATGAAAATTTCAGGCTGGTCGACGAGCCTTGTTACTGCCTTGTTGAACCGTTCAGAGTGTTCCGTTAGAAACTGTAGCGGTGGGAACGAGATGGTTGGTATCCCAGTGCAAAAAAACGAGCCTGGAGCGACCGGGAAGACCACGCGGATAGAAGGATCGTCCGACAAGCGCTCGTGGATCCCACAGTGACTCCTTTCATCATACCAGCAGACGTAGGGGTAGCAGTTGTTCCCCGAAGCATTTCTAAACGTCTTGCGGAAGTAAATCTGCAATCCAAGCGCCCTTTTAAAGCACTTCATCCAACACCAAAACATGGTAACTCTGTTTACAGTGGTGCGATGCCAGGCGATGTGGGATGTCACTGATTGTCAAAAGGTGGTGATCAGTGATGAATTCCGATTCGTTTTGGGGTCAGATAGTATCCGCGCACGGATATGGAGGCACCCTGGAGAAAGTTACCACTCCCCTAATTCTATCGCAAGACACACTGCCCGCACAGCGGGAATAGTGGTCTGGGAAGCTATAGCCTTGATAGCCGGTCCACTCTAGTTGTGGTACATGGAACCTTAACGGGCCAGCGTTATGTTAATGACATTCTGCAATCACATCTAGGACCGTTCCTAAATGGCCTCCCAGCAGTTTTCCAACAAGATAATGCTCGCCCGCATACAGCTAGATTTGCTCAAGAATTCTTATGTTCTTTTGAAACTCTTCCATGGTCTGCCCGCTCCTTCGACTTGTTCCGTATAGAGCATGTATGGGATCAGCTGAAACGTCAAATGTCGCCGTGCTACTCTGTGCAAGATTTAGAAATGGCTGTACAAAATTTGGGGATCTGTCTGCCTCAGGACAACATCAGAAGTTAAATTAGCTCAATGTCGAACCGTATTGCGGCATCCATTGCAGCAAAAAGTGGCCCAACGCGCTGTTGAAGCAGCACGGTATTTATCTCATTTCTTAGCCTGTATTTGTTTAATTGTCTAGATTTTAGGATCAAGTGTATCTCTCATGTGTATTATTCTGTACATTAAATTTCACTTCAATTCAATGCTTCCATTTTGGGGCGCTATTTTCAATGTCCCTGAGTGTACAATGAAAGTATTAAAACATGAATAGGATTTAAATAGAGGATTATTGCATAATTTATGACTAATCGAAGTTGTAGTATTAAAAATATGTAGTAAGATAAAGTTAAGTATTTTGAGGTATGTCAAGTTAAGGTTTTACCATTCTTCACGAATCGTTTTATCAATTTTTTTTTTCAAAAAAATGTCGCATTTGAAGCAACTTATTGGAAATAAGAAAAAAAAAAGTATGTTTTCATATAGTATGATTTCTTAACCAATGCGACTTGGCGCTATTGCCCACCTTGGCGTAATTACCTTAGGAAACGTTGTACAAAAATAATGAGAGCTATGTTTATGTACACTGCTCAAAACAATTAGGGGAGCAAGCAAAAACGTGAAGAAAACCGGGCGAGACGGCCATGTATTGGCATACAATGGATAGTACACGCGTATCAATGCGCAATACAGAAAAAAAGACGTAAAATAATTGGAATTAAGTTTTAATGCTTTGAAAGTATGGAAAAAACACTAAAAGATGATTTAGGGCAACAATTTGGTTACATGTAAATGATGAAAAAAGACACTGTTTAGACATGATGCATAAGTTTTAATAAGGCGTGTGGGCTCCTCGAACACCTAAGACTGCTGCACACCTGTTTGCCATGGATGCGATGAGGTTATCTATCTGACTTTGGGGAATACTGTTCCACTCCCCAAGAAGTGCAATTTCCAAGTCTCGAACAGTAACAGGCGGCCTTGATCGCGCAGCAATGCGTCGTCCGAGCATGTCCCAAACATGCTCGACTAGATTCAGGTCAGGAGAGCACGCTGGTCATTCCATACGCTGTATTGTTTCAGCTTCAAGCATGTTCTCTACCAGACGAGCTCTATGCGGTCGGGCAATATCATTCTGGAAAACAACGGAATCTCCAATGGCTCCAGAGTAAGGGATGACATGAGGTCGCAGTATCTCGTATGCATACCTTCGGCCAGTCAAAGTGCCATTCCGAATGATATGCAGGTCCGTACGTCCGCCTATGCTGATTCCACCCCATACCATCCAACCAACTCATCTGTATTGTGACTTTTCACGAATGAATGCGAGGTTATTTCGAGTGCCCCTGTCCCTCCATACCAGAAAGCGTCGGATGTCACACTCTAGGCTGATTTGGGACTCATCTGTAAACAACACTTGGCTCCAATCATGTTGCTCCCAATCTCGATGTTCAGCATCCCATCATCTTCGGGCAGCACGGTGGCGTGGGGTCAACGGAATGAGGACCATTGGCCTACGTGCATAGAGCTCTCCCTCATGAAGCCGATTACGTACTGTTTGGCTGGACATCCTTCGTCCTGTTGCCAAGAGTAACTGTCTTTGCAGCTGCGTAGCATTCTCTGTTCTGTTTCGACGGGCTATTAACAGTATATACTGGTTATCAGTTGCTTCAGTGGCATGTGGCCGACCTTGCCCTGGTCGACGTCTAACATTTCCTGTCTCTTGGAATTGATTCCAAAGCCTTGCAACAACACTTCTGGAGACTCAAACAGCGTCCGCGACACTACGTTATGTTTGCGCGGATTCCAGTCTGCCTATAAGATGTCATGTCATGGATTCCGGTAAATCACTCTGTTAAGACATTCTCAAGTAACCTTGTCTCAAGAAAAAATACTGTGCAATCGAGTTTCACAGTTACGGCAATAAAACGGACGTTTCTGCAACATCTCGATTTCTGCTCTTATCTCCTTTTTCTGGTTTTTGACGTCATGAACACTGATTGGCATATAAAGTTTTCTTTTTCCGTTTCCTGGTAGGCTTAAAATTATGGATGTTTATATGTACATACATTTTATGTTATTTATTAGTATGCATCTTTGCGTAATTTTGTTAAAACCATGTGCTCCCCTAATTGTTTTGAGCAGTGTATTTATACATTGTTCGTCTTACAAATAGAAACAGAGTATTTTCTTTCTCATAAAGACCAGGGAATTGCAAGGTATTTCAATCCTGGCTGCATTTACGTAATAACTAAAACAATCCACTACTACGGACTATTTTCAACCTAAACGCCCGAATTGACAACTAAATGTGTTATAAAAATGATCTAAATTGGTGTGTACAATAATGGTTTTTACATATAGCTGTTATGCCTTTTTAACACAAGAATTACGACAATCTTCATACACCTAGAAATACGGCAGGGGTCATTTTGACCCCTGATAAGAAATCTGCATAGTTCCCTACACAATGTTGTATATTTGTAAAAATTAGTTTAAAATAAACATATTTAGCATAAATGCGGGGTTTTAAGGAATGCAAAGATTTTATGGATGTTTATTGTTGCATTTAAAAAAAAAGTTAAAAAACCCTTGAAATAACCAGCGCTGTTTCAATTGAATTTCAGAAAATATAGCAACACATGCTCTATTTTATGTACAGAAACATTCGAAATGCTTCATGTTCTTGCCGTGCTGTATTCTAAGAGGCATTTTTGAGTTTCTGCTCTGTTTCTTTCTCAAAATGTCAAAATGACACCTACCCACACTTTTAGGTACAACTCTCTAGTTTGAGTTTAAAAAAAAATCAATATTCTTGAAAACTTTATATAATTAAAAGCACAGTTACTTAGGAAAAGTCAAGGAAGGATTAAGCTTTTTATGAAAACACACAGAAGCAGTTAGCAGAAAAAGTGTGTGTGGGTTGAAACTGACCCTTCCCGTAATTCTAGTGTTAAAAGTCATCGTTACTGCTTTTATTATTATTTTTTTTTCTATTTGATTTTTGCGTTCTGTGTATTTTCCGTTATTAACGTTATCCCGTATTTTACGTTTTTTTAACCCAGTCCCTTGAGAAACTTAAAATCATAGTTTCACTGTAATCTAAGTAACAAATGCTCTGATGATTATTCAATTATTGGTAGATAATAATCCTTAATTAGTATACTGAAGTAGTTGAACACAAAACAAATCTGACTTGAGCAGGGTTCGTAGCTGTCATCTTCTTCACAAAAACAGAGCGATCCCCATCGGAGCTCAATTGCGGAAATGATCTTTCCGGCGATGCTCGAGCAACTGCGTTTTCTAGTCTCTGAAGGGTGGGGGTGGCAAGCGTTCATTGATTGACCCATCAGCAAGAGCAGGACATTCATCAGAACTTTGGGACTGGACGACTGCACTGGGGAAGGGATGTATTTAATCACTCTCTTTCTCTGACAGACGGCGAAACTTACCCCTTATGTTTTTACGTCAGAGAACCAACCCCTCAGTTTTATTCTATTACCCCCCTCAGACCCAAAGAGGAGGGCATTCCCGTCATTGAATGCTTTCTTTCAAAGAGTCATTTTGTAAAGTGAAACTGAATTGGAAATTTCTGAGGAAATAAAATTCCGCTGTTTTGGTGAATAGGAGTACGCATTTCCCCCTTGCAACGCATAAATGTGGTTTTTAAGGCTATTTATTTTTTCTTTTCTTTCTTTGTAAAATTAAACATTTTGATTGTTTATTGTGAAACGTTTTATTGCTTTGTGTGAAATGTTTACTACTTATGTATACTGTGCTACATTTTTTCTTTTTTAAATTATAAATACTATATTGTTTACTAGTAGCACACGTACGGCTTTGCCCGTAGTAGAAAATTAAAATTTCTTTTGGTTCGCCTGTATATTTACAAATAATGTATGATGAAGTTCTCGCCAATTGGCTTACCCATGTTACGGTTGCACATTGTGATAACTTGGTAATTTACTCGTCCATCTTATGATAATTTTGCTCGGGAAAATGTTCTTAAAATTGGAATAGAAAAAGAACAAAATCGAATTTTCGAAAAATCGCTTTGAAGTGCACACTCCCAGGCTACAGACTGATTCTGTGCCAAATTTCTTGAAAATCGGCCGAACGGTCTAGGCGCTATACGCGTCACAGAGATCCTGACAGACAGAGAGAGATCCGAACAGAGAGATATCCAAACAGAGAGACTTTCAGCTTTATTATTAGTAAAGAAGATAATGAATACATATTTATGTGCTTTTACTCCAAATTAAACTTATTTAATAACACTGCGGGCAGTGCCTTTGGCGCTCTTTAGTGTTGAATTCTTACTACTAACTCATGTTGAACTGTAATCTAGAATTTCTTAATGTTTTGTGACTGTCGTTTGTAATTTACGTTGTATGTTTTAACTTTATTTTATTTTGCTTACTGTGTGTTATGTATGAGTATGTTCTTGTTAATAAATCTTATCTTATCTTATCTAATTGCATTAGGCATTTATAACTTGAAGCAGGGGTGAAGCTTCCAAGGGTTTGAATTGGGGCTGCGGAGTCGGAGAAAAAATAAGCAAATCCGGCTCCGACTCCAACTCAGGGAATTTTTTAAACCTTCGACTATTTTACCCCCAAAATTATTCTGACTCCGACTCCTACTCCGCAAGCACTGGCAGACTTGCAGATTTTGATGGAAAATGATCGTGTCCGACTCCGACTCCTTCACTCAAAAAACATTCCGCCTCCTACTCTTCGACTCCGACTCCGCAGCCCTTGTTAGAACACATGTATAACCTTGGATATCTTTACTAATAATAAAGCTGAAAGTCTGTCTGGAACTCTGTCAGGATCTCTGTGACGCGAATAGCGCCTAGACCGTTCGGCCGATTTTCATGAAATTTGGTACAAAATTTTGCAGCATGGTGCACCTCGAACCGATTTTTCGACAATTCGATTTTGTTCTTTTTATATTCTAAATTTAAGACCATTTAACCGAGCAAATTATCACAACGTGGAATAGTAAATTACGAAATTATCAAAACGTAGAACCGTAACGTGGGCGAGCAATTAACATAGCAAATTGGCGAGAAATTCACCATACATTACTTGTAAATATACAGGCGAACCAAATGACCTTTTAATTTCCTACCACGGGCAAAGCCGTGCGGGTATCACCAGTAAGCCATATTGTCAATCCTGGGCTCGACGAGAGGCCATGTCAGCCTAGTCGAAAACTAGGGGCCCGGGCCTTGGGGGGTGGGGGAGGGATCGGCGACACCGACGCAAAAAAAAAAGAAGAAGCGAAAGAAAAAAGGAAGAAAGAGAGAAAAAAGAAAAAAAAAACTAGAAAGGAAGAAAAAGAGAGAAAAACAATCAAACGAACAAAAAAAAAAAAAAAAAAAACCTCTGAATAAGCGAAAACGTAAAGAATAAAATTTTCTTTTAATTAGCCCGAGTGTTCGCAAATAAACAAAATTTCTGTTCTCACTAATGATAGGGCGGATGAAAGTGTGGTGAAATTAACGTCGACCGTTCCGTGCATGCAACCCCACCCCTCGACAAAAAAAGTACGGTCATAAGAAATCATGAGAGTATGTTGAATTGAGAATTGCGAATAGTATTACTGAACTCAGTGGCATGTTTACACTATTGGGGGCCCGTCTCAATACATTTTTGACCTCCCCCCCCTGCTCAGGGGTGCCCAAGGGGGGGGGGATTATGGCATAAGTTACGGCATCAAAATTTTTTGGGGGAAGGGATTTTTTAATTTATTTAGTTTTTTATTGATTTATTTTTAATTTAAATTATTTATTTCATTTTATTTTATTTTGTTCTGTTTATATTTTATTTCATTTATTTATTTAGTTTGTGTGTGTGCGTGTATGTTATTGGCGTAGCACAGAACTTTTCCAATAAAATAATAATAACAATTATCTTTACTAATAATAAAACTGAAAGTCTCTCTTTCTGGATATCTGTCAGGATCTCTGTGACGCGCATAGCGTCTAGACCGTTCGGCCTATTTTCATGAAATTTGGCACAGAATCAGTTTGTAGCATGGGGGTGTGCACCTCGAAGCGATTTTTCGAAAATTCGGTTTTGTTTTTTTTTCTATTCCAATTTTAAGAACATTTTCCCGAGCCAAATTATCATAAGATGGACGAGTAAATTACCAAGTTATCATAACGTGGAACCGTAACATGTTCAAGCCAACTGGCGAGAAATTCCCCATACATTACTTGTAAATATGCAGGCGAACCAAAAGACCTTTTAATTTTCTGCTACGGGCAAAGCCGTGCGGGTGCTACTAGTTATAAATAAAAAAATAAAAATATTTTTGTAAAAAAAAGAGAACTAAAACATTAAAAAGGAAAAAGGGGTTGAGAAAAATTTTGTGTGTGCGTGGGGGGGGGGAGGATTTACGTCACTGAACTTGGGGGGATGGGCACCTGGGCACCCCTGTCTGTGCTTATCACTCTAAAATAAACTGCACTACTTTTAAAAAAGAACTTTTCGTAACCTTGATCATTAATAAAAGGAAAGCAAGATCGAAGGTTCTTCAAAGGAACACCATCAGACGTAAGACATAGCATTGTAAAGAGACATTTCATTTTAAAGCTTATTTTTTCATCTTACATGACGAACAAAAAATTATTATTGATAAAATACTACCTGTTCATCAAACACTCTTTTTACTTCCGTTTACAAAAAAGAAAAGCATTGTATTCGCGAAAAAATGTTCACTCAAAAATCGATCTTAATTTCCATTTTGCTCACCCCTGAATGAATGTTGATTTTTGTTTTCGACCCGACCACACGTGCATATATACCTAAGAACGTATAGATGCCCGAAATATCCTTTTTGACGTTTCCCGAGTTAATTACATTAAGTTTTCTCGTCACGTCTGTGTGTACGTATGTATGTGCGTATGTACATGTGTGCGTATGTGCGCACTAATGTATCTGTATGTCGCATACCTAAAGACCGGTATGTCCTAGAAAGTTGAAATTTATTACGTAGACTCCTAGTGGGGTCTAGTACAGGTAGCACCTCCCCTTTTGGTTGTATTCGGGTGTTTCAAAAGGGGTCTTTTGCATCTCTTTGGGGGAGAATCATTGTTTATTTCGTTGCAAGCTCAAGTGGTGTTATAATTTGGCGGACACTTGGCGATATATCGCCAGTCTTATGTCGCCAAGTTTTGTCACCAGCTTGGCGACAAATTTAGCGATTTTTTTTTTTCAATCAGGTTTCAATGCGGCCATTGTTGGTCATATTTAGAGAGTTAACTCTTGAATCACATTAAAATTGCAATAATGGAGAAATAACATTAAATTGGTGTAAAAGGAAGTCACGTGATACACACATAAGCTCGTTTTAAGATTGATTATCAAATAACGCTCCTAAAGTACATTGCAACAATCAACTAGTCTCGGAGTTTTAGCACTGGAGATTAAGCTTTCAATAAACTTGAGCTTCGATGAAGTTATAAATCATTTTGCAAATCAAAAAGTAAGGAAAGTTACTTTGAAATAATTTCAATATTGTTCTGGGCTGCATAGTTTCAATGCATGAAAATTTGGTTTTGCTGTGTGAATTGTCTCATATTTTTCTCTTTTAATTAATTAGCAAACAATATTCCTGAATTAAAATAATGACTGTTTTTAAAATTTACTCTATTGGTTTTTGCTGTTTCAGCACTTAAAACAGAGTTAATTGTTTTGTAGTTACCAGTTTTGATTCCCCACCTTTTTTTTTCTTCTTTTATTTCTTCCTCTCATTTTTTCTTCCTTTTTTGAGGGGGGGGGGAGCAGGGGCTCGTAGTGATGAAACTGACTAGGGGCCCGCTTTGGCTCTCTGCGGCCCTGACCGTCAATACCTTATACGACAGTGGAGAACAACTTCTCACTAAGTTCAATGTTCATAATGAGTTGTTAGAGTAATTCGCAAGTAGGGGAGGGGGGTTAGGAGAGAGCAATTTCCCTCGCTAAGGCTTTGAGAAATTATTGTATTTATTTGTTTATAATGTACTTCTATGTAAAGTTTTTTTTGGTTGTTTTTCCAAAAAATACCTTCTCTTAAACCCCCTCCCCCTCCCACGCGGTTCCTATATGAGCACCCTGTTCATAGGCATTCTTTTCCTTTTGACCGTAAAATTATTGGGGCCTGATTTTTCGACAATGTAACTGAAAAATTGATTCAGTAACTTCCAGAAATGTTCAAATTCATTTACAAAAAAAAAAAAGGAAAAAGTGAAAAGCATTTCATCAGTTTGAACAAAAGAACAAAAAATAATTCGATCATTTGGTTAGCTAGTTCTGAAAAGAAATTATGTGTGTTATGAATGCATTTTTTCATTAAATTTTCACTAAGTAGGATTTGGCTATAATATTTTATGGCATAGCAATAAAATAGCTACATTTGTTTGGGATTTTAAGTCTTTATGTTCAAAAAGTAAATAGATTTAGGAGGAAAAAAGACTGTTGATACTGACCAATAAAATGCAAAAATATACTTTCCTGAAGACTTAATTCTAATTTAAAATGTTTTATATTCCTGGTACCATACCAGGAGCATAAATGCATTTCATCCATATTAAGAATTCCTGCCCTCAATGTTTCACTAAAAAAATGATAATTTCAATGCTAAAACTTAAAGTCTCCATTCAATATATCTTAACTTTTAATGTTGGTCTTCCAGAGAAGTTGGATGATTGTGACGATGATATGCAATAATACTTATATATAAGCATAAAAGACAGGACCAAGCAAGATTCCTTGTTATTCGCCTTGGTATCTATCCCCAAAGATAGCGGTGTTAAATTACATTCAAAAGAAAAAAAGAAGAGGGAAAAAATGAAAATCAAAGAAAAGATAATATATATATTATATACAGGGTGTTCCGTTCTAACCTGCAAGACCTTTATTTTCGCAACCGTTAGTCCTAGATGTATACTTCCAACTGCAAAAATGTTCAAAATCAGATGCAGGGTTAGGATATTGAAAGTTTGAAGTAAAAATAAAAATAAGTCAAAAAATATAAAATTTAACTTTTTATACGGGCCCCAATTTCTCTACTGTCCAACCACGGATTGTATGGAATTTTCAAACGTCCAGGTGAGACGAATCTATCTGAATGAGGGGGAAAAGTAAAAATATTTGATGGGTGTATTCCGCTCATTTGAATGAGACTCTGCTTCTGCAAAAGCTGACATCGGTAGAAATAATAGATTTTTCCATTTCCGGCTGTAAAACGCACGTTTGTCTTTCCATACAATCCGTGGTCAGACAGTAACTTATATTTAGGGAAATAATATCCATGGAAAAATAATTCCAACACAAAAAGTTTGAAAGTAGTACGACCAATATTCACCGAAATATGAAATGTAGCGTATTGTGACCTTACATCACTTTTCACTCGCCATCAATAACACCTTTTGGGGGGAAATATAGCGATTAACAAGTGTTTAAAATTACAGTTGTGCATAGAGGGTGATTTTTTTAATTATTCGAGGTTTTCTAGTGTTTTTGCGTATCACGGCATAACATTTGCATTTTTTTTTTTTGAATAGCAATGAAAAATATAAATACCTTGTTTTTCTTACTTTGACGACCTGTCATTCTTCTGAAAGAGCGATAAGTTCCAATCTCATCTTCTGTATGGTCCCTTAAAACTTTAAACTGGAATATCTCCTTGAGTTTTGATCGCACAAACGTCAAGATTTTTGTGTTAGTAATAGTTTTTAATGGAGATTATTTCTCTAAATATTAGTTAGAGGACTTGGGACCCGTATAAAAAGTTAAATTTTGTATTTTTTGACTCATTTTCATTTTTGCTTCAAACTTTCAATATCCTAACTTTGCATTTGATTTTGAACATTTTTGCAATTGGAAGTAAGCATCTAAGACTAACGGTTGCGAAAATAAAGGTATTGCAGGTTAAAACGGAACACCCTGTATACAGATACACAGGGGCGGACTGGCCAGGTCGGCTAGTCGGGGATCCCCGACTGGCCCAACTGCTTAGGGGGGCCAACTTAAATAATTGCTCCTTTTTCATTAAACAAATTCTCCTAATAAAAATTACTTAAGTTCTTGCCCTTCAAATACAAGTTGAAATTGTACATAAAGTGAAACGGGACGGATTCTATAGAACTGAGATTGATGCTATACATCAGTGATGCCCAACCCTTTTTAGTTTTACCTCGTGCCACATTTCAGATTAAAACCGAGGAAAAGTAAAGACAATTATAAACCAGAATTTGTTTCCATTATTACTGCATGCTTAATTAAATGATACGAAATTTGGATCTGTTTTTTAGAAATCAATACATGACTGCTTGGCTTATAATTTTGCAACTAGCATTCATAAGACCGAATGAAGATGATCAGTAAGTTTGAAATGTTTCATAATATATTTTGCGTTTCAGAACATCGAACGCAACAACGAGCCACATATAAATCAGCTTCGCGGGCCCCGTGTGGTCCGCAGGCCGTAGGTTGGGCACCACTGCTATACATGATATTTCAGTCGTAGACCAGCTATCTTTATGGATCCATTCCGCGGTGAAATAAATATAAGGCTATAAAAAGGGCTAATAGCCAAGAAAACAACAGTATAAGCACTTGGGATAAGGGAACAACTTCCGAGAGAAATCGAAAATTTGCTCTCTGCAGCCTCGATAATTGTTGACTGCCCACTTAGAATTGGGGCAGCAAATATGATGAGAGGACAATATCCTGGATTGCTGGCCCAATAGGAAAAGGACAACCGCAACATTCACAAATATACTCAACTGGTTGTGACAGATTTAACTAAATGCTGTAAGTTGACAAGAGATTTCATTGGTGTATTGTAAATTATCGTTTCAAATACTTTCATCCCAGAATCGTATACGGGAAAGCAAGTCGAGACTACGATAAACTAAATCTGAAACAGGAAAAAATTTCGTCTTTGAAGGGAGAGCTCCTGAATCTCTCATCACTTCCCCTACACTTTTTTGAAGCTTCGATGTCAAAAAATTCCCTAGGAAAATCTCAGAATCCTCTTCCTTACGTCACCAAACATAGCGTAGAAGTGCGTTTTTAGGCCTTCAATTTTGAAAATTTTTCTAGGGTAGGGCGGGGCTAGTTGAGCAATTTTTTACTTGAGCGCATCTTCAACGATGCGTCTCAGTTGATTGTTATGCAACCTGATGGATTAGTAATGTATCCCTTTTCAAAAGTGTCCACAGTAATTTGTTACTAATAGCACAGGTTTAAGAGTTACAGCTGTCAGAAAGCAAAAAGTCAAACTTGCTCAACGTACCCCATAGATGGGGTAAGTTGAGCAACGGTACGGGGCGGTTTGGGGTCAAAATGTCGCCACCGAAATGTCGCGGCCAAAATGTCGCCGTTCCAAAATGTCGCCGGACCAAAATGTCGCCGGACCAAAATGTCGCCTGTCCAAAATGTCGTCGGGCCAAAATGTCGCCGGACCAAAATGTCGCCTGTCCAAAATGTCGCTGGTCCAAAATGTCGCCGGGCCAAAATATTGCCGATCCAAAATGTCGCCTGTCCAAAATGTCGCTGGTCCAAAATGTCGCCGGGCCAAAATATTGCCGATCCAAAATGTCGCCGGGACAAAATGTCGCCTGTCCAAAATGTCGTCGGTCCAAAATGTCGTCGGACCAAAATGTCGCCGGCCCAAAATGTCGCCGGTCCGAAATGTCGCCGGGCCAAAATATTGCCGATCCAAAATGTCGCCGGGCTAAAACGTCGCCTGTCCAAAATGTCGTTGGGCCAAAATGTCGCCGGGCCAAAATGTCGCCTGTCCGAAATGTCGTAGATCCAAAATTCGTTTATTCAGTTGGTAAGAAAAATTTAAATGTACAAAAATGATGTTTAACACCAAATTTGCAGAATAAATGGTTACTGCCTTTAATTAATGTCTCCGTTAAAAATGGGACTAGACTAACTGAGTTTCATGATAAATTCTAAAAAGATTATTCCGTTTTGATTCGCAACTCTCGGCTGTGTTTCAGCAAACAAATAGAATACAAGCGTTACGTTATCTTATTTTTTGTGACTCGCTATCTACCAACTGTAAAACGTTCTGACGGCGTTCAGTTCTGACGTTCGCTAAATTATTTTAAACTTTTCTTCAAGAATAGTGTGCGTTTGTATGTGACCGATTTTTTGGGGACATTCTACGTCAAAACCTGTAGCAAGAATTCGAACGATACCCGCAAGTACCCATATATGATTTAGGGCTGCGTGGTTTTTTGCGTCAATTCGTTCATGATAGTGAAGTAACTGAACGTTTTCATCGATATGCGCGACTGTCATTGCTCAAAAAATGATGAATGGAATCAAATAAAATGTTAGGAAGCAGCAGGGGGACAGATTTTGGGCTCAATAACACCAGAGGGTGGAGCAATCGAATGTTTTTTCCTTTCTTTTTTATTATCTGTGATTGATATATCTCAAAAAGTAATACAGTAGACCCTCATTTTCAGCGGGTTTATTTTACGCGGTTTCGATTATACGCGGTTGAAGATTTGACGCCTTTATTTTATTTACGCAGATGAGTTTCGGTTTTACGCAGATGCGGCAATGCAAACAGGTAACATTTTCCTCTCTTTCAAAATCCAAGCTCCTAAAGATTGCAGATTACAAGTAACTAACTGCATTTTGGCGTACTAATAATCGAACTTGGGTCCTTGGAGACATTTTATGCGATTGGTTCCAGAGCTTTTTCCATCAGAAGTAAAGTGATTAAACTCACACAGTTCAGAACTCACTGGAAGAAGAGCTTTTAGGAGTGACAAAGGAGGTCAAAACCAACGCGGATACCGACTCCGGTGACACACAACCAAAAACGCTCACATTGAAAATTTTCGAACCATTCGTAGACAATAGGAATGATTTTTCTGATTTGTTAGTGAAAGAAGATTCCATCATGGAAATGACGCAAGTGATCATGGATGAGTTAATGCTAAGCAAAGAATTGGAGGAAAAATTCTTAATGACTACCAAACAACTATCATAGTCAGCTCTTCTTCATAAACAGAACACGAAATTAGTTTGTTTTCTTTATGCATATTGTGCATAAAAATTGATATAAGTACACATTAAACTTATTATACAATTAGTCATCTCTAGAATGAAGTATTTTTTTTAATCTACGGAACCTAATTCCTATTTTGACACTAATATTAGGTCTCAATTTACGCGGTTTCGATTTACGCAGCATTTCCGTGGAACATAACCCCCGCGTAAAGCGAGGGTCTACTGTACAAGGGTTAAGACAAAATTTGGTCTACAAGTATATCTTAAAGGGCGAGTTGCTCATTTATTTTTGGCTTCAGTCATCCCAAAAGGATGGATCACAGAATAATTTTTATCGTTTTATGTGACTGCTATATCTCAAGAAGTAATGCGAGGATTCATACAAAAATGTAGTATACAAGTGAAATTAAACGAAAACAAGCCTTATTTTCGTTCTAAGTTGAGTTTCGTAATCGTTTACGTGAGTCAGTGTAATTAAATAAATAATGAAAAATATACTGAATTTATGTATGAGAGGGTGAGCATGATATCAATAAAATCTAAATTAGCCGTGTATTCCTCAATTTTTGTAGCACTTTAACTAGCGTGAGTGTTAAATAAAAACTGAGTTTGCATTCTTATATAATTTGCGTAGCAAAAATTCACTAATTAAAACAGCAATTTTTTCTGAGAGAGAAAAACTTATTTGTTTATTATTATTATTATCAATATTCTTTTCTTTCTGAATTACCAAGCTATATTGAGCTGGAACTATTACTTTTTGAAACTCATTTTAAAAATAAGTCTAGGTCAAAATTGATCTGAATAATCTCATTGATATCAGTTATTTCACCCTACATTATGAAATTTTTTCTTTTCTATTTAAAATTGGAAAATGTGATTAGCTGACAAGCACTACTTCGCATGCATGAAAGTATCCTCTTGAAAACCTTCAATAAAATAGCTGTTCTGAAATTGTCCCTTGATGTTCTATCGAATATATAAATTTCATGAATGTTGAGAATTGAAAATATTTGTCATCGCGTAGAGTCGTTTTTCAAAAATCTGAGTGAAAGACACCTGTTTTGCAGTTACGGGTTTCATTGATTTCAAAAGATTTGACGGTGAACATTTCGACGTAATTTCAGAATTTTACTCATAAGAGATGGGAGTTCCCACGGCAGTTTTGATCTTACTTTAACCAACGTATATCTCACTGAAAACGTAGTTTTTTTTTTTTTACAGTTCTTAGGGTAATGTTAATAAATCTATGAGAAAATTAAATTTCATTAAGATACTTTTTTACTTTATTTCCACTCTGGCCCGTGATTTCGAATTTTTCCAGTGAAAGGGGAGAGGGAGGATAACGGGCGTATAACCAATGCAAATTTCATAGGATTGCTATAAAAACCACTCCCACTTGTATATAAAAAAAAATTCAAAGTCGAGGGCCATTCCGCCTGATCCCCTAAATGACTGACCTGTCGCTACCGTAATAATATGCTAGAGTGAAGGAGTTATTTGTTTTTACTTCATTACGCCAAAAAATACAAACCGCCTATTCTCTTGCCATATTCAAATTGCGCCTCACTATTCTTTCATTCGCGTTTAGAACAGTTTAGTTTTACTTCCATACCAATTTTTTGTCTGAATCCTTGCGTTACATCTTGATCCTTTATGTTACATCTTGAGTATTATTATTAATCAGATTAAACGAGAAAGAGAATTCCGTTGCAGCAGCCTTTCACATGTTTACGTTTGTAATAGTATACAGAAAAACGTATGTTTTTCTGAAAACTATTAATTTTCTGGAATTAATCTGATGTTTACGAATTAAGATAAGAGAAAACGTTTGGAATTTTTGAAGGAACTTACTTTGAAAGGCAATTAATATTCTTTCGCAACTTTTATGCTGGAAAGCATCGACGTACATTTAAATTTTTCGTACAAATTGAACTAGCGAATTTTAGGCCGGCGACATTTTGGACCGGCGACATTTTGGGCCGGCGACATTTTGGGCCGGCGACATTTTGGACCGGCGACATTTTGGGACGGCGACATTTTGGGCCGGCGACATTGTGGATCGGCGACATTTTGGACCGGCGACATTTTGGGTCGGCGACATTTTGGGCCGGCGACATTTTGTACTAGCGACATTTTGGACTGGCGACATTTCGGGCCGGCGACATTTTGGACTGGCAACATTTTGGGCCGGCGACATTTTGGGCCGGCGACATTTTGGCCGCGACATTTTGGCCGCGACATTTTGGCCGCGACATTTTGGGCGTATACCGTACGGGGCAAGTTGAGCACTTATAATGTCTAGCCAAACCATAGGATAAATGATAACTAGAGATGAAATAAAATTTCTGTTTGACAATCGAATCTTTATTTATAATCTTTTAGTGACAAATTAAAAAATCTTAAAGTTTTTTTTTTCGAATTAACTGAAATGGTTCTGGTTTTCGCATGGATAGTTCCGGATTTTGTTAGAGTTCTCTTGTTAGGAAGAAAAAACTTGCCCTGGTTTTGCATAACCTATGGATGAATCACCACCTTTTAATTTCTTCAAAAATCTTGTCAAAGTCACCCGTTTGATACCGAATTATTTTGCTGCGGCATTCGCACTTTTTCCCTTATCATTGACAGCCTTTGCAGCATTATTCACGTCGTCACATTATGGACTAATACAGACCAAAAGTTGCGGCAAATGAGTTTTTTTTTTACTTTTTTGCCACGAAAAAAAAATAATAATAATAATGTGTACGTATACTTCACTCATTTGTCGAACTGCAATTGAAGATTGTGCGATGAGTTCCCCTCCCATAACCCTTTCTTTTCACCATTTGATGCCAACACATATGGTGAAGAGTTTTCGAGATATATCGATTGCTCAACGTGCCCTTATGCTCAACTAGTCTCGCCCTACACTACACGTTTTTTTTCTTAAGACTGTGAATACTTTAACGTACATACACTCCTAACGTTTCACTATACAGAAAAAACTGCATTTTTAATCTTCAATGACAAAAAAGCTCTGGGTACATTCTGACACTCCTTTCGTCCTCAAAGATAGCCTAAATAAGGCTTTCAATCTCAAAAAAGCACCCCTTGAACCTTTAATACCCTAAAAGATTTGAAATTGACTTAAATTTGAAAAAGATTTTATGATTAAAGTTTCCAGAAACCCGAACCTCGCACACCGTATGTCTCCTATCGTTTTCAAACGAAGCCTTAAGTCGCGTTTTTAGAACTTTAAATTCGAAAAACTTTAGAGAAGTGTCTCCTGACTCTATTTTTGATAACGTCAAGGCTTTCTCCTAAAGTGACCAACGATAGTCTACAATTGAGGGCTTTCATGCAAGAACCAAGTACGCCCAAATTTTTATTTATTTTTTAAAAATTCATTTTTGCGTGTGTACAAGATAGATGTTCCGATTAGTGCAACGACGGGAAAGAAATTTCAGATGAGTCCTCTGTTTGTATTAAGTAATGTGAGAAAGAAAATAGAGTTTCTATTCTACAACTGGTGTTATTTGTTGGTCTTACCAAAAATGAGTGAGTCTGGACTTACCTGATTCTTGAATTAAGGCCCTCAATTGTGTTTTTCAGACTTAAATATCGAAATATTTCTAGACAAAGTCTTTGAACCTTCGGTATCCTCTTAGAGTCACTAAAGATAGCTTAGAATTTCACTTACAGAAATTTCCGTGGGAGTTCTCCGTAACCCTGTTATCTGCGCTATAGCCTAAAATTCATTTTAGCTTCAGAAAAAAAGGCCGAGAGGAAACTTGTTTCCCCCAGACCAAGAAAGAAGCAGTGCGCTTTCAGATGAAAGGGTACTTTTTAATATAAGTTTTGTCACATAAAAAAGGAGCTTTTTTTACTTTTTGGTATACTAGGTGAACACAAAGTCCAAGTATTTTCTATGATATTTAGTTTTAAAATATTGATAAGCTTTTTTGATGCTTAATTTAAAATAAAATGCTAAAGACATTCAGTTATATATTCTGATCAGATTCCTGTGGATAAGTGATTGAAACGAGTAAGTGACGTTTCAGGGACAGGCTTGTGTGAAGATTCTGAAGAAGTGTCGCCAGATTCTCTATAGTACCTAACAAAATGTAGTTTGAAAGTGGGTCGAGTAGACTTCAGTTTTGAAATGCTTCAAAATGAGATCACCGAGCCTCTTTCTCTCTCTAACGTGACCAAAGACAGTTTTGCGTTTTTTAATAGTTCATCGTCGAAACGTTATCGTTGAGAGCCCTCGATGCTTCCCTGTTCCATTAATTTTACCAAGGGTAGCCTAAAATTGCATTTCTAAAACTTTACATTTCGGAGATTTAAGACTTGTAACCATAGTATCCTTCTTTCAAGGCACATAAAAAATGTGTCAAAGTTAACTTCATTTTACGCTTAACAATTTTCTTTTTTTTTTAAACTTAAAAACTTGATTTAAAAACTTAAACGAAAATAGGAACTAGCGGTAGTAGTCGACCGCGGTAGAATAAGATCCGGCACTGTTTAATTTAACTTTTTTAATTTACAGAGGTGGGCCAAAATATTCTTTTGCCGACTGGGCCAAACTCAGCCAACTCAGACCAACTCAGCCACTCCGCCCCTGAAGATACATACAAAACCTGTTGGGTTAAATACCTAAAAAACATCATTTTCTATGAACAAAAATATGACCTTTAAAATAAAAATTCTTAAACTGGGAATACTTAACTTATTTTTCGAAAGAGTAAATCTCCGAGGGAAATTTCTCCTCAAAAATAGCAATATTTCCATTCATTCACTGTATCACAAATTGAAAACGACAATTTACCTATTACCTTTTGCCTCTATAAATGCGTTAGCGTTTGTAGAAATTGAATTTAAAATCGTCTTTCGTTGGAAAATCCAGAAGAAGGGAGAAAAAAAAGAGAATAAAAGAGGAAGTGAAGAAAGACTAAACAAATGGGGAGGGATGGAAGGTCTTAAGATTAACAAAAACAAAACAAAACAGAAGAAAAACTTCGACCTTGCACATTTCATTCTACAGCTTTAAGCATCGCCGCTCTTAAGAGAGGGGAAAAAAAATAGTAAAAAAAAAGCTGTGTTTATTTTACCAGAGATTTTCCTTTGCTAGCCGCTCTCTGTGGGTGAAGGGACAGAGGTGGGAGGGGGGGACTTGATAAGTCCCAGCTCTCCTCTAGTAGCAGAAGTTTTGTTCCCAGGCTTTTCGAGAGCTATTTTTCACGTTTAGCGGAATTGGAATATAAAACTAATTCCCGCGGAGGCATCGGCAAAATAAAATCTTGCGTTTTGTGCAATTTAAAATTTTGCTCCATGAGTTTATTCTACTGTTAAATGATAGCGCATTAATGCGTTTATTTGGAAGTGAGGGAACCTATTCTACAACTAATATTTTTTCAGGTCTTTACGTACCGAATGACTGCTATACAATTTGTTTTACCTGGGCAACATTGTGACGGCTACGAGATCCTAATCACAGTATTGCGAAGCTGCCAGGTTAGGTTTGCCCCAACTATCGATAAGTTCATTCACCACTAGGGTGTGTTCATTTACTGGGATAGGAGCTGACTATAAATGATGTTCCACCTTTTTTCCATCATTTTTGACCCATATCCCCCCTTTGCCGCTAAGTGTCACACTTCACAGTATCCCCCATTTTTTAAAGTGTCACACTTCGCCTCACCCGTTCTTGCCACAAAGTGTCACACTTCTCCTTACCCCCTTCTCACAATAAGTAACACATCAAATTGCCCCCTCCCCCTTGTCAATAAGTGCTACACTTCACCTTCTCCCCTTATCACAAAGACTTACACAGCACCTTAGTCCTCCTCCCTTCGTCAGATTTAACCTTACCCCCCCAGCTTGACACAAAGCGTTACAATTCACCTTATCCACCGTATCAAATGTCACTCTATTTCTCATTTATTCTTGCAAAAAAAAGCGTGTGTGCAAGGTATCGCACTTCGCCTTAACTCAAAGCCCTTATCACAAAACGTTACACTTCCCTTTGCCCCTCCCCTTGTTACAAATTGTTTCACTTTACTTTACTCCCCCCAAAATATCTCACTTCACCTTACCCCTCCCTCCTCTTGACACAAAGTGTCACAATTTACCTTGTCCCCCCTTTAACTCATGTCACACTATTTCTCATTTATTCTTGTAAAAAAATGGCGTGTACGCGCTAAGTATCACACTTAGCCTTAACACAAAGCCTCTGTCACAAATCATCACACTTCCCTTTACCCCCCCCCCCCCTTTTTCTCAAAGTGTTACACTTCACCTTACTCCTCCCCTTCGTCAAAAAGTGTCTCACTTAACCTTACCCCTCCCTCCTCTTGACACAAAGAGTCACAATTCACCTTATCCCCCCTTTAACACATGTCACATTATTTCTCATTTATTGAAGAAATGAATGTTGATAGAATTATTTTGGAAGGCGTGTAGGCGCAAAGTATCACACTTAGCCTTAACACAAAGCCTCTGTCACAAATCATCACACTTCTCTTTACCACCCTACCCCCCCCCCCCTTTTTCTCAAAGTGTTACACTTCACCTTACCCCTCCCCTTCGTCAAAAAATGTCTCACTTCACCTTACCCCCACCACTGTGTCCCAAAGTGTCACATTTCGTCGTACATCCCTCCTTTGTCACAAAATTTCGCGCCTCACTTCCCCCTACCCCTTGTCTCATGTCACGCTTTTTTTCATTAACATATCTCATAAAAAAGCCGTGATGTCATACTGCTTGTTGTCCCTCGTTCTTCCTCGTGTCACAAACTCACAACTTGCTTACTATCACTGCATTTTTTATCTTTGTATTCATGTATTATAATCTTTGCTGTAAGTTCGAAAGTATGATTTTTTGAAATCGGGTCCATCATTTATGCGAGCAATGTACAATTAGTAATATTTTATTGAAACTGAAAAAATATATATTAAAAAAAAATCTCGCTTAGATTACTTAGATTTTTATGTTCGTGTTTTCTTCTACTTACCTAAGTCCAAAACGTTTAAAATGCAAAAAGCGTAAGCGTCCGAAATAAAAGGCTTTGACTGTAGGTAGTTTCGTAAAGGAACAACCTGCTCAAGGCAGTAGAAGAATGAAAAAAAAGTAAATTTGCGTTTCCATTAAATGTGACACTTGAAGGCCACAGACGAATCGAACAATGAAAAATGTCTCTGTGTCAGGAGCACCGAAATCTGTTGATGTAATTGATTAATCATATATTGAAAATTATTTTGGAATTCAGAGAAATTTCTTCTCAGCAGATGTAACTTCACAAGGCAGTATTTGTAAATTTACGAAGCATAATTTTTTTTTGATAATAAGAAGTTCCATATGGAAGTAAACGATTTCTGTAGAAGAAAAGATTTATCTGTTAGAATAGTGTTAATTGCGTGCAAAAAGCCTTTCCCCGTTGTTACGACTAAAGCCGTCAATCTTCTATATATATAAAAATGAATGTTTGTCTGTTTGTCATCCATGAACTCAAAAACTACCCAGCAGATTTGGCTGAAACTTTCATCGTTTGTTATTTTTGGTACTGGGAATGTTTATAGACCAGTTCGAAAAAAATCCGATCGATAGTTCCTTTTTTATTCCAATTTAAGTCACAATCCATTGGATAAATACGAATAAAATTATCGGCTGCATAAATTAATTCGCGTGAAAGATCTCATTGATAAGAAGTTAGCTGTTGCCATTTTTCTTGAGTTTGAACAAATAAATTCTTTCTTTATTGTTTTATGGCTTTTCATGCAACGGGGGGATTTAAAACTTTTTCTATTTGATATTTTTAGCGATTAATTGATCTTGCAAACTGCGTGAGTACAAAATTTGAGTATAGTCACGGCTTCACTTGATACCTGGACCGATTATTATGAAAATTGCTATATATATGTATTTTTCCACGGAGAAGGTGCATAATATGCTCATTGAAGCCACTCGCCACCAGGTGGCACTGCAGAGTAGCAACTTCTGCCCCGTTCAACCGATTGTCATGAAAATCAGTATAATGATGTATTTCTTTGTTGGCGTAGCAACGCGCGTCGGGTACAGCTAGTTGTCAATAAAAATAAATGATTTATGTAACCGTTGTTTCTCTGCTTGAGCACTGTCGATGTAGTGTAAAAGCAGCCTTTTCCCGATGTCACCACTAAAACCGCCAATTATAAAAAAAAAAAAAAGAAAGAAAAAAAAACATTGATTTCTGTAAAAGTAGTTTCTCTGCTGGAGCAGTGTCGTTGCAGGGAAAGCAGACCTTCCCCAATGTCACCCCAGAACCGTCATTTGCCAACAAAAAGCACTTCTGTAAAAGTTTAATTTCTGTAAAAGTTTTTTCTTTGCTAGAGCAGTATCAATGCAGTGCAAACAGCCTCTTTCCCTGGTACAAAACTCTTGGCTGCATGTATCATCATAATATAAGTTTGCAAGGCTAATATATAGTAGATTTTAGTTTATGGATACTCTGCAAATAATTTAACATTTTTTAAATCCTTTTTGAACTCGTACACTTGTCCCCTTTTTTAGAGTTTTTCTTTCTTTTTTCTTTTGAAACATATTTCAGCGATCTTACTAGACTACTTTCAGAACGCCGCACAGTGGTTCAAGGGCGGAAAAAATAGCCATTTTTAAATTTTAAGATAGAAAATATTTCATGCCGTAATTACTTAGCCCTTGAGATGTAGTAACTTACTCCATAACATTTTATTGAAAAAAAATCGTTTTTACAAAAATAAGCCAAGATTGTTGAACAATTAATGTTTTACTTTTTTCGGACGTACCCCTTATACTTCAGTTTTAATTCATTCGTTCAATAAAGGGAACTAAACTTTAATAAAAGTCATTTCTGATTGGCCTTTTTACACATATAGGATGCATATTACATCGCAATTAAAAATTAAAAATTTATCAAAATTGAAAACTACCTGAAAAAAATTATTTTCTAAAAAATATAATGAAAAATATTGTTAAATATACTTTTATCGGCGGCTTCCGGAGGGCTAAAAATCATATATATATATCAATAGCTCAATCCTTCTTGTAAATAAACAACAACATTTTAGCTGCGACCACCTGCGACTGCTGTCGTGACAGATGTTTTTGTTTGATCTTCGCTATTTACAAATACCAATATAGTAAACTAGAAAATAACCCGTAACGGCATGACGGGGGTTAATTACTTTTTTATCAAAGAGATTGGTCATCAAATTTAATATGCTCTAGACTAACGTTTGTCACAGTTTTACTACTTTTCAGAAGAGCATAAAAACGTTTGTTTACTGTTTCCGAAGGTAGCAGCTCTTAAAGCATTCATCAATAAATATAGAGGATTTTTTCAAAACATATTTACGTGGCTTAATGCGGGACACAATTTTTGTACCCGTTTAATATGATTTTAACAAAGATACATATGAGAAGGAAATTTTTAAAACTCATTCGGAATTTTATATAAAAAGTTAAATAACCATTCTGTTCATAAAACATTGAAATTAAAAAATCAAACGTTTGAAATTTCCGATTTCCTTTTCGAAATCATTCTAGTATAAAACTGTTCTCAGCTCGTCAACACTGCCAGAAAATATTGTTCGAGGGTATCAATTGCAAATAAATAAACTTTGCGTGTGGCATACAACTGATTTAATTTACTTTTTTTCTTCGCTAAAAATAGGAATGAATTTGAAATATAGAGAAACCCCAAATTCGCATTTCTCAATGGCCTGAATTAAAAAACATAAAACATGGGAAAACGTAAAATTTGAGAAACGTATAGAAAGCAAAAATCAAATAAGAAAAAAGAAAAACACTTAAGGTTGTTACGATGACTCTTATAAAAGGTAAAAACTCGATATTTTACTAAAAGAATATTATTGTACATACCAGTTTAGATTATTCGAACACATTAAGTTACGAATCCGGGCTTTTAGGTTGAAAATAGTCCGTAATAATGGACAGTTTTTTAGTCATTGGATCCAAAGTAAATGCAGCATCTTCCAGGATTGAAATATTTTGCAAGGTTTTTTCCTGGTCTTTATGATAAAGAAAATAGTCTTTCACTATTTGTAAGCTCTTAAATGCAGTATTGAAAGAAGAACGAGAAGAGGAAACACAACTTGTCTCATCTTCATTGGCGGCTGAAAAGTCCATAAGGTCGGCTACGGATGGAGCAGTAGCATTTCTGTTTTTGTGTATTAACTTTCAACAGAGTGGATTATGTTTAAAAATGCACAAAAGGAAACACGCTGCTTAATTTAAAAACATTTTTTCTCTTCTTTTTAACTGCCAAGGGAAAACGTAATATGCGGGAAATTCACATATAACAAACTTTCCGTCCAGATTAAATTAATATTATTAGTATACGGAAAAACTGAAACCTGATAATAAAAAACGTAAAATGAGGGGGAAACGTAGATTCGGGGGACGTAAAATCGGGGTTTCGCAGTGTATACGATCAGCAAGCGTGAAGATAAATATTACCATACAACAATTTTAACAATTTTCCATAGCATTTTTTGAGGGTATTCAAAGTTATTGAATTTTTTCCACTTTTTTGTCGTTTTGAACCATTGTGCGCCGTTGCGAGCACTTTTTGAAATACAATGTTCAAAACACTTCAAAAAACATTGCTCGAAACAAATATTTCGTTCAGCCCACCATTTTAGTGCACTATTTAAAAACTTTTGAGAAAGCGTTAACGAAGTCTTTTGAACACTTACTCTGAGCACTTTCAAAAAGTAACCTTAATATATATATATATATATATATATATATATATATATATATATATATATATATATATATATATATATATATATATATATATATATAAATCTCAAAAAAAAAATCTCAACATGTTCTTCATCAATGAGCTTTTTTGAACTCGGTTTGATTGAAGTAAATCCGTCTGTGAGTACGGGATCTAAATTACCTTTTGAGTTTCTCCCTAGGAAGGGACGGATACATACTACTATTTTAGCAAATGGGGAAACTGAAAAAATGCTCCCCGTCCCTGCCCTATGAACGAACCTGCAGTTTTGCGTACGAAAGACTTCTCAAACTGCTTGGATGTCAATAAAAAGCACCAAATTGGCCATCAATAATGTACTTGACAGGGAATAAACGTTACAAATTAATTTTCAGAAACAGTGAAAAGAAGTAGTATTTCAAATATTTTCTTTCAAAAATATAATTACAGGTGTCCCTCGTATAACACGTTTAATTCGTTACGCGTAGTATCGAAACCGTGTTATGCGAGACTTCGTTATAAATAGTTTTTTTTTACTCATTTTTTAAGCTAATTATTCACGTACATACCATAAATCATGTCAATATGTTTCGTGTTATACGAGGCTTAGAAATAATGTAAATCAAGGGATGTGTACCGTGTTCTATCGAAACCAAGTTTCATGAAAACAGAGTAAAAACTTATTAGAGTTATCAAACATGAACAGAATGTATTAAACAAAAATAAAATTCCATCTTTTTAAAATATTACCTCCGTGTTTTATCAAAACCATGAAGCATTAAATTCAAGTTTCGAACCGTGTAATATCAAAACCGTGTTATAATAATCGCAAATTTGGTACCGTGTAATATCGAAACCGTGTTGTACAAGTATCGTGTTATACGAGGGACGGCTGTACTGAATTGAAAAGACTACTGAAATCGTTTACATTTTATTCAGAAAGTGGTTGAACCCAATGTGGACGGATACTATTACCGACGGGCCCACTTTTAGCCGTAGCCCCTCCCCCCCCCCTTCCGCGATCCATTCTTTTTCGAACTGTTTAGCAAAATATAATTCACAAGACGCTCGAGTTGTTTACAACCAAAAGTACTAAACTAGCAAGAAAACACTAGCAAGAAAATATCTCCTGAATGTTTTTTAAAACAAACAGGAAGAAACAAAATTTATAAAAAGTGCACAGATAAAAACCGACTTAGATGCTTGATAGACATAATATATCATAAAAAATGCCTTGCCAACCCCTCCCCCTCTCTTTTCCCCAAAGGAGTGTCTTGGAGTAACAATCTAAAGGTTAAGAATCCTTGTACCAAGCCATAATCAATGGCCAAACATCAGGATAAGAATTGCAACACGATAATCTGTACATTTTTCATACTTTTTAAAACTCAGATACCTCCACAACTTAAACAGTATCAAGAAGAAACAAAATTTATAAAAAGTACAATGATAAAACCGACTTAGATGCTTAATAGACATAGTATATCATGAGAAATGCCTTGCGACCCCCACCACCTCTCTTTTCCCCAAATGAGTGCCTTGGGCTCACGATCTAACAGTTGAGATTCCTTGTACCAAGCATAATCAATAGCCAAACATCAGGATTAGAATTGCAACACGATAATCTGTACATTTTACAAACTTTTTAAAACTCAGATACCTCAACAACTTAAACAGTGCAAAAGTTTACTTAAAACAAAATATGAAACTCGACAATGTGCAAATGCGAACTTTCGTATAATGTAAAGAAAATTAGTATTCATAAGTAACTTACGTTAAATGTATTTCGCTGCAGACGAAAACATTTACAGACGATCCTGAAATCAATATCAATGTTGACTAACACTTGTGTAGCTTCGCAGAAATTGGCTCGAGTTTTCTATTGGTTAAATGGCACACGTCATAAAAAGACGTTCCGATTTCATAGCACATATTACTTCCAAGTGAGTTGATGGCTGCGGTGGTTGAAAAACTGAAGCAAAATTTGCTGCAAAAATTACACATTTTTTTTAGTGTACCCATACAGTTTGTAGTACAACCAGTCAATCTTTATCAAGTCATCATCGTTTTAGCAAAGAAAGCAATGATTTCACGAGTGTGCTCAAATGTTTTACGTATATGTTCTCACACCAGTATGTTTGTATTAATACACCAGTATTCAGAACACATTCCGTACTCTTCTGGAATATTTTATTTCTAACAGAACAGCTTCTTAAGTAGGGTCTGGTGGGGGAAAGTGGTCAATGGGGTAACGTGGTCATTCGTCAGATAAATGGCTATAGCTTGGAAATAAATGTTCGAATGAACGTGAAAATTTTATTTTAGGATAGGGCAGTTAGAAACTACATTTTTGATACAAATTTTCACATCTGGCAAAATTTTACTTGGTAAAATAAAATATTTTGTGTGAATATGAAAAATTTTAAAATCCGAACACCTCTTTTAACTTTCTTGGAAAATTTTGTTTGTTAGAATTATGAACAGATTGACTGCACAGGAAGTTTCCTACATGTCTCAAGAACTCTTACTCATTAGCAGTTAGCTGAATCTATTTTGGTTCATTTTTTAGAACAATTTAAATAAGATGGGGTAAAGTGGTCATAATATTAGGCTTAACGAATATTGTCCTTCTAACGTCACTTAATCTTTAAGTATGAGGCAGACATAAATGAAATATTAATTTCACTTAATATGTATTGTTTTTACAGTAAACAGGGTTAAATATACGAGTATATGCGTATGCATACGCATATACTCGTGTAGGCACGTATACATACGTATTCACATAAATGCACCAATAAACGCGTAGTATATGGACATCTGCAAGTATTTTTTGTCTATAAAGATATACGTTCGACTATACACGTCGCTTATACTCGTATAAAGGGGTCTAAGGACCCTTAACCTTCAAAATTTTCGACTTTCTGGAAAAAATATATGTTATGCATAATTTGATTCTGAACAATTTGATACCTTATTTTTTACCATACGCCAAAAACTTTTCAAGTTATTGTAAAAATGCGTAAACTTTCCCCATAGAATTTATGTTAATAACAGCTGTTTAAGCCTCTTTTTCTCAGGTACCGGTTTCTTCGGTTTTCTCGTTTTGCGCGCATAATATCTCAGAAAGTTTCTTATATATTTCTGTAAAACTTTTTATACATGTTTGTCTGGTATATATTTATGATCTGAACCTAAATTTTTCCTAAAAATGAAAGGTAATAAAAATATATATATATACTTTTGCCCAAAATTTTGGAAATTTTTGATTATGACTTGTAAAATTTCAAAAAATAAATAAATAATTTTAAAAAAATTAAGCAAATTTAGGTTCAGGTCATAAATATTAACCAGACAAACAAGTATGAAAAGTTTTACGGAAATATGTAAGAAACTTTCTGAGATATTATGCGCGCAAAACGAGAAAACCGAAGAAACCGGCACCTGAGAAAAAGAGGCTTAAACAGCTGCTGTTAACATAAATTCTATGGGGAAAGTTTACGCATTTTTACAATAACTTGAAAAGTTTTTGACGTATGGTAATAAACAAGGTATCAAATTGTTCAGAATTAAAATATGCATAACATATATTTTTTCCAGAAAGTCGAAAATTTTGAAGGTTAAGGGTCCTTAGACCCCTTAATACGAACACGTATATACTCAGGTAGACACGTATATACGCGTACGTACTCGAAACTCGAGTAGACACTTACACACAAGCATATGATATACACGTACACAGGGTAAGATTAAACTCTTGGGCAAATTCTTAAAAGATGTAAGAGGGGAGTAGAAGAAACAAGAATCATAAGAAACATATGGTCACAAACACAACGCTAACGCGCTACATGCACGCAAAGCCAGAAACTGAGGGATGCAAAACAGGTCACAAATTTATTACACAAAGACAATTTTACACAACATTTTAGATCTTAATAAAAGTGTTAAAGTGATTGATGAAATTTGTGGCCGGTTGCTGTAATACATGCTTTGTTGCGATGCGTGGATTAGAGCTACTACAGGCCGTAACTTTAACATCTGCTTTAAATATTTCTTAAAAACTAAAATGAAAGGTTAAAATCATCTTTTTTTTTTCTTTTTTTTCCAATTGGGCTGTACAAGAGACCCATCTGAAGAGGGGTCTGGGCCATAACCAGACCTAGTGCGCTCCCCTACAATGCATCAGTTTTTCATGTGTCATCATTAAGGCACTGATGCATGACACAGTAGTTTTTTGACGCCCAGTTTCCACCAGGTGAAAGCACCTGGGCTCTCATTGATGCGAAATTGCACAAGGAATTTAATTTTGCCTAGGGAGTTCTAAGCCAAACGAATACCCTATGGATCTTTTACATGCCGCATAATCATACGACATGGGCGCTGATGATTTTCTTCATGTCGAAAATCCACCGACCGGCATCCCCAGTTCAGAACCCGGGTCCACAGACCTGCAAGGCGAGCGCCTAACCATCACGCCACCAGCCGGTCAGATAAATCATGTTTGTGTAACAAATTTGTGGCCTGTTTTGCATCCATCAGTTTCTGGCTCAGTGTGCATGTAGCGCGTCAGCGACCATAAGTTCATGATGATTCTTTGCTTCGTATCCTCTCCTCTCTCACAACCCTTTGGTTTTTGCCCCGTAGCTTGGATTCACTCTGTAAGCATATATGTATATTAGGGGATATACCTGTGTATAGATACATGTATTGATATAAACGTAAATGTACGCATATACGTCTATACTGGTACATAATCGTGTTTGCACGTAAACATACGCATATACTCGTTGCTTCCATACATATGTACGTGAATAGACATGTACAAACACGCACTGGATATATCCACGATATAACTCGTGTATAACCGTAAACGTATGTATGTATACATATATATGCGTATATATGTCTACTATACACGCATATACTCAGGTATGCATGTATATACTCGAGAAAGAAGTGCATACACGTATATGATGTTCGTATATACGCGTATATACTTGTATACACACGTGACACGTATGTACTCGTTTAGACACGTATACTGTAGGTAATCACGTATAAATGCTTATGTATACCCGCATATACTCGTGCATATATTTGTAACTATAAAAATAATCAAAATATACAAATATTACTGTTATTTATAACTGTTTTGCATCAATTTTTTACTATGACCACTTTACCCCATGCTATGACCACTTTACCTCACCCCATGGGGTAAAGTGGTCATAAATACATAGGGAAATGAAAGTGTTATAAAACTACTTAAAACAATATTTTTTACTCTGAAATTCTATGTACCGTGTTCTTTAATAATGCAATGTAAAATAACAACAAAAAAAGTTGAAGTGTTTAAATAATTTATTGTATTTATTATCCACCTAAGTTGAAAACCGACGATTTTATGACCACTTTACCCCACCAGACTCTACACTTTCTTTTTGTGGAGCAAATTCAGAACACGCCTTAGTGCACATTCACATTGAGATTACTTTTTCTGGTACAAAAAGCTCCAAATGCGTTTCCAGTGTCTGCATTTTGTTTGCAATGTAGTTATAGCGGTAAATTACTCCGTGAGTATAAAGTTTTTTAAGGGAGCGGTCTAGAGTGCAAACGCGATACATATTATAAGGAAAGAAAAAAGAAACGAAGATAGGGGCTCAAATATTACTCACTTTAGATAATTTGCTCCCCAAAGGTATAAATATTTCTAAAATAAGTATGAAATCGATGTGTGCTATATTGTGTGAAGTTGATGTGATATCATTTTTCTTGATATTAACACAATGAAATTTCAATATCATCAGCATGTTGGAAATAATAAAGATAAAAAATTAACAATAACATTTTTAAATTTCTAAAAAGATATTCTTAGCACCGCCGGCTGTTCCAAATATCGCCTACATTGTAAATGTACGTAAATAAAAGAAATAATTGCCCAACAATTATCCACTAACTTGAACGGCTGTTCAGGTATGAAGGATTGTGGCGTAAGACACTATCTATGCTGCTGACTGCACCCTCAGCAGTCAAATTTTTCTGCTACTTTATTAGTCTTTGTATGCAGGGGCGGCAAATAGGGGGGTCAAGAGGGGGCGGTCGCACCCCCAAATTTTTTGAGAGGAATGATAAAAAAAACGAGCAATTCAATTTTCGTAAATCGCAAACCAATGTTCATGGAAAAGGAATCTTGCTGGTTCCCCGTAATGGTTGAAGAAACTCGACGTATTTTTAGATTTGAGCTAGTGTTTTCTATGTTTTTAAATAATTAGAAATTCATCAAGACTTTACCGGCCTTTTCAGAACAGAAAAAAACTGATAAAGAATTAAGGTGAATTTTAATTAAAGACGTAAACCTCATATAGGCTAAATATTTCATTCCTGTGTGCTCTGTGTAAGGACGGTTATGAGAGGCTCGTGTAGTGGTGTGGCTGCATGATTTTCACTAAATGCCTTGGTATTTTACATCCATTGTTACGCTCATATTTTGAGTGTGTACATTTAATGAGTGTTCATCACTTTCTTCTGAAAACTCATTTCAACTGCTCAATGAATACGCTACTACTACTTTCATAGATACGTCTTAAAAATACATACTGTTTTTGAAAAAAATATCTCTTTTCTGTGGCCTCTTTAACAATGCAATATCAAGGTGACACAAGAGGGTCTTTAAGACACAACACAAGATGGTCTTTCAAACCGTAAAAACTCTTCTCGATAACTTCAAAGCAGTGATTTTGAAAAACAACTCTTTGAATAATGAAGAAGCTAATATCCTTTACCATGTCTTCATATGAATTTTTATTCGTTTTGTTTGTATTGCGGAGAGTCTTTGAACCAGTGCTTTACTATATCAAAACATCTTCAATCAGCTAACATGAACTTTTGGACTGTTCAAGCTACAG
The DNA here is from genome assembly GCF_026930045.1 of Uloborus diversus. Classification (NCBI taxonomy): domain Eukaryota; kingdom Metazoa; phylum Arthropoda; class Arachnida; order Araneae; family Uloboridae; genus Uloborus; species Uloborus diversus. The sequence goes on along the minus strand of NC_072736.1, from coordinate 155,436,504 downwards.
TTTAAGCTACAATGGTGTGGCTTCCTTCAGTCAAAAGTACTACTTTTAGTCATTGAAATAGAATGAGCAGAAAAAAAAAATACATGGAACCAGAAAATACTTTCATTTTTCAAACAGTTTTTTTTAAATTAATTTTTTAAAGTGTCCGATTTTTCAAACAAGGCGTGGTCTTGATGACGTCACAAATGATGCACTTTGTGGCGCATCTTTCTATCACGTTTCCACGTTATGATAATCAAGAAGCGAATTGAATATTGCGTTCTACGCTTGCTATCAACCATATCGTTGCCAATACACGTGAGTAAAGATGCGAATTAAATATTTTGTTCTGTGAATGGCAACATTGAATGACCTTCCATCATTTGTGATGTCACACGACAGAAGTGTAAACAACGAAAGCGCACTGATTTAAGTAATTTTTTAAAAATATTAAACTAAAATAAATTATTTCAACCAAGCGTGGATCTTTTCAAAAAATTCTTACTCCAGAGAATTTTTAAAAAGTGCAAAGAATATTCAAATAAATTTAGAAGAGGTAACCAAAATGCACTTGATGATGTAAAGTCAAACCTTGATTTAACATATTGTATAAAATAATAGATTCAGCTTCTAATGAAATTAACACAAGATTTGATGATAAATATTTTTCTGCATTGTTGGCTCTTTATTTTCTGGATTGGATGTTGAAAGCAAAAAATGAATTGTTTCAATTATGAGTAAAATTTATCGCATGAGGCAAGAAAAATCGTTCAGAGACTAGCCTAGAATAGACTATTTAATAATGAAAAATGAAGATCATCACAATTTTTAAAGTTACTAGGGTGATTTTGAAGAGCAAGATGTGAAAGATGTGTTTTCGTACGTAACTTTGTTACTTCAATTATTTTTCAACTTTCCAATCAGTTCAGTTCGTAGAGAAAAATCATTTTCGTGTTTTAGGAGGTTAGAGAATTATTTTCGAAACACAATGGGGAAAAAAATTTAGCTGAAAAAAAGAGCATGATGCTGGGCATTGCTGGATTAGTAACAAGATTTCATGTTCTTCTGTATTTTAAAAATCAAGCATAAAAACTTTATTAAAAGGTGAAAACTGTAGTACTAAAACACTTGGTATGATAACATATTCTAAAACGAACTACAAATTTTTTCATAAAAATTTAATTTGCTTTTGAACACTTATTTTTATTAATTCTAAACCCATATCATGACTACTTGCTGTTAGTCAATATGTGTTTTGGTTCCATACTGTGGTAATTCATATTTAAGAAACTCGACCCCCCAAATGAAATGCTGAAATGCCGCCCCTGTTTGTATGTACGATAGAGTTTCAATTACCCAAACTCCTACTGTACGTAACTGCCGAATCGCATTCCGAATTGCAGAGAAAAAAAGTTAAGAAAGGTATTAAACGAGCTGATGTGTGCATCACATGACTTCGTTTTACGCCAATTTAATGATAATAGTTCCTTGGAGTAAGCAAAGAAACGCTTTAAATATTTGTACCCCAAATTTGTTGCGAACTGAAGCAAAAAAACATTTTGCATGGATTAATTTTCCCAATATTGGACTTTTTAATGTGAGTCAATGATAAATCTCTCAATATTGGCAATAATCGCCAAAATAAAACCAGATTTTAAAAAAAACGCCAAATTTTTCGCCCAGGTGGCGATCAAAAGCTTGGCGATATATCGCCAAGTGTTTGCTAAATTATAACACCACTTGAGTTTGCATTGAAATTAACAATGATTTCCCCCCAAAAAGGTGTAAAAGAACCCTTTTGGAACATCTGAATGCAACCAAAAGGAGAGGTGCACAACTAGATCCTACTAGGAGTTGACGTACTAAATTTCAACTTTCTAGGACATACCGTTTTTGAGTTATGCGAGATACATCCGCACATACACTCATACGCACATACATGCGTATACGTACAGACGTCACGCGGAAACTCGTTGTAATTAATTCGGGGATGGTCAAAATGGATATTTCGGGTCTATACGTTCTTAGGCATATATCCACGTGTGGTCAGGTTGGAAAAAAAAAACTCAACATTCCTTCGGGGGTGAGCAAAATGAAAATTAAGGCATATTTTGGGGTCAAAATTTTTTCATGAATACAATACTTCCTTTACTTCGTAAAAGGAAGTAAAAAGAGATAGATTATGAAGCTAGAGTGTAGACGCAATGCGAACATTATTGCGATGATGAGTCCCCGTCTTATAGTGCAGTTCCATTATTAACTTATGAAGTATAGCACTTGAAAGTACGCTGAACAGGTTTAAGTGCTGACCATTCATTAAATTAATTAAAAGCTCTTTTTGCTTAAAAAACGCTTTTCTCCCATTTTCAGCACACATAGTTATTAATTGCAACATATTTTAAAATCCAATTATCCAAATCTTTGATTATCTGTCTGGGGTCCGGTCTCAACTGATTCGAATAATTGGAGCTCCATTATATTTCACTTTCTTACCATAAACCTATCATAAACGCAGAATGAAGTGGTGCAAGTCATTTAAAATTACTTAAAAACAAGTTATAAGTAACTTTGTAAAAACAAGTTATAATTAACTTTGTAAAAACAAGCTATAAGTAACTTTGAAGTAAAGTTGATGCATAATGCAAAAAAGTGCCTATCTTCAAATACAAATCCTGCTCTTTTAGTTTAAATCTAGGCAGTTTTGATTTTTTTGCAGATGTGTTTTTGGTGCACTTTTAATTACTAGAAAAAATGTAGAATGACAGTGGCATTCGTCATTAAAGGTTATTTTTTTAAAAAGTTAGAATTAACTTTTAATAAAAGTTGATGAATAACTTTAAAAAAGGATCTATTAAAGGACAAATTCTGCTCTCAAAGTTTGAATCCAAATAGTCTTGATTTTTTTTTTGAACAATCACGATTGCTTATTGTTCTCACTTGACTGTTCTGGCGTCCTTTGATTTTATTTTCCCTCCGCCTCCCTCTGCAGCAACACGTCGGCCGGCCTCAAGATGCTGCTCCTCTAGCGAAAACCGTCTCCAGGTTGCGTCAATATCATACACTTACACGCATACATACACGCACCTACACACACACACGAACACACACACACACAAACACATACACACACACGCATACATACAGAAACCTACACAAACACACACACACACCTACACATACACACAATTACCCAAACACTCATGCCTGCACACAGACACAAACACACATGCCTACACACTCATACACATACCCCTCCCCCCACACACACAAACACACATACACATACCAAGGAAGTTAGCTGAACATACCCCCCACACAAACATACCCCCTCCCCCCACAAACACACACGCCTACATACACACACACACACTCGTGATTGCGAAAAACATAATTTGATTAAGATGTCAAAGTTCAAATTAATGTTTTTTTTTTTTTTTTTTTGCATATATGCTTCGCAACACTTTTATTGACTCGAAACAATGTAGAATGACAGTGGCGTACATCAATTTAAGTTACTTTTTAAAAAGTAACACGTAAGTTTTCATAGAAGCTAATGCATAAGAATAAAAACGTACCTATATTTCTTAAATCTCTGTAGTCTTGATTTTTTTGTTGCTCAGATATATTTTTGCAACACCTTCATTAACATGAAACTCTGTAGAAGGACAATGTCGCACGTTATTTAAAGTTACTTTAAAACAAGTTACAAGTAACTTCAAATATGTGTTGATGCATGATGCAAAAACGTACCTATCTTTAAATACAACTCCATGTAGTCTTAACTTTTTTGCCCAGATATATTTTCGCAACATCTTCAATTACTCGAAACAATGTAGAATGGCAATGGCGTATGTCAATTTAAGTTACTTTTCTAAAAATAACAAGTAATTTTTTATAAAAGCTGATGCATAAGAATAAAAAAAAAGTACCTATGTATATTTTAGTTTAAATTCTGCTCTTGAAGTTTAAATCACTGCAGTCTTGATTTTTTTTCTTGCCCAGATATATTTTTGCAACACCTTCATTAACTTGAAACAATGTAGAAGGACACTGGTATACGTCATTTAAAGTTACTTTAAACCAAGTTACAAGTAACTTTTAATATGAGTTGATGCATGATGCAAAAATGTACCTATTTTCAAATACAAATCCATGCAGTATTAATTTTTTTGCCCAGATATCGTGGGGTTACAAGTGAAACACACTAAGTCAAAAAACTTGATTTTGAGTAAATGCCGATCAAAGTTTTTTTTTCTTTGTCTACTTTGGTACGGCTATTATTTTATCAAAAAAGTTAAAACACTGGCATTTTCTTCAAAATCATGGAACGGTCTTGGTTCTCAAAGTTTATTTTTTATGTTACACTAACGATGCATACGGTTAGAAGTAATTATCATCAATTGCATGACTATGTGATTACAAAACTTTGAAATATAAAAGAAGAATAATAAGCTATGACTTAATACATTTCGCCAGTCAAAAAAACTGATTTCTGTGATCAAGAAACGCTAAAATTCCGAAAATCAATTATATTTGACTTAGCGGGTTTCACTTGTAACCCCCACGATATATTTTCGCAACACCTTCATTTTCTCGAAACAGTATAGAATGACTTCCTCCACTCTCAATCAACCCGCGACAAATAGTGTTGTGATAATCACAAGCTTAAACAAATACCAACGTAATGAATGGAGGGACACCGCTCTGTAAAACTAAACCCCTAATTCTATAAAAGTCGACACCTATCGTCAGGGACCACCCAGGAAGCATGGAAAACGTCGGCGCGCCGTCGCGTCGATCATCGAGAACGTGGCTCGTGCCACGAGTTTCCTCTTTTCTAAGGTTTTCGAGAATAATTATCTCACTGCTCGCTTTTTTATGAGTGTTTGGGCTTCTGAAAACTTATATCTGAATCTTTTTTCGGCCACAGACCGCGGCTGTGCCGTGTCAGAAACTCAGATAGAGCGTTCACCCGCGAAAAAATGTTGCTAGGAGACGGCAAATGAGCGGAAGTTAATAAATCGTTTGAAATGGAATGAGGTGTTGGAACATCGTTTTACAAATTATCATTCGTGTGACAAGTTTTTTATGATGGGGTTCTGCAGTCATGAAAATAACTCAGGAGGTGAGTTACAGTTTTAATGTTTCAATTTCATGCTTGAATTCGTATAGCTAAATGATTTTGTGTTTTTTGCATAGACTGAATATAATTGAACTCAGTTTACTGTTGTAGACTGCATTCTCAAATATGTAAAATAAATCGTTTGAAATAGAATGAAGTGTTAGAACATCGTTTTACAAAGTATCATTCGTGTGACAAGTTTTTTATGATGGGGTTCTGCAGTCATGAAAATAACTCAGGAGGTGAGTTACGGTTTTAATAGTTCAATTTAATGCTTGAATATGAAAAATCTAAATGTTTTTGCGTCTTTTGCATCGACTGAATGTAATTGAGCTCAGTCTCAAACAATCGTAAAGTCGATTCTTTGAGACTGAGATCAATTACTGCAGACTGCATTCTGAAAGAGTTTAATAAATCGTTTGAAATGGAATGAGGTGTTGGAACATCGTTTTACAAATTATCATTCGTGTGATAAGTTTTTTATGATGGAGTTCTGCAGTCATGAAAATAACTCAGGAGGTGAGTTACAGTTTTAATGTTTCAATTTCATGCTTGAATTCGTATAGCTAAATGATTTTGTGTTTTTTGCATAGACTGAATATAATTGAACTCAGTTTACTGTTGTAGACTGCATTCTCAAATATGTAAATAAATCGTTTGAAATAGAATGAAGTGTTAGAACATCGTTTTACAAAGTATCATTCGTGTAATAAGTTTTTTATGATGGGGTTCTGCACTCATAAAAATAACTCAGGAGATCAGTTACGGTTTTAATGTTTCAATTTCAAGCTTGAATTTGAAAAAGCTATATGTTTTTATATCTTTTGGATCGACTGAATGTAATTCAGCTCAGTCTCAATTCTCAAACAATCGCAGAATCGATTCTTTGAGACTGAGATCAATTATTGCACACTGCATTCTCAAAGAGTTGAATAAATCGTTTGAAATGGAATGGAGGTGTTGGAACATCGTTTTACAAATTATCATTCGTGTGATACGTTTTTTATGATGGAGTTCTGCAGTCATGAAAATAATTCAGGAGCTGAGTTACGGTTTTAATATTTCAATTTCATGCTTGAATTCGTATCGCTACATGTTGTTGTGTCTTGTGTGCATCCATTGATTGTAATGTAACTCATTCTTTTAAGAATGTTATACGCAGCACCAAGGGCGCCTATATGCAAAATTTTAAGGGGGGGGGGAGCTCAGATATTTTCCCTATGGTTTAGCAGGATATTTTCCCCATAGAAACCAATTTCAGTACAGATTAGAGTTACTAAAACTTGACATTTTTAATAACTTATTCATTAACGGCTGGAGAAGAAATGTTTTTACATTTGTGCAACAAAAAAAGTTCTAAAAGGAAGAAAGTTCTGATTTCTAAGGGGGGGGGGGCTTGAGCCCCCACTTGCGCCCCTTTGTGGGTGCCCATGCTCAGCACTTTCTCTATTTTAATAAGGTGACAACCGTTCTTGCCTTCATAATTTAGACAGTGAAGAGGAAAAAGATGCAGATGTGCTTTTCTAAGTTTTGTGTGAAACTTACATGTGCATTTAAAGGAGCTTAAACATGTTTCATCGCATAAATTAGCAGATTTAATTTATTAATTAGCGGTTTCTTTTTGTCAGTAAAATGTTTAACTATGGGATTTGGGAAGGGGCGTGCACAGGGGAGGGGGGGGGGGACACACACCTGTTGGCCCGGGCCCGAGCCTGAAGGGGGGCCCAATATTTTTAAAACTAGGCGTGAAATATAGGGGTAAATATTATGGAGGGTAGCCCGGAAAAGTCATTTGTGACGGGCCCCAAAATTTCTGTTGTTGGAATTTCTGTTTGGTTGCTCTAGTTATCGACAGGATTTCTATGCAGAATATTTCGACTTAATAAACTATTTTAACATAAGAAATTAATTGTATGCATATCAATAATTATTGTTGTACATATTTATATTCAAGTAATAGGGCTCTTAGTTGAAATACACCGCCAGCTCATTCAATTCCAGCCGAGGACTGCAGTTTCGTGCTTATTAGCACTCATCAGCCCGGCATAGGAGTGACTGAGCTGGAGGTGGAAAACCTCTTAAGGAAGCCAAGAGTGCCAAACAAACTGGTAACTAATATAGAATTAGCACTGATCAGACGGGTGACCGAAACAATGGTTCGGTTCAACTCGAATATTGAAGGCAAGGCAGGTATATTCAGAAAGTTACAGCCCTATAGCCAGGGCTAAGGCAAAAATACGTGAAATATACCGCCAGCTCATTCAGTTCCAGCCGAAGACTGCAGTTTCGTGCTTATTAGCACTCATCAGCCCGGCATAGGAGTGACTGAGGCTCCTTAAGAGGTTTTCCACCTCCAGCTCAGTCACTCGTATGCCGGGCTGATGAGTGCTAATAAGCACGAAACTGCAGTCTTCGGTTGGAACTGAATGAGCTGGCGGTATATTTCACGTATTTCTGCCTTAGCCCTGGCTATAGGGCTGTAACTTTCTGAATAATAGGGGCCTTAGTTTTAAAAATTACTCCCCCTTGTCCCGACTCTTTGAAACTTATAGGTAATTTTTTATGAACTCATAAATCACAAACACACCTGAATATTATTGTATTTCTAAATTTAAATTCTATTTTCAACAATAACTCATTTATTCCCTAAATTAAACTACTTTTGTCATAATATGTCAAATTCTTGTGAATCTTTTCAATTTTAAAATATGGCTCTATGAATTTGAACTTGCACATTTATTGACTATTACAAGTTATTCAGTGAATGCTGAATAGGCTCAAGTTTACATTCAGAGTATTGATCACATCTTAAACAGCTTTTGTATATTTTGAGGTGTGAAGACTGGACTGAGGACATTCATAAACTTTTCTTATTTACTAATTTTTAAATTTACTCAAGGACAGTTGAAATGCGTAATTGGCTGAACAACTAATACGTAAAGGGTGTTTTTTTTAGAGGTGGAGAACTTTAGGTTAAAATAAAACACAGTTAAATGTTGTTAATTGCCATGAATGTTGCTTTATTCGAAAGATGATTCTTTTGCCATTTTTATTTAAATATGATTTCTGGCATATGGTCACCTCGGCTGGCTCGGAGAAAGTCCAATTGGAAAGTCCAATTTGCTCACTTTTTGCAGCAATAGAGGCCGTATGTCAGTAATAAGGTGGCGAATGTTCTCTTCCAAGGCGTCAATCGTCTGTGGCTTATCGGTGTAGACCTGAGACTTCACACAGCCCCACTTAAAATAGCCCAGCGTAGTTAAATCGCATGATCTTGCAGGCCAATTCACGAGTCCATTACGCGAAAATATTCGTTCACCGAACGTTTCTTTCAATAAATCAATTGTGACACGCGCTGTGTGGAATGTTGCACCGCCTTGTTGTCTATTCACGATGAAATGGCAAACCGAACTGAACACAAAATAAGTGACAGCTATCAAAATGGCTCACATATCAAACAGTGTTGCCAACTTAAAGTTCTATACCTCTAAAAAAAAAACACCCTTTACATACGAATAATCGATTTGCATACTTATAAATGATCTGCGAACCTCTAATATTTTAGAACTTAATAGTGCAACCTGAAATTACTTTCTAGGTGGTGTTTTTTTCCTAACCGTCCTTATATTGTAATAAACAACCGTATTAATATTGGAAATAAATGTTGAAACCGGGAGGGGGGGGGGGGTGTGCTGACTTCAAAAACTCCTCTCTGGCAATGCCATTGAACTTGGGTAATTTGGTTTCTTCCAGGGTTGGCTTTCTGCCGGCAGAAACTGGTTTCTGCCCTGCCGGTGGCAAAAACTGGTTATGACCGGTAAAAACCGGCAGAAACTGGCAAAAATTAAAAAGCATCTTTATTAATTCAAGTAATTACAAAATTATATTTGTTTAAGTAAACTAAAAAATGTAATTCCATTTCATCATTGTAAAAAATAAAAGTAATTGCCTTAGATTTAGTTTGATCAGAAAGAGAACTGTTTTACTGCAGATGCTCGTAACAATTGTATTAATCTAAAGGATGAGAATCTTAAGGGCACTTAAGAAAAAGAAGTGACATACAGATTTAAACAGGCAGTTACTGGTTGACATTTGCTAGCTTATACACGTCATCTAAAATCCTTGGGATTAAAATTATCATGTGCTCAAGAAGAAAATGCCAGAATTTTACTTGCCGATCCTCGATTTTATACCTAATCTCACAGCTTTACAAAACAAATTGACCCTATTTCCCAAAACTTATTTTTCCAGTCAAATTTTAAAACCACCCCAGTTACTACATAGTGGACCAGTTTAAAAAATATATACAATTGATGAAAGTTTCGTGAATCTTTGCTGGATCCTTGATGGCTTTGCCATCTAGTTCTTCTGTTGCGAGAGTATTCTGTTATTTGTCCTCTATTCATATTAAATTAAGAAATCATTTATATTTTCAATCCACCTTTTCTTAGAGACAGCTGCAGAGTGCAAAAAATATAATGTTTGATTTTTAATGATATTGTAATTAAACTGTGCTTTGGCTAACATTTCATTATTTTCCCATGCTAAATTCTTATTGGGTATCAAAGATTTCTTTTATGTCATTTTTTGAGTTTTTGCCAGTTTCTGCCACAAATGTGGCAGAAAGGGGTTTTTGCCATGCCGGTTTTAACCGGTTTCTACCAGTGGTTTTAACCACCTCGGCAGAAACTTGCCAACCCTGGTTTCTTCCCATGAAAATTAAAACACTCATGAAATATATATTTTTTTTTAAATATTAATTTGCTGATTCTAGAAAATATACTTCTTTGAATGTGAAGATTGCAAATTTAAACCTCTTGGGATCTGCTTCTCTTTATGACCGAACTTTTCACACATTTTCAGAAAAACTTTCGACACAGTAGATCTTTCATCAAAGTGCCTCTTGTTGTAGAAAAAGCAATTTTGTTTTCCTATACTTTTTTGTATTATTGCCTTATTTTTATGTTTGCTGTAAATTAAATCTGCATACAATACTTTTAGTACAAATTTATGATATTGCCTTGAAAAATTTTTTTTGCCTTGAAAAGTACTTGAAAAGTGCTTGAATTTTTTTCTCCCTGAAGTGTATGAACCCTGTATGTGAAAATTTGGCCTAAATTGGAATTAAAAAAAAGAAATACTCGTTGAATTTTTTTCAAACTGATTTGCAAACCTTTCCGGGGCTAAAAGAGAGGTATGTACTGTGAAAATTTAGCGAAATCGGCCGAGTAGTTCTCGAGTTTTGCGCGTTTAAACAAACAGACGCTTTTGGGAGACTTCATTTTATACTATGTAGAAATGACATCAGAGCGTTACTCGATCAGTGAATTGGCTATTATAAAAATGAGGACGGCTCGACAACGATAACAAACACATGAATATTCCAGTATTTTGTCAGAGAAATTGAAACATTCAACTAAAAGCTGTAAAAATACTAACGACATAAAAAACACTTTTTGTGTATATTCATCTTGTGAGTAAAATTACTTTTAATTCCTTTTTTTTTTCAGGCCTATTTTTATCATTATCTTAACAGGAATTTGTTTTTAAATCTGATTCAGAAAAGGGGAAGAATTTTCATCCCCCCCCCCTTGATAAAGAAGAAAATAATAGGCAAACGCTGAGCTGAAGATCTAACTTGCAACATAGTTTAATTTACGTAAAGTAAAAAAAATCCATTCTTGAAGGGGAAAAAAGTCACCTTAAACTATCATAGTGAATATTTTCTTTTTTCTGCTCTGAAATGAACTGAACACTTCACTTTCAGATAATGAAGCTCAGAAATTTATAAAAGTAATTTATTCAGTCGGATGAATGCAAATTGATACAGGAGTTTCGCAATCCAAAAAAAAAAAAAGAGAGAGAAAATATCAGATGCATTAACATTTTTTTGGATAACTAAAGATCAAAGAAGAGTTCTGTTTAAAGTTTGTTAGAAGAACAAACGTTAGAGTTGAAAGAATACGTAGTGATTCCCTTTTTTCTTAAATTACTAACATAAAGTAATAAATAATTTCAGTTCCGTTAATTTCTATTTTAACATCTTTTAGCCTATTTTCCATAGAAATGAATCGTGTTTTTATTTAGCTTGTTTTTTAATAACTAATAATTAGTTTTCATTAGTATTGATAGACTGAATTGATCTACAGTAAAATTTTGACACCCCAATACTTAAGAGATCCGATGCAATTACCGCAATAGAGGAATATCATGTCATTTAAATGTCATGCATTTAAATGTCAACATATGATTGATGTGATATGTTTATAGCACAAAGAGGTATTTTTTATTATAAAATTGGTTCAAATCATATGAAATGGAAGCTGGATAGTGGAGAGCCTAGAATATACGAGGGCAAATCAAAAAGCTTTTGCGCCTATTTTTATTCGCCAAAAACAGGTATACAGGTATTTACAAATATACGTATCGTACTGCGTACCTTACATTATTTCTCCACATAGTCACCACACCAGTTCAGACTATCTTTGTCCTATCGCAGCACTAAATTAGAGATCCCCTGTCGTAGAATTCTTCCTGTTGCCTGTGGAATCACCGTCAGACCGCGTTCTTGGTTTCTGTCCTGCCAGAAACTTCTTCAGTGGACTGAAATCGTAAAAATCACTACGGGCAAGGTCTGGACTGCAAGTGCATTTCCCTGTGAATTGCTATGGGCTTTTGTCCCTTGCTCCATACAAAACGAATAACACTTCGCAGCTCATAAGCTGTGGACGTCTGAAGACGGACCGTCATCTTAAATGACTGATCGCAGCTCCGCTCTTCCGAGCAAAAAGCAGATACGGCTGGTACGGTTCAAGGAACGGTCACTCCTGAGAATGCATATGTTCACTTTGTATTCACAGTCGTATTTTAGCTTAAAAAAAAATAGGCACAAAGACTTTTTGGTTTGCCCTCGTATTTGATTTGTTAGGAATAGTTATACATTTCAAACTTGTCATGAAAAATATTTTTATATTACGAAGGGGATAAAAGAGAAATCCCTTTCTGTTACTGAACGAAATTTGAACTCATCATTTCAAAGGAATAAGAAATAGTAATCATTCTTGGAAAAAAATTCCGTTGTTTTTTCCCCTTCTTTTGTTTTCATTTTTTTTAGTTTCAAAATGCAAAAATATAGTTCAATTGAAGGGCGACTTAAATTAAACTGCCACACAAATTCAGAGAGACCCATGATGTTATCGTTATAAAAGAATTTATCATTGTATCGGTTATTACTGCAGCTACGCTGTATGCGTTTGATTTTCAAGAAGGATAGTGGATATTCGTAAGAGTGGTGTTCCTTTTCAAGTAAATAATGATTTTTGATGGATTTATTTCTTTATGATTGATCATGGCGTTTTAAAAACTGGGCAGTGGTTCATTAGTGCTTATCTTCCATGTAGTCAAATTCCAGTAATAACTATCTGAAAACAAGATGTATTCATGCAGTGACAAACAATAAACAAAATTCAAAGTTTGTGAGTGCACTAAAAAATAAATAAAAAAAAATTTAAAGTAAAATGGTAAAAACGCTGTTACACTGAATAAAAAGAACGAGATACAAACAGCAGGACTCGAACCTACATGACCTTTGTTCAGAGAACGGCACTACTAACCTCGTACCTAGTAATTGCAATAACCGGTATACCGAATACCGGTATTTCGATTATTTTTGCAATTTCGAAATACCGGCATTTTCGGTATTAGCTGAAAATAATAACTAGTTTTAATTAAAGAATTTTCAATTTAACTTATTAAATATCTACTTATATTTTAAATGTGCATCTCTTTTTCCATGATACAGAACCAAAACCAATCTATTGATGTAAAAAATTTGGCTTCAAAATCACAAATTAATAGAATATCATGAAACAAAAGTAGCGGAAATATTGCAAAATGATATTTTCATTACTAGATGGTGAGATGAATAGCATTTTTTTTTTTACACCATGTTTTTTTTTTTTTTCTATTTCCCTGATCCCTCACTTTCCCTTTTGCGGAAGTTAATTTCGAGTGTAATTTCGAATGTACAGTCTGAGTAAAAACTTTAAGGCCAGTAAGCTTTTTTAAGAAGTTGGACACATCTTAAACTTATTATCAAAAAATCATTTGAGTGACAATTATTAACCTTAAATACAAGTAAAAAAGTCAAAAAATTTCGTTTGTAAGTATTTCTATATTAGAAAATATTACCCATCAATATTTGAGCCTGAGTAAGATCTTTAAGGCCAACAAAGAAAAAAGCATATGAAGACAAAAATAAAAACATTTATGAGCTTGTTTAGAAGGCATTCCTTCAAATTGCTTAAATATTTTTGTTTTCATGGATAAAACTATTTTTGATAACGTTCGGGGTCTATTTTATGCCATTCATCATCGATAGTAAATTTCAGCTCTGTTTGATGAAGTAAAATGTCTCCCATTTGCATAAACTGATCTTGCTAAGTCACCCCATAAGTACTCTATTGGGCTAAGATCTGGAGACTTAGTTGGTCATTTCGAAGTTTTAACATTGTTGACTTGGAACCAATTTTTTTCACTGTTACTCTAATGGACGGGTGCATTGTTTTGCTGATATTTCAAATTTTCTAAAGCAATAAATTCAGTATTTGGTAAAAGATGGCTTGCGAGGACATCTTGATATGCTTGTGAATTCATTTTACCTGAAACAAACATAACTGAGCCCGCACCATTGTAATAAAAGCCATCTCAAGTCATGCTGGAGTCTCCATCTAATTGGCGCTAGGAGAATATTTCCTTTTCTTTTCGTAAATCATGCCAATAGTGCTTCCATCTGTCTGGTCCATCCAAATTCTACTTCTTTTCGTCAAACAAATTATTTGTAACCATTGGTTACCCGATGTCATGATTTCTTGACTAAAGTTTAAATGCCATATGTTGTGTCTGATTAGTAATTGAGGCTTAGGCAATTTTGCTGCATAAATTTCACACCTTCTAATTGCGTTACTCACCGTTTTTGACAAACATTCAAACATAATTTTTGAATAAGTTTCCTGATTGAGTACTTTGCAGATGAGGAAAGTTATCAAACTCCTCCTCCATCACGCGAAGGCAAAGCTTAAGGTCTTTTCCCGGTGTTCTTCTTACCATAACTGTGTTTCAATTAAAAAAGTTTTTGACTTCAATCTTAAATCTTAAAATTTTTTTCGCAATAGTACGCCTAATCATCCCCGCTAAAGAAAAAACTTCAATCTGCTCTCTTGCATGAACAGTTAACTTCTTACCTTTCGATATTTTCACAAAGAAAACCAAAACTTTGAAGAAATTGAGGACAAAACTACAAAATGAAGGGTTTCCATAATCTTGTTAACTGCGGTGATATTTATTCCAGTATATAAGCCTGTAGTTTAAAAAAAACTAGTGTCCTTAAAGTTTTTACTCAAGCTAAAATACCAACTATGAATATAGAACTGTTTTTCTGGTAATTGCATACTTTACAAATCCTGTCTGTTGTGTTATTTTTTATAAATGAACATTAATAATTAATAATACAATAGCATTAAAATCAATTTAGTTTTATTTTCTAGTTTTCACAAAAAAATTTAATGGCCTTAAAGTTTTTACTCAGGCTGTATTTGTTCTACGAATAATTCATTCCAACCTTCGATTGCAGTAATACTTTATGATATTTTTAAAAATATTTGTCTCAATTGTACTGAATTTTGGCAAAAAAGACATTTTCCTTGTTAGTAAAACAAATGGTAATTGTTGTCACCGGTATTAGTTTGTTGTCATGTCTCGCTTTATACTTGGCAAGATAACATTTAGAAATTATATAGTACCTTGAAAATTTGCATAGAGGTTAAGCATAATCATTTGAAACATATTTTCAGATATTTACATCCTTGTAATTGTAAAGAATTTTGAAAAGAACGCGAAAATGAATGAGAGAAACTAACATAATTAAATTTACTCAAGTTTATCGTAAATTTCAAACCAAAGGGCTAATAATAAAAATCAAACACAAACCTCGTCTGCTCAAGAGAAAATGATGTTAAAATTGGAAAAGTATCGTCTCTCGGGAAAAAATTACAACTAGCTATAAATTAAGAAAAAAATAATAAATACACACAATAAACACACACACACACACACAAAAGGATTTATCCAAAAATAACATGCAAGGGACTGAAATATTTGAAGATGACATACTTTTAGACAATTAGAGGAGGTGTATCACGCATTGACAACAGTACCTCCGACCACCACCAACCTACGTGAATTTGGAAAGAGTACTTTCAATTGTTGGAAAGTAGAGTATTAAATGAGTTCTAGGCTCAGAAACAATTCAATCGATGCATAATGGTTTTTTTACTGTTATTGATTTTTTATTATGACACCTGTTCCTTCATTTTACATTTGTTCACAATGCGTTTTCATAAAATACAATTTTTGTACAAAATTATGAAATGTGTCAGCGAAACAATATGTTTTTAAGTATTTTTTGAGAAATTTTAAATACCGGTATTCCGGTATCACGTTTTAAAAATACCGAATACCGGTACTGAAATTTTGGTCCGTTATTGTAATCCCTACTCGTACCGAATGGGATTTTAAGGGAGAAAGGGAAAGGAAAAATAAATGCTTCACACTTTAAACCACACTGTTAAAAATTTTCCGGAAAATTTACGGTAATTGATACTGGCATCCATGTTGCCAGTAACTATTACCGTAAAAATCAAATGTTACTGTAAAATTTTATGGTTTCCTTGGTAGGCCACAGCAACCAGTTGGCGCTGGGATCGCTTATTTCTCCGGTATAAATTACCGTAAAAATCAGCGATGCGTCGGCGATGCAATTTTACAGTAACAATTACCAGAAAATCTTCCTGAATTTTTAACAGTGCATGTAGTATATCGATTGGCGCTGTAATAGGTAATTTTATGCGGTACAATTTGCTGTTAATTTTTCTCCACACTATAAACACTGCATTTCTTAGTACGAGTTCCCTAAAAAAATCTTGAATTTTTATCAGTGTATGAAGGATTGATGTTTGTTTGATAGGTGCCTTATTGTTCGAGTCCTTCTTTTCTTCATGTGTTATTAAAAAATATATGATTCAGGTCTTTTAAAAACACAGCAGATTTATTTATAATTACCAAGAAATAATATATACAATTCCAAAAACTTCCAGAAATTAATACAAATATTATAAATATTGTAAACACAACGGTAAACGAATATTTACTCCAAAATACGTTAAAACATCTAGTCAATTTACTGTTCAGAAAACACAGAACTAAACAACTCACAATTGCCTGACAAAAACTCGCTAACTGAACATTGAAGAAGATTCTATTAAAAGTCTCGGAAGAGACTACAGCAATATTCCAATAAATTTTTGGGATGAGATTCAAAATGTCATCAAGCCTGACGATATTTGACGATTTCTCACCATATCTGGCGACATAAATTTAGTCACTAAAAGTGAAGGCAGCTTGGTGATGCCTCGCCAAGCCCTTGAACATAATGTTAAAACTAGTTCGAAACAAAGAAAAACTGCTTACAGGTGAAGCATAAATGCATAGGTAATTTAGAATGAAATGTAAAGGACTAAACACCAAATTTAGCAAGATAACGATAAATTAGTCGCTGAAAATCATAAAAACGACATCTATTTGCAAAAATTGTTACGGTAGGGGAAGTTGCTGTACCCACGGATAAAATTTACTTTTCAATTTTTGCTGGTCTCTGGGAATGGAGAATCGATCGGAAAACATTTCTGGCAGAATCTACACCTTATCATCTAATTTTGCAATTTTTGTCAGGTGAAAATCTCAAAGCTTTCAACCTCAGAAATTTTTTCTTAAAAACCATCTTTTTTGTATGTTGGTACAACAACCCGTTCACCCCGCGGGACAGGTGCCTTTGTACCCATGGACATATAAAAAAATAATATATAAATAGGTCTGAGGAACTCAATTATACTCAATACATTTTCATAAGCCATTTTATATTGAAATACTTCAAACATCCATTGAAAATAACATTAAATAAAATCTCCAACAGAAATTAAACTTAGAAAATTAATCGAAGGTTTTTTTTTTTTTCCTTTTTTTAATTTTCCTTAATCTTTAACATCAGTGAACTCTTTAAAAAAGTTATTAGTCTTAAGAGAGTTAATAATGTTATGAATAAT
This sequence comes from Uloborus diversus, assembly GCF_026930045.1. Classification (NCBI taxonomy): domain Eukaryota; kingdom Metazoa; phylum Arthropoda; class Arachnida; order Araneae; family Uloboridae; genus Uloborus; species Uloborus diversus. Next base: position 155,419,245 of record NC_072736.1, on the reverse strand, counting down.
TAATATGTTTTTAAACAAAAATATAACTAGATTCATGATAGTATGGCTCTCTATGTTTCTACATAACAACTTCCATTTATATGCAAATTGAAACCTTTAACCAAAATTAACCCACCACAAAAAACTCAGTTTAGATTAAACAAACAAAAATCTAGAAAAGTTGACTTCAAATGAAAACAGGTGGGATTGACGGCTTGTAGATCCTACAACAGGGTTGGGGTTACTTCAACACTATAACTTCAAGCCCTACTTCAAATTCATCATCATTGTTGACAGCAAATTTCGGACGTTGATGACAAAGCACTATTTTGAGGTACTTCACATTGTAAGAAGGCTCATGTGTGTCCCAAGGAGACTAAAAATTGCTGTCCGTGGGTACACATGGTTGTGTGTCCTTGGGTACAAAGGTATGCCATTTTGGTTTTGCGAGGCAGTCACATCGACAAGACCACAGTTTTACAACATTAAAAATCAGAAACAAAACTTTCAAAATGTAGGGAATCATGATACCTACAACAAAAATTAATAATACAATCCACGACGGACGAAAAAAAAAACAAATTGCTCATGTTTTTTTTTTTTTACTTAGACCCTACTAAAACCAAAAAAATGTGATTTTATCTTAAATGTTCGTTTGATGGCGTTGAAACTTCCTGGGGTACTGGAGTGGGCTGTGACACACACGTTGAACCCCAATTAAGATCTCTCTCGACGATACACTGAATTACCCGACCAACGTCCGTAGGTAGAACCGTATGTGGGTACAGTATCTTCCCCTATTTATGTATGTTTTTAGAACTTGGAAGTTTTTCGTACATCAAAACTATTGTGCCATCTGCTTTCTTTAAAAAAAAAAAAAAAACTATTGTACAATGTACCATTTGCCTCCTAGTTTACTTTGTACTGGTTACTGTTTGTAACATATTTTGAAAGAAAAATAACAAAATTTTAAGGTGCAATTTCGCGTAAAATTGCCAAAAAAAAAAAACAGTTAAGTAATGCACTCAAAACAGCTTCTTTATCTCTCAGATGGTGACTTAAAACTGTTTTGTTGTCTTTTTGAGTCTGATTCAGTAAGTGATGATGAAAAGAGGACTAAAAAACTGTCATACACTATGATTAAATGATCGATCAGGTGTATAAGATGCTGTTGGCACTCTGAAGAAAAATTTGAAGTGTCTTATCTTATATAATTAAAAACTGAGCGTATGTACCTATCTATGTATGTCCGCATTACTTCTACCGAACGCCAGTGAACTAACCATCGATCCAGGTATCAATGGATTCGTCATTTTGCCGTCTTTGTGCTTGGCTATTTAACATAATCCTCCGATAATAATTAGCGAAGATATCAAATAAAACTATTAATTATGATACTTAGATTTCGACATATAATCCCTATTTTTCGAAGGCCATTCAAATTATTAATCAGTGACTCATCTCAACTTTCCGTAACAATGCTTTTATTGAAATTTGTAGCGTGAGGAAAATCATTGAGAAGAAAAATCAGTTGCCATTTTTTTTCTCGAATATGAACAAATAAAATTCTGGGTTTTGTTTTGAGGCTTTTCCTGTAATCGGGGTATTTAAAATGTTTCCTTTTTGGTTATTTTTCGGCAATCTGCCACAAAATGTTGCGGATTTTTTTTTTTTTTTTTTTTTTTTTTTGTTCAATAGTGATTGTAGAACACGCGTCACTTGACATAACTTTTATTTTCGAGGTGGGCCGTGAGTCGGGCGAAGCAGCTAGTTTGAAAATAAAAGGTGCAAAGTAGGAAAATTATGAACCAAGATTTGAATTCAATGCAAATAACCCGACATATGTCAGAAAATGTCATATTTACAGTTCATATTTACAGAATATTCTGGCGTGGGCAAGTGAACGTCATTATCTGCAGAATGAGCTTTCGAGATAGGTGAAGAAACGCGTTTTAGATTCAATACTAACAATAGGGAAATATTGGAAAATTACGATTTTTCACGCCTTTTTTAACAGAGGAAACCAAAAAAGCAAGGACGTATCCAGAGAGGGGGGGGGGCACCCCCATAAAGTGCTTTAAATAATCTCAACTGGTCCAGAGAATAATTTAAGTTTTTGAAATTCCTTGAAATGTACTTCACTTTTGTCGCTTATCAAGTAAATGAAGTATGAAGTGTCTGAATGGCCAGAATATTACTCTTCCCGTTACTTATTTTCTGAATCACTACACCATTTCTTCTGAAGCATTTTTAACAATTTAAACTATAGCGCATTTGATAAAATGATGAAATGGGGGGGGGGGGGAATAAACAAAAACAAATTACACTAAAAGCAATATGAGCAAGTGACCATGCGCTTCCCTTTTCTCCTCCCTCGCTTTTCCTCTTTGTTGATTAATGTCAACGATTTGTCGAACAAGCAATTTTTATTTTGATTGATCTTGACTTGTAAAAGAATGCATGACTTTTAAAAGGTTTCGTTTGCCAATTTTTCTTTATATTTTTGTAGTCTCAAACGCCCCCATATAAAGATTAAAAATACAAATTTTAATACATGTTTTTCAAAAAATTTCCCGGGAGAGAGACCCTACGATCCCCAGAAATAATGGATATTCTACATCCCACTTAAAGGGCTACTCTCCTGTTATCCTTCCCACTACAAAGGTAAATAAAAAAAAATAGAAAATAAAATGAAAGCAGCGGGAGAATTAAAAGACGAGACAAAAACATGAGAGTTGTTTTCGTAAAAAAGACACATACGGGGGAAAATGGTCTGTTTTTACCTACGACAAAAATGTCAGGGCCGCAAAAAGGGAAAAACGTACCTGCAATAGTTCAGTGCCCCATCACGTCTAAATCCGGCTATGTCCGTCTAAATCCGGCTATATATATATATATATATATATATATATATATATATATATATATATAAGAAACACTATCATATACTGTATTTGTAACCTGGACAATTCAACCAAAATGAACTACTCAGATCAATAGGCGCCATAGGCAGCTCTATGGTACTGGTAGACGACAAATTTGATAGCAATATAAGAATTGAACAAGAAAGAACAAAAAGTTTTTAAGGAAAGGAACCCGGGGGCCTCATCAGGGGGCTCTGATGAGGCCCCAGGGTATTTTGGGATTTTTTCAATTTTTCGTTCCTTATTTTTTTTTTATTATTTCTTGTTCAATCCTTATATTGCTATCAAATATATATGTATGTACATATATATATATATATATATATATATATATATATATATATATATATATATATATATTATATATATATATGTGTGTGTGTGTGTGCTTTGGCAGTGTGCGAAACCGGGCTCCTCCCGAAAAAAAATTTCTGGATACGACCTTGCAAATAAGCAAGTTTGTACAATAAAGCTAACCTACAATAGCTGAAAAAAATAAAAAAGAGAAATTTTCAGTTACTGCCCTTTACCGGACCAAAATATATACATACCGTACTACTATGTATATATTTAATATTACTGTTATTTTTTGTTGTTCATTGAACATTTTAGGAACTAAATTTTACTTATAAAATATCTCTGTGAAAAGTTGCTAGAAGAGCAGTTCATGGTAGTAGTTTTGAAACATCAGTCGAAATCTTCAGGTGTTTGAAGCTTCTTTCGCTTCTTCCAAGAAAAAGAAAGTCGGCAGCGAGCAAATAAGAGGCGAAACAAATACTCCGAAAAAGTATACATCACGTTCGCCCATCCGGAAAAGCAAACGGAGGAAGGAAGAAAAAAAAATCACTGAACCCAAGAAACGAAACCCGAACCCATCCTTATCTCGATTCCGTTTGTCCAAAGCTGATGATCCAATCGGAGACCGAATGACGTTTTAGAGCTGTACATGTACCATTGGGCCTTACATAATTTATAAACCTTTGAAGCCGGGCGTAGTTTTTGATCGTGTCTCAATATCCTGGCCTACAGGTATCCGGCAAATAACTATCCGGGTCCGGGATGATGAGGATTTGCTTGGATGCGGGGGAGCATGAGATCTGCCTTTCCGCATTCATGAGGCTCAGGAAATGCTGAAGTATTCATACCAGGGGGCTATTTGCCTTCGCATTCTGCGCGACAATCCATCAGAATTGGAGAGCAGTTTTAGAGGTAGCGTTTGCGAGATTTCTCTGCTTGTAAAGTTTTATTTCAGGCGAATTGGAATGCAGATGATAAATAATTCATGGAATTTTACGTATAGTTTAACGCCATGAAATCTTGAACACCTTTCATGTAGTTGTTACAGCCAGGGCTGCGGAGTTGAAGGGAAAATTATCGACTCCGACTCCGGTAATTTTAGAACCTACGACTCTGACTTCGACTCCTTTGCCCCAAAATCAGTCCGACTCAGATTCTGCAAGCACTAGTAGTTACTGAGTTTGAGGGAAAATGACTGACACCGACTCCGACTCTTGGAACTTTAAACCTTCGACTCCCGACTCCGACTCAGACTCCGCAGCTATGGTTACAGCTATAGTGTTCTGTGAATATGCGAGTGACAGTATATACATAGAAATATTGTTGTGAATTTGCTAAAATATTTATAACTTGGGACTATTTATCTTCGTATTCAGCGCGACAATTCAAAAGATTCGGAGAATTGTTTTATAGGTAGCCTTTGCGAGAATTCTCTGCATGCAAAGTTTCATTTCAGGCGAATTAGAATTCTGATAATAAACAATTCATGGAATATTAAGTATATTTTAACACAATGGAGTCTTGAACACCATTCATGTAGTTGTTACCGTTATATAGTGTTCTGAACATATGCGACTGACAGTATACGTACAAAAAAAAATTGTGCAGTAATTGTATCTTTGTGAAGTGGTTAAATTATTCATACCTTGTGACAATTTGCCTTCGTATTCTGCGCAATAATCCATCAGAATCGGAGAGCAGTTTTAGAGGTAGGGGCGTTTGCAAGATTTTTCTGCTTGTACAGTGCACTGCAAAAAAAAAGCTGTTGTTTTTACAGTAAAATACTGGCAGCTCGCATTCCAAAGAAAAACTGCAAAAATTACAATTCTAAACTGTAAAATTTGCAGTAATATACTGTTTTATAACAGACTTTTACTGTGAAATTTACAGCGATAAACTGTAAAATTAGCAGTAATATACTGCTTTTTAATAGAACTGCCCTGTAAAACTTACAGTATCCAACTGTAAAATTAGCAGTAATATACTGTCTTTTAATGGAATTGCCCTGTTAAATTAACAATGATTAACTGCAAAATTAGCAGTAAAATACTGTTTTTTAATGGAACTGCCCTGTAAAGCTTACAGTATCTAACTGTAAAATTAGCAGTAATATACTGTTTTAGGAATGACTTAACCTGTAAATTTAACAGAGATAATACGTAAAATTAACAGTAATATACTGTTTTTTAACGGAATTGCCCAGCAAAATTAACAGTATGGAACTGTAAAGTTAGCAGTATTATGCTGCGGAATCAGCTAAATTGCGCCATAAAAGCAGCAGTAGTATACGGTTTAAAAAATGATTTGTACAGTAAAATTAACAGCAGTAAACCATAAAATAAATAGTTATCAATTTTTATGCAAAAGGGTTTTTTCACAGTATCATTGTTTCTTTTCATAGTCGAAATCACTGCTTTTACAGCTGAAGAACAATTTAGAAAAATAAAGCAATTGATTTTGTATGTAAGTTGTAGAAATCAGCCTACATACGAAATCGGTTCCTTTTCTAAAGTTTTTCAACAAAAAAAAAAAAATAATGTTTTAGGCTATGAAAAGCGACAAGTAAAGAAATATAAAAGCCTTTTACATAAAAATAATTAACTGCTGTTAAATATATTTTATATTGATATTTTCCTTGCACACAAAACAAATACCTGTTAAAGAAGAAAAAGTGGCGCATTTTCATTTATACAAAAAACTTTTAGCTCTATTGCAAACTTAAAAATTTACAAATAGAAGGAAATTGCAAAATATGGTCTGAAGCTTTATTTTCAGAACAGTTATAGCGTTTTCATAAAACAAACCTTTTTGATCCATGAAGGTATTAAAAATTAGAAAGTTTTTTATACATAACTGAAAATACTACATCGTATCTTCACTAAAAGTACTTTTTTCACTTCCAGCATTGAGTTGCTGAAATGTGCAGCATAACGTGGGAAATGTTTTGCTGTATGCAATCCATTAAACTTTTAAGCTTATTTTAACTTTATGCATGCAATTCAGTGCATTTATTTTTCTTTTTCTGGTAAAACAGAATATTTTTATGGTTTTCTTTTTTTAATGTTATAAGTTGCATATGGACCTACTGTATTTCAGAAATACTAGTAACAAATCAACTTCTTTTTACACCATATGTGCAGTATTGAGACTGCACAGAATGGTTTTTATTGTAAACTGATTATTATAGATTAGATAATACTTTATCCTATTAGCCTTTTAAAATTTTCATAGATGAAAACAAATATATGACGGTTCAAAATTCCAAAGCAGAACAAAACAGAAACAGTTTTTCACTTAGTATAATAAAATCTGTCAGGTTTATCACTACTAGTATTAAGTTAAAAATTGGTTTTACTACTCCAAAAATTATATAACTTTATATTCTGTTATAATGTTTTCATGAGAAAAAACGAAACATTCACACCAATAAAAATTGCCAAATTATTTTATTTCGTATACATCACCTTTGAATATCGATTAGTAGTTTTTTACAGTGAAATTGCAGAAATTCATTTAAAATCGAATGCTAATTTTTTCAAGGTCAGCGTTTTTACATCACAAACTTGCTTCTTCTTTGTGACACCTTAGCCGACTTCGGTGCCATCATTAGAACTTATGTTATGAAAGCATCTGTCAAAATAAAAAAATGTTAGAATCTCATAAAACTTGTAGACATCAAAAAACATACATGGAAAAATCAAATTACGTAGGTATAAAAATACGCCCTAAAATGATTAAAATTATGACTCTGAATGATCTGAAATTGCCTTGGGAGTTGCTTTTATTTTGAAACCTCTCAACATATACCTAAATTGTAATTGGACCTTTTATTTCAGGAACCAGTTAAGCGCTTATGCTGTTTTAAGGAGAGAAAAATTTTTTTGGCAGCAATTTGCAAGCTAAGCATTTGTAACGGTGATTATTAATGTCTAATTAAAGTAGACTTAATCTGGATACTTTACATAAGAACTCAAAAAAGAAAGAAAATAATATCTTACATTTTTTTCTTCCATACAAAGAAACGCACTTGTACTGGTTTCTGAAGTACAATTTAAAGAAAAATCCTTTTAATTTTCGGCATTTTTGAAGGATTTTTAATTACATATGAGACTGTTGATTAAGAATAATGTTTTTTTTTTTTTGATCGGCTAACTGAAGTGATCGGGAGAGTAACTCCTTCTATAAGTGAAGAATTAAAAAAAAAAGCAGCGGAAAGTTTTCCGAAATGGGACTAACATCTTGGCCTAAAGAAAAAAATTAAAATGTTTTAAGGACGATACAACTTGAAACTAGTCTCTTCTTATAATAGGCTCCAGATTATCGAATTGCAATATGTTTACTTCAAAACGAAAATAAGGATAAGGTAGAGAAATATTTTTGTAGAAAATGGAGCAAGGTCGAAGTTTAGGACAACCAATTGGGAAATATTGGGGTATTCATTCAAAACAATGAATACTGTATCTAGCCTCTTTTAGTCCCCCCCCCCCCCCCAAGTTGCCACAGTAGCATTGAAAACCGTAGATGTTTTTACTTTCTTTTTTTTTTTTTTTGTAACCCATATTCCGTTCCAACACTTGTTAACAGCTCGAGGTATGTTCAACTGATACCATCTTCATTTTCTTTTTCTTTGACAGCTGCCCATTATTAGAAATTTAATTATATAAAAGAAATTTAATAGCATTTTAATCCATAATTGTGTTATTATATTGTTAAAATTTAATTTTTTGGAGATTTTTCCTTAAGTTGAAAGAAATCACATTGAAGAGTCATTTGAGTTGAAATAAAATAATATCGTAAGAACATTCTATCTTATATATGTCTTAATATTTAAGCATAATTTATGATGTTTCATGTATATTCTATGTCTTTCAAAATGGGGAAGCCCCCAGCCCCGACACCCGTTTTGAACAACTATCGATGTCCCCATTTAAGCCACCAGCGACTTTTTTTTTAAGTGGCACTTTTTTTGCGAGGATTTAGGCAATTTATCTTTAAGTTTTTCGGAATGTACCTGAAATCTGGAAGAAACAATTCTATATTCCCAAAATCAAAATGGCTTAGTTAAAGTAAATTCAGCAAAAAATGAAAATTCGGTCAGAAAAGTTTAAAGTTTTCAACAAAATAATAAATAGTCAAACATGTCAAAATAGAGTAAATCTGGTAGGGCCAGTTCTAATGATTAAGGAATTGCAAGTCCACATTTGGCCCACCGTCCTTGTTATAAACAATGCTATCCTTCTTGAAAATGCTTTGCCGGAAGATCGCACCACTTTTAACTGTAGATTTAAACATGTTCACATTTGCAAGTCTGAATATGCGAAGAAAGTTTCGTACGCTGTAATACATCGTACTTTTAACATTCTGTTTTGGTTCCTTCGATTTTAATAACATGTAAAAACAAAGAATCAGTGTTCCAAAATTTACTGGAAAATTAAAAAAAAATAATAATGAAAGAAATTTACGTCTAATTTAGCTCTAGCAACAGAAATTTCTATATTCCGGTGATTCTTGAAGTGATAATATTCAATTACCCGTAAAATATAATATTGAATTAAAATTTAAAAAATTCAGAATTAAATAAATTGTATGACCGATCACATTTTAATCAAAACAAAATAAAATTGAGTTTAACTTCTTCCAAAAGATAGTTCTTGATTGTAACATAGAACCTGACAACGGGCCACAAAAATCAGCTTCAGGTGTCCAATATGGCACGCAGACCGTCGAATAGGCTTACGTGGCTAAGAACGCTTTAAAACTCAAAAGCATTGGTAATTACAAATTACATCCGAAAACACAAAAATATAAATGAAAAGAGATACTTATAAACTTCCGTTGCCGGCATTCATGTCACTAAGTGAATTATCGCACATCGTTCAGACTAGAGGCCTATTTTAAATTCCAAGCGGAGCACAACCGCGAACTGTTATCTTGATAAAATGAGACAACCAGTATTCCATTCAGTTCTGGTCACAAGTTACGTAGTTCTTTACATTTGCATACCACTAAAAAAAAAAAAAAAATAAATAATTTTGCATTAGTGAATAAATTTAAATGAAGTAAATTCAGGCGGCTAGAATAAAATTTATAGTTTAATTTTTTCCGAAATACCTAACCGCAACCATATCACCAGGAGCAAATTCAAAATGAAATCAACTACAATTGTTTTTCCTTCGTGCGCTGGAGGGACAGTAACAAAATATTCGCTAGCAAATTTCCCCCTTCTTGGCACGCCAGCACACCGAAAAAAGGAAATACATTAAGACATGAATAAAAAATTAAAAAATATTATAGTCCATCCGTTTGTGTGCACAAATTATAGCTTAAACATAATGGAATAATTGAGACATTTCAAAAAAAAAAAAAAACTCTAGAAAAATATGTCATTGCAATTCAAGCTTTACGTAAATTTTCAATACAGAAAGGTCTTGTGAAACAATCAGCTAAATTATTTTTAGTTTCTCAACAAAATTTATTCCAAATTCATTTTCATCAATCAAATTCCGTAGGAAATGGTACCCCACATCAATCTGCTTAGTTCTGCAATTTTTTCTTGCAGAACTAGAAAAATCGATCGCAACTAGATTAATAGCACTCTATACTGTGACAATCAGTCTAAAATACTGAATTCTTTTCGTGGCATTTAAAATTCTTTTTATTCACATAACTTCCTTAGATTGTTCACTAACTGAAATATACTCTGCTTCTATCGTTGAGAGTGCTACGTATTTTTGTTTGAATGTACACCATATTATTCGTACCCTATCCAAAAACATTACAAGCGCCCCCCCCCCCCATTATATTCCAGTCGTCTTGATTTGAGGCGTAATCTTTATCAGAATAAAAATGATTTATTCAGTTTAGAGACAAAATTTAGATTTCAGGGACCGACAAACCCTTCAGGTTGTCTCACAAATCTCTTCTTTTAAATCCGCATATAGATACGCATTGCAGACATCTGCTCGGAAATGGACCCAATGTAACTTATACACAAAAATTGAAAAGAAAGCCTCAACCAAAGGAAAGGAAATTACTGAAGAGAACACTTGCGAAAAGTATCCCCCCCCCCCAATAGCTGGTTGTTACCTAAAATTACCAGTCTGGCCTTGAAGCGAATTATTTCGTTCTGCTCATCTGTTCTGTTGCGTTTTGCCAATCTTCCCTTTCTGGCATTCTCAAACTTTGTTTCAAATTCGAAGGAATTACATCTTCGGAAATCTTAGTTTCTAGTTTACTTGAATTATCCCCCCTATCTTCATCAGAATCTGATACTTTTCTTGAATTATCATCAGAAATGAAATCAAAATATTTTGGGTCATATTCAATGTTATTTTCAGAACAATTAACCTCGGTTTCACGATTCGGACTTTAGAACCGTCGTGTCAATATATGCTTTGCCTTGGTATTTCTTCAACCAATTTAATTCTCATAACATGCTATTTCATGATTTTCAGGATATTCTTCTTCTACTTCAGATTTACTCAGAAGTGAAATAAAACGGTATACCTCTGTTTCCCGTTCCTATTTTTTTCCCGCCCAGAATTTATTTTCATCGAATTTAACATTTCTGTCACTTCACTATTTTCGGGATCCCAAATTCTATAACCTTTCATATAAAACGCATATCCTACCATGACTCCCTGTTTAGCTTTCATATCCAATTTGCTTATTTTCTGTTTTAGAAGTGCAATATACGAAATACAGCCAAAAAACACGGGAGTGTTTAATAGATGGCTTTCTTCCCTCAAATAGTTTTAAAAAGGTTTTGGTTCTTCCTTTTAAAACCGCTCTAGTCCGTAAGTAGTGGAAGCACATAGCTGATTCGGCTCAAAACTGCTGAGGCAAACCCGATTCATTTAAAAGTGTTCTAATTCCATTCATTAATGTTTAGTTATAATGTTCTATGACGCTACTTTGTTAAATGGAGGATTTGTTGGTTTTTTTGATTCTTATGCTTTGGTCGCTAATTTAAATTTCAAACCGGGTGTTCAGAAGTTTCTTTTTGAAATCGAATCTTTCCCGTAATTTTCTCTGTTCTCTTTTGAAACCTGACAAAGTATTCGAAAACCTCACTTTTTTGAAAAATCGTCTATTATTGTGAAAATAATCCCCCCCCCTAAAGAACTCAACTGCTAAGGAACCCATCGCATTTAAATGCAAAAGATCTTACCCGGCTTTGGCTTGAATCTCCGTTACAGGTTTAAACGAAATTCTGCAATTTTTCTTTTTACGGGGATAACAATCTGACATATTTTTACTTTTTATATCCATTGAAAGACAGTGAAGTACAGAATCACATTTTTCAGTATTTATAATATAGTTTTTGTCTTCATCATAAACGCATTGATACCAAACTTTAAGACTCAAAGGGTTCTTAAAGTTAAAACATAAGGAAACTGACGATTTCAAGGTTAAAAGAGTTTCAAATTCTACTGTAGTTCTAGGTATCTACTTTTCTAAATGAGCATGTCCTTCAAGGCGAAGAAAATATGACAAATCTCAATTTGTCGAACGGAACTTACATATTTGCCGATTAATAAAATACTGGTGCATGCATAAATTAAGTACGCACAATTAAGTACAATATCTAATGAAATTTGGACATTCGAGAATTCAAAAATTTGAATCGTTACAATTATGTCCCCAAATTTTCCGAATCGGCAGACAAAGTGTTCCCAATATGGCAGTTTTGGTGAGGTCATAGTGACTTCCCGTGACCTCCCATCGAGTGCCATTGAATATGGTTTCTAAAATTATTTTTAAGTTGACAAGTTTCAATGCTATTAGTGCATTTTTCCAGAAGTAAAACTTTAATTTCTTACTGACGCAAATATAAAACTTTTAAAACACAAGGGTTTCGTGTTTGTATCTAAAGATGCTTATTTTTATTTATTTTTTTATTTTTTTTGGAGTGCTTCATTGATGATTTTTTTTAATTATAATTATTTTAGTTTTGTTAGATAAGTATGAAAGCTGGCTGCAGATTTCAGAGAATTTTGAGTCTTTCAGAGTGGCAAATTCTTCAACAAAAATATCATTAAACTTGATACTGTTTGCATGTCTCTCGGTCACGTTGTTATTTTATTTATTTACATTGCTATAACGTAAAGTTTATCAATAAAATGGTTAAATGCAAACTGTTAAAGAATTTAAAACTGAACATAAGAAAGAAAAAAAAAACCAGAAGGAAGAAGTCAATCGCGATTCGCTAAAAATTTACTAGAAGACATAATAATTTAAATTTTAAGTACTCACATGCTATATAACACAAAATATTATCGTAAACAAAATCTAATGTTCTAATAACTTTAAAAACGATAAAGAAAGGAACTGATTTATTTTTAAATCAAATTTGAGTTTCAGAAAATGTTTAAAAACTATCATACGGGCAGTAAAATATTCAGAATCACAACAACTACTCGGATTTTTGCTATAAAGCAATCGCTACAACTTAGCAACTAAAAGAAATTGCAAAGTCAACGTCAACGAATATTGGAATACGAATTATGATTTCAAAATAAATACTGTTATTTTACATACATTATCGATGATAAAAAAAACTACATTTTGAGAAAAGGGAATGAATAATATTACTAGCACTTACATTTAACTTGGATTACAGCTGAGCAGTCCTGTCTCAGCACACCCGAAAAATAACTAACATGGCTGTCGATACTTTGAATTCATTAGTTTCTCTTCCCGTATGAAAAGAAACACCTTTTGCGCATCGTTTTGCGCAATCTAAAACAGTTTTACAGTTTTTTTCTGTTATTTAGAAGAGCAGTATTAAACTGTAGGAAAAAGCAGTATATTACTGTAAAAACAACAATTATTTTTTGCAGTGTGTGAAAACAATGCAGAAACGTTTCTGGAAAATAATGGGCAGCTGATGTGCCCAATTCTGCCAGTAACATATCTTGAAAAAATCAGGAATGTTTTCCGCTAAAGTTCAGTAGCCTTCCTAAAGCTAACCTGGAAGCCTCCTGAAAAATTCAAAAATCCTCCCGTGTGAAGCCAGTCGTGCCTCTGGAATTTTAGAGTTAACTTAGGTAGGTATGATATAATAGCTTGTAACCTTCCTGATTTATCAAGAAAGTTCCAAAATCAGTATTGGAAACATGGCCAAAGCGAAGACAGAATTGGAGGAAAGTTCAAGAATTTTACTCTCTCGCAATGCTTGCAAAGTTACGCAGTCCATGGACTTATTAGATCCATTTGGGAGCTTAATTAGTCTGGACGGGCCGTAACCGAACTGAAACCGTTGCACTCTAGAATTACGCTCAGTTAATCTCTAAACTGGGGGCTAAAAAGATTTTTCACAACAGTGAGAAGCCTGCATTCGTCAAACTTGTAGCAATTCAAAAAACTTTTTGACACAGATACTTGATTTTTCCAGAAAGTGGATGAAAACCATTGAAATCTCGAAGCGTTACACGGAAATAATCAGAAACGTTTAGGGATTTTTTTTTACAGTATAAAGTTTTATTTCAGGCGAATCAAAATTCTGATGGTAAACCTGATGGAGAATTTTAAGTCTATTTTAACATTGTGAAATCTTGAACAGCATTCATAATTGTTACAGCTGTGGTATTCTGCACATAGGGTGTGTGATAAACAGTTTATGAAGTTGTAAGTATATTTTAACAGCATAGAAACTTGAACATCGTGTAATTGTTACTGCTATAGTATTTTGATTATAGAACGTGCGAACAATAAATGGAACAATAAATTCATGGACTTCTTTCTCCTCTTCGAAAGTATCAGAAAGTTAAAAATAATTTGTAAATCTAAAGCGCGTAGAATGTATACAGAATATACAGTGCAATAAAATATCCCTTAAGTATATAAGTTGCTGTTAAGTCTTCAACGCTTAGATAGAAGCTAAAGTGGTGAACTTGATATAAATCAAAATATGAATGTCAATAAAGTAAATTCGTTCTTTTTCCCTTTTACTTTTTTAATCCTGCAAAAATTGTAATTGCTATTTTCAGAAAATAACCTGCCGAAAAAAAATCGTGTAGTTAGTATATACAGTAAAATCTCGTCACAGCGAATACCAACACAGAGAAATATCCCTTTCAGTGAAATAAATTTTCAGTCCTTATTTAACTACCACCACTTTGACCATTAAATTTCATGCAAATAATCTGTTATTAGCATAACTGAGCTTCTCGGAATACTGTAAAACTTCGGAATGATCTGGAGCAAATAGGAACTGTGGCAGAAGGGAACGTAGCAGTTTCCTCTTAACTTTGATTTTTAAGTTCTCATCTTTGATCTCTATCAGGATAAGAAACTCCTGCAATAAAAAGAGTTTATATAAAGTCCGCCAAAGAACAGCAGTACACATTAAATTTCATGTAAATAATCTGTTATTACGATAATTAAGCATCTCGGAATACTGTAAAAATTTAGAATTATCTGGAGCAAATATGAAATGTGGCGGAAGGGAACGTCGCAGTTTCCTGTTATCTTTGATTTTTAAGTTCTCATCTTTGATCTCCAGCAGGATAAGAAACTCCGGCAATAAAAAGAGTTTATATAAAGTCCTCCAAAGAACAGAAGTACACATTAAATTTCATGTAAATAATCTGTTATTAGTATAATTAAGCACCTCGGAATACTGTAAAAATTTGGAATTATCTGGAGCAAATATGAAATGTGGCGGAAGGGAACGTAGCAGTTTCCTCTTATCTTTGATTTTTAAGTTCTCATCTTTGATCTCTACCAAGATAAGAAACTCCGGCAATAAAAAGAGTTTATAGAAAGTCCTCCAAAGAACAGCAGTACACATTAAATTTCATGTAAATAATCTGTTATTAGCATAATTAAGCATCTCGGAATACTGTAAAAATTTGGAATTATCTGGAGCAAATATGAAATGTGGCGGAAGGGAACGTAGCAGTTTCCTCTTATCTTTGATTTTTAAGTCCTCATCTTTGATCTCTACCAGGATAAGAAACTCCTGCAATAAAAAGAGTTTATATAAAGTCCTCCAAAGAACAGCATGTTTCGCTCTTTTCTTCTGTGTTACTGGAACAGTTTTTCCGCCTTACTTCACCACTTCAAGCGAACCGAAGCATGCTCGCTTTGAATCACCCCCTTTACAAAAGCTCGGATTTGGTTTCGAACCCGAGTATTTTTGTCGGAACTGCTTTTATTGTCAAGCGGAATCGATAGTCGACAGGATTAAATCTACTCGACTGAACTGATCCGAAAAACTCGGCTGGGATAGGAGAAGGAATCAAAAAATTCGGACAAAAGTTTGAGGGTGACAAAAAGATAACATTCTCGGTAAACATGGTGCGACAAAGAGACTCATGTGAAAACGTGTACTTCAGCTTTCATTCGATGAAGTTACTGGATTTTTTTCTTAAAATATGCGACTCCTTGTGGGACTGATTAAAATCTCATTTGCATTACCTAAAATATAAAATTATGAATAGCAAAAGCAGTGGCGGTCCTAGCACGAGTGTCACCGAGGGTGGTAACTTGTGGTACCCCCCCCCCCCACCTCTTTTTCAAAAAAAAAAAAATAATCCTTCAATATTTTATGTAAACATGAGATTTATACAATTTTCAGATTTTTTTTCCATGTGGGAAAACGAAAGTTAATATTAAAAGGCAAGTATAAATTATGAAAGCATTTTCTACAAGATTTGCAACAAATGCATATCTAATGACCCCCTGTGTGCAAAATTGTGCTCCATTTTTAACCGACTTCAAAAAGGAGGCGGTTATCAGTTCATACCGTATGTATGTTTTTTTTTTGTTTGTCCACTCATAGCGTCTCACCTAGTGAACCGATTTTGATCATTCTTTTTTTAATGGATAGGGGATGGCTCAACTTAGGTCCCATTACTTTGTTTGATCATATTTGTTCTTTAGAAAAAAAGTTATGGGCAAAAAACAGTAAATTTTATGCAAATTCCCCATTAAATGATTAAAATGATATTGTAGCGAAGTTCGCACTTTTCATCCGTGGATAACGGTGGCTCAGTGGTAGAATTCTCGCCTCCCACACGAGCGACCCGGGTTCAAATCCCGACTAGGACAAAGTGAATTTTACTAAAATTTCGTTTCTACTGTTTCCCGTATTTTCTCGAATGTTCTGTTAATTTCTGTATCTTTCCAAGTCTGGAAAGTTCCAGCACTTTCTCAAGTTGTATATAAGGAGATGTAACGTTCATTCGTGGTTCTGAATAAAGATCTCGAGTTGAGACTAACGAGTATTCGCTTCATTTGGTTTTCACATTGTCTTCGCTATCTTCATCTACGCGACAATACGAAACTCATTGTTATAAAAGTTTGGTGCCATATAACAGTAACATTAATAGTAATTGTAATGATAATTTTGAATAAAGGCTTTTCTAAAGCAATACAGTGATATAGAGCCGAACTTCTTACTAGGTAACTTCTTACTTTTACTGAAATATCTACATTCACACTAAAAAGAATGAAATAAAAAAATTTTGAAAAAAAAAAAAAAAATAGAACCGACTTCAAAATTGCTCTAAAAAGTGAAAAATAATTTTATTCTTTAAACACCATCGATAATACTTTTAAACTTAATTTTTGAAGTTGGCACAAAAACAAAAAGTAAAACCCATTGTAACCATGCTTCGTTCATATTTTTATCAAAAAATCATCCAAAGTTAGGAACGAAACATTTATATCGTTACTCAAATATGCTGTCATCAATGCGTAATGCATGTGGTAGTGAAGAAACTGGACCTGGTTAAATTTATACTTGTAGTTGAGTTATGGCTGTGAATGATTTTATCGATCGTTTTTGCGCCAACTTCAAAAATTATGTTTAAAAGTATTATCGATGGTGTTTAAAGAATAAAATTATTTTTCACTTTTTAGAGCAATTTTGAAGTCGGTTCTATTTTTTTTTTCAAAATTTTCGAAGAACAGTTTAAGAAAAAAAGGGGATAATTCTCAGAATTGAACCTTTTATTTTTTCTTTAAAATCTTAAATCCTTTTTGGATATCACCCTCGTCACCCGGGGCGAACAGCCACCTCCGTTCTTTGGTGACGCTACTGACAAAAGTAAGGATTAACTATTGTATTTTGATCAATTTTACTTATTTGGCAATTCAGGTGAAAATGAAGACATGAAATGAAGAAAATGAAATTTATTTTTATATTGTCTCCTTCATGTATGGGTCTAGTCTTCTTCGGAATTTCATTCCCTGCCTTTCATTGAGGCAGTTTGTGACTTAAGTGCAATTCCATCGTAACAGAAAGCAAATGGCATGCTGCTTTGAAAAAGCTTTGAATATTCATTTTAAATTATGCTAGAAATGAAGTAAAGGCAAGGTCCGATTAACTAAGAGTGAAGCCCTAGGCCCACAATAATTTGGACCCCCCCTCCCCTCGGAAAATTCTATAGCGAATTGCAGTGATTGATTTACAGGCTTGGGCCCCGTCGGAATGCATGTTTGGGACCTCTTTGTCTATCAGAGAACTATGTAAATCATTTATCATGTTTTTATATGATGTGAGATGCCCTTCAGGGCCCGTTATAGTTGTGTCATGGCAAATTCGTGTGTTTTTCAATTAATGTGAGTTATTATTTTTTCAATATTCTTTAAAAAATACATGTATTTTTCGTATAGTTATTATGTTATGCCTAATTCTATAAGAAATTTGGGACCCCTTAAGAAGATGGCCAAAATACTAGAAACGCCCAGAAGATGAAAAAAAAAAAAAAAAAAAAACCCGCAACATTAAAATAGAAGCTGTCAAAGAAAATATATTGCCATATGAGATCTAACTACAATTTGATTCATTTGATTTTTTTTTCTCTCACCCCTCCCCTCCTCCCCTGGTGTGTTAAAATCTTTTTTACAAGCTTGAAAATTTGCGTTAGCTAGTTCTCAAGTGATGGTGATAGACGAGTGAAATTAATAATGGCTTTTAATTATTCATTGGCCGGCAATATGTAATACTATGTGAGAACTTGGGACTGTTTCACAAACTAATTGCTTCAAATTAGAAACGACTTGAGCATAAAAAGTTGATCAACGAAATAATTATCGATGGCCGGTTGGGTTTTTAAGAAGTGACCAGTTGAGTATTTTATTTAGCCTCCAATGACCATTTAGTCGCCAGATGGCATGGCGAATGGCGAGTGATTATTTTCCGATCTAACTCAAAAAATTATAAAGTTCTACAATCATTGACTATTTTAGCTAAAATTAAAATATGCATTGGAGTCATATTTTAAACGAAGGACATAATAACACTGTGTGGCGTACGTCAGAGAGCACATAACCTAACTTTGCCCCCGCACCTTGAGGTCCTTTTGGTTCAGTGGTAAAAGCACTGGGTTAGCATTACAAAGGTCGGTGGTTCAAATCCCGACCCGGACAATCCTCCATATCGTTCACATAATAATGATCCGAACGCCACAAAATGGTGACCCGGACGTGACGGAAGGTTGCGTGTTCAAATCACATCCGGGTCACCACTGGGGAAGTCGGGAAGGTATAAACCAACTCCCTAATTTCGTATATACATTTGACTTCATTATATTATAAATATCAATCAAACTTTATTAACATCACACATAAAGTTATTACACCTCAAGAAGTCGTCGCTCAATTGAATTAAAAATCTATCGGACACAATCTCGTGCGTCTTTTCACTTTTTCACAATGAGGTGCTGCCATTTGGCAATTTGTGCCAAAAAATAAATAAATAAATTTAACAATTGAAAGACATTACAAATATGGATGAGGTGTTTCCTTATATATTACTAGAGAATTATCATTACGTGGGAATATTGTAAAATTAAGAAGGGCACCTCAACCGTTTTGAGTTTGTCAAACATATTTGGTCATTTAACAGAATATTTTTAAAACTAATTTAATTAACTTTCACTGGATACATAATTATACTCCATTCTTTTTCAGGCTGTTTAGCCATTCATTGGTACAGATGGCAGATCGCTGGGGTCGTTTGCGAGCAAAGTACTTAAGTGTCAAAAATTGCTAACCAGAAAAAAAAAAATCACCTGAAATACTATTTGTAAAAACGAAAAAGTAAATGACAGACTGCATAGAAAGCAAATAGATGAAACAGACTTTTTTTTAAATATGGAAATAGAATAGGATTAGGAATGCTTTGCTACCCCCATAAAAATGCCTTGATGGAGTAGCTCTAGAGTTTGGTAGTCATTGTTGAAAATTCTGAATCCAAAGTTCTTGAAAAAATTAAAAATCTAAAGATTGGGAGGCATAAACCTCACGACTTCAAACATGACGATGAGAATCGTAGCACGTTAATCTTTACGTCCAACTACATGGTTTTAAAACTGAGCCATTCAGATAATTTCACAACTTATGCTGCATGATAAATTAGTAGTTTATTTAAAGCAAATATACGAAGCTCAGTAAATTTATAAATGCAAAATTTTGCATGCTGTAAAGAACATTAATATATATAAGTAACGTACCTTTGAAAGATTCAAAAGTAATACGACAATGGTTGCGGATGATCCATAATGTTTACGCAGAAATTGGTTCGAATTTACTAATGGTTACGTGGAACACGTGATAAAAAAAGTTCCGATTTAATTGTACAAAGAACTTTGAGACAGTTAATAGCTGCGATGATTGAAAAAATACAGCAAAAGTAGCTGTAATCAGTACCACATTTTTTCCAGGGTACATAAAGTATATAGCACAACCTACCGACCTTAGCCATCATCGTTGTAGCAAACAAGGGCGCCCATATAGGGGGTCAAGGGGGGGGGGCTCGAGCTCCCCCTTAGAACTGCCTTGCTTTTGGTACTTTTTTCTTTGCAAAAATGTGAAAACATTTATTCTCCAGCCAATGACTAATGAATAAGTAACTAATAAATAATGTAATAAATAATGTAAAATAATGTAATAATGTAATATTTTAATTTCTCTAATCTGTCCTGAAATCGGTTTCCATGGAGAAAATACCCTCCTAACCCATGGTGAAAATATCTGAGCCCCCCCCCTTACAGTTTTGCATATGGGCGCCGTTGGTAGCAAAGAAAGCGTTGATTTCACAAGTTCTCTCAAATGTGCACACAATGTTTTCTCAATTGTATTCCCAAACTTCAGTTTAGTAAAGATCGTAGGCAAAACACATGCGGTACACTTTTGGAACAATTTATTCATAACGAAAAGCAGTAGGAAAACATTTCAGTACACTTTCTGTATTACAGAATACAATCGAAGTACATTTTAGTGCACATTCAGGCAACTAAATCCCTTTTTGTGTTCCGACTGTGTTTCCAATGTGCACCGGTTATTTGCAGCGCACAGTTTCAAAAGTTTCAAAAGCACAAATCCATAAACCTATTTGGATTTACTCTTGAAATTAATTAGTTTTAGTTGTTGACTTAACTTTATTGACGAAATTAGCCTTATAATTACTAATTTTTATTTTCGTTTTGGCAACAATTTAAATACAGTGCTCGCTGCTAATTAAAATCACATTCGTTCTGAGGTCATTGGTTTTATAAATCGGCTGATTTTATAAACCGGCATACCTACACTCACTTAAAAAATATGAATTACTTCATTTATTATTATTTTAAGTGTTTCAAAATACAGTTGACATTTAAGCATGAGGTACATTTTTTTTATTTGCATAAGGATCTTAATCAAAGAACAATACACCAATATTTTAACAGAACTGGAGAGTAAAGATTCAATATCGCTTGAAAGTTTACAAAATGTTATATCATTTGAAAGTTTACGTAATATTTTTTAACTTTAAACATTATACTATTTTCCTCTTTGCTCTAAAGTGCGTCGCAAAAGCTTCAATCACTTTTCTGACACCTACTCAAGAGAGAAAAATTGGCACTGAGATTTCCTTATCTTCAAAGACCAATTCTTTTTCTTCTTGGTGCTTTATCATTTTTTTTAAAGTATGATGTCCAAAAATTATTTTTTTAAACGGCGATAGTGATGTCATTAAAAGATGGTTTTAACATGTTTTGATATTGCAATGCTTCAGTTTTTCCAGATTTGATTTTAAAAAGCGACTTATTTTATAATCCAGCGATTTATTAAAGGTGGGTACTGTACTTAGCATACTGATCCACCAATGACAAAGTGTTATAAATGCTCATAAAAACACACCACAGTACCGATGTATAAAGATTTATTTTTTATACGCAATTGAGTAGCAAAGTACTCCAGAATATATCTCTATCCGTTTGGAAAACGAAAAAAAAAAAAAAATGTAGAAAGAACTGCTGGTCCAACCCCCGTCCCCTTTTAGCACATAATACCAAGCTCAAATTCTCATTCTTGACGCTAAGCTTAATCCTATCATCTTCGGTTGAAAAACGGAATAGAATGATGTATCTTTTACAGTATATACTGCCTTGCCTCCCCGCGTTCTTTTTTGCAAGTTAGGGGTGTCGACAGAGCGAGACAGATTTCTACAAATTACCTGCCGTCTGTCAAGTCGTATTAGGGCACGGAATTTTGCCCGACAAGAGGCGCTTGGGCACCATATTGTGTTGCAAGGTGTCACGAGATTTTTTTTTTCTTCTCTCCCCTCTTGACTACCGGTTGTTGTGTCAGGAGAAACAAAAATACGTCGTCTGCGGTTTCTTTCACAGGTTGTGGAGAATATTATCCGGTATTGTTCTAAAGTTATATTTACATATTGAATGAATGCATAGGTTGTTTTTCATTTTCGGAAGTTTTTCGTTGTGGAGCTATGGATGGTTGTGTCGGTTGTCATATTACCTGTTTCAGAAGTTACCGTGATGTTTCCCGGTTAATAAGTTCTTTTCTCTGCCCTCAAACTTGCTCCTGTTTATGTATTGTTATTTAACTTCTTAAGAAGTTTAGTTTCAAGTTTTTCCACAGAAGTTTTCGTCTTGTCTGAAATTTTAAAATGTGCCACTTAGCTTCTAACATTTCAGTGATTGAAAGTTTAATTCTTTCTATTAAAGCTCAAGCCATTACTTTTCTAAAATGTACATTTTCCCCTTCTCTCGATAAAATAATTTTAAACGAGCTGATGTGTGCATCACATGACTTCCTTTTACTTTAATTTGATGTCACTTTCTCATTATTGACAGTTTTAATGTGATT
Organism: Uloborus diversus; assembly: GCF_026930045.1. Lineage (NCBI taxonomy): Eukaryota > Metazoa > Arthropoda > Arachnida > Araneae > Uloboridae > Uloborus > Uloborus diversus. The sequence goes on along the minus strand of NC_072736.1, from coordinate 155,396,941 downwards.
CAATAGTTTACTCTCTAAATATCACCAACAGTGGCCAAATTGAAACCAGCTTAGAAAAAAAAATAAAAACAAAATCTCCAAATTTGTTGCCAAGTTGGCGACAAAACTTGGCGACTAAAAGACTGGCGGTTTATTGCCAAGCGTCAGCCAAATTATAACACCACTTGAGCTTACATCGAAATCAACAATGATTTACCCCCAAAAAGGGGCTAAAAAGGGGGTTTGAAGCATCCGAATGCAACCAAAAAGAGAGGTGCACAACTAGACCCCACTAGGAGTCTGAGTACCAAATTTCAACTTTTTAGGACATTCCGTTCTTGAGTTATGCGACATACATACACACAAACACATACAGACGTCACGAGAAAACACGTTGTAATTAACTCGGGGACCGTCAAAATGGATATTTCGGGTGTCTGTACGTTCCTAGGCACATATCCGCGTGTGGTCAGATTGAAAAAAAAAAAAAAAAAAAAACTCAACATTCATTTGGGGGTGAGCAAAATGGAAATTAAGGCCGATTTTTGGGTGAAATTTTTTTCGCGAATACAATACTTCTTTTTGTGTAAAAGGAAGTAAAAATGAAAAGAATGGGCATTTTGCAATAATCTGAGTAAAAAATATAAAGCCATGGTGATTAAAGTTGTAATGACCATTTTTTAAATAATGAAATGCTATATAATTTAATTATTAATACAGTGAAATCCCGTTACAACGAACTTCAAGGAACCGTAAGTTTTGTTCGTTGTAACGGGAATTTCGTTGTATTGAAATTCAAACAACGTACTAGAAATTAAATCGGGAATGAAATTTTATTTCGTTGTAACGGAAATTTCGTTATATTGGTATTCGTTGTAACGAGATTTCACTGTACATAAGCGTTTTTAACTAAATGATTGATGCAATCAAGTGACCATACTTGAGCCCAGAGGTACATGGAAGGGAGAGGGGGGGACACACCCTTTAGAGGCCTTGGTTTTACATTATAACAAATCCTAATATAGTACATACCAGGGCTACTGAGTCGGAGTCGGAATGATCTTGGTTGCCCCTAGAGTCTGAAGTGGAAGGTATAAAGTTCCAAGAGTCGGAGTCGGTCATTTTCCCTCAAAATCTGTCACTCTACCAGTGCTTGCGAAGTTGGAGTCAGAATGATATTGGGTTAAAGGAGTCGGAGGTTCTAAAATTTCCGGAGTTGAAGTCGGCATTTATTCCCTCCAACTCCGCAGGCGGGGTAAGGACTGCTTTGGCCAAAAAAACCCCCTTCAGAAGGAATTTTTGACTGCGCTAGTGCTTGGGACGGTACCCTAACTTGGGACATTCGGACGAACTTTGTTTTGAGTGCTTGTATATCTGTCAGGACTGCAAGAGTGAGAAATAAGGTAAATGAATAGTTACGTTTTGAAGTTAAACTTTGATTCTTCAACATTATGGGTAAGTTTAATTATTTTAAAACTATTGACAAATATGCACATTTCATTTCCACTTGACTAATTCAGGTTAACTTTTTCGTTCATAAATGCAAGACTTTGCAATTGCACTCTAAACTTGTTCCAAGTTTGGGTACAAAGATAGAAAAAGTCACTGGGGGATATTGAGTAAATAAATTGCATAACTGTATTGAGAAAAAATGTCTTCTTATTATTCCTTTTTTAATGATGGCAATAAATGTGTCCTACTGTAACGGGCCATAACACCACTTCACCCCCTAGGTAGGCAACCCTGGCAAAAAGGGGAGGAGTGAGTACGGTGAGACAGGAAGAACAGTGATACAACGGAAATTAATAAATAATTTTATGTTTAGATATTTTTAGTCTGGTAAAACTTATGAAAAGTTCGATTGCTCCACCCCTTGGATGAGTTGGCGCTAAAAGCTAAAAGGCACCAATTCACATGGGCGCACATATGTGTACCAAACTTCGTTTGAATCCATGCAGCAGTTTTTGCTCTAAAACGACCACAAAAAGTCGGTCACACACATACAGACTGACATTTTCCAGAAATCGTCAAAATAGTCTCAGCACACCTCAAAGCATGCGAATTCCTCAAAATTCAAAAATGTTAACGAATTCAATAGGGGAAAAGGGGGCTCATGTGAACACGGGGCACATGAGAATATGTTTTTTTTTTTTTAACTAAGATCACTTCAAGTAAAAAATCTGGAAAATTCTCTATTAAGGACAGTACCAGATGTACTTCTTGGACAAATATTTAGAGCAATGAACCATTTTATGTTTGTGTGGTGGCAACTTCTTTGTTTTAACAGTTGTGGAAATTCTTTTATCACTGTCTTCTTCACGTGATAACATTTTAAAAACTAACTGCTAATCTAAATCCAACTATTACGAACCCTATGAACATTCAAGTAAATTTATGACAATGTTTAAATTAATTTATTAAATTAAAAATTCTTTATTTTTGCGAATTAGCTCTAGAGTAGACGATGGAGCACTTGGGAACACAACATCCAGGGGCACAAGTGAACAGTTCCCATAGTCGCTCTCCGTAATATTATTATTAATGTAGGATATTGTAAGTGTTAAAATTTTTTAAAATATTTATAGTTATTATTGTCCTATAATCAGTTTGTAAATTTATTGTTAATTGTTATTAATATTTATAAGTATAAAAAAAATAAATATTTAATATTTTTATTTTTTAAATTTTTTTGTTACTGAATATTAGATCCATAATTTAGTCTTATATAATACTTACAAGAAATAAAATGGCACAAAATATTTTCATTTAATTAAAAACTGAAGTTCAAAATTATTTTAAAATACATTATCAAGCAATGTATGAAGCTTAAAAGCAAAATATATATATAGTAGCCCTTACATAATAAAAAAGTCTTTGTATTATGTAGTCATATAAGTTTTTGTCTAGTCTATTCAGTGATCAGAACAGGCTACGAGACTTCAGAATTTGACAGTGAGCAGTTATATATTAAAAAAGCAGAAAAATATTTTCTTACTGAAACAGTAACTATAATTGAAACTGACCCTTCAACGTGTTTGTTATTTAGGTATATGTTTCATATTGAAGAATTTTCCTTTAAAATATGATGCTTCTCCTGCATTTTTTACCCGTGTTCATATGTGCCTCAGGTCTGTTCACAAGTGCCCCCCTCTAGGGGCACATGTGAACAACTGCAGACGTTTTTTAAAAATACCATAAAGTAAAGAAACAATGTTTTTAAAATCCCCCAACAAAAAAATCACGACACAAAGAAAAGTGTATTCAATCATGGGGACACTTTTGCGTTGAAAATTTTTTAATATTTTTTGAAAAATTAACAAAAGAAAAAAAATTGTTTACATGTGCCCCCTTTTCCCCTACTTCTTGAACCTAGAGGCTAAATTCAGAAGGAAAGTAGAGAGATCTTGCAAAATCAAGAGAAAACGACGTCGAAAACCAGAAGCGCTACCCAAGTCTCACTTTTCGTAGATGCGTCTTTAATAAATAGACAGTAGGACGAACTTGTATGGGGAATTAAACTCAATAACCGGTATTCAAGACTCACTTCCTAGAAATGAATTTTCTATAAAGTAAACTATTGTTTAGAACCATTCAATTTCGCCGTATGTGCACTCAATTACAATGAAAAAGGCAGTTCTAGTGGAATTACGCTGAATCCGGACTTCACGTGTAAGTAACAACAAGCATTTAAATATATATAACAGAAAGCTAGCTCAAAATATTCTATGGATATAGTCCGGTTTGTCCCCAGGGGGTACCATGCCCGAGGCACAAGTCTTTGAAAAGCATATAACGGGAAAAGCTCCTGAAAAAAGAGGGAGAGAAGAATTGAGAAGAGGAAGGGAAAAAAATCGAAACCTTTTGAAAACTTTCCGTGTCTTTCGAACAAATAACAGACACGTGTTTATTCAAGACCCCGGGCTTAATAGCTAAACTTAATGCGGTTTCTGACAGACCAATTTCAGGCGCTTTTGCGAGAAAAAAAAAACTGAAAAAAAAAAAACCAATTCAGGAATTGGAAATTGGGTTGACTTTTCAGGAATTCAATCTATTCCTTTGCTCAAATGTTTGTATTCGTTCCCGTGTGCGGTGTAAAACCAAGCGAAAGAATTACGGCAGAATCACCTAAAAAATTAGATTTCGACTCCTCCGTTGCTGATTACGCGTTTACGCGAGTGTATGGTAATCGTTGGCTCCACTTAAGAGCACAGACAGACCTATCCGCCATTTTGGTTCTAAGAGGGCTTTGGATCCAGCCTTGTCTCAAGTAGTGAAACTTCTGTAAGTTGACCATTATTGTAGAGCAGTCTTTAGTGGTGAACATGGACAGGTGGTCAATTTATAGAGTTGAAAGATATGATATACGGATTCATTTTACGCTTGGCAGAAGGGGAGTCAACTTAGAAGGGTGGTCAACTTTACAGGTTTTACTTCATTCCGTTTTAGCGAAGTCCGTTACAACGAAACTCTAGTTTAGAGTACAAGCCGACCTATCTGAAATTTTGGTTCCGTGAGAGCTTTGCATCTACCCTTGTTTCAAGAATTCCGTTATAGCGAAGTCCGTTCAATGAAAATATCGATTAAATGGGAGGCTGAATTATCTGACATTTTGGTTCCGAGCTTTGGATCCAGTCTTGTTTCAAGCATATTCCGATTTAGTGAAGTCCGTTACAACAAAAAATCTCGTTCAGAGGACAGGTCGACTTATCAGATAATTTGCTTCCAAGAGCTAATAGAATCCAGATTTGTTTCAAGTATCCCGTTTTAGCGAAGTACCGTTACAACGATACTGTCGTTCAGAGGAGAGTTCGACTAATCTGGCATTTTGTTTCCAAGACAACTTTGGGTCAAGCCTTGTTTCAAGTACAGTTAAATCCTGTTCTATCGGAGTTCGTTGCAGCCAAAGTCTCATTTTTCGAAAACTTTGGTAATACCCTACCCAAATTGCATGGGAACTATGTCATTCGCTACATCGGTGGGACGATATTTCGATGTAGCGAAATAATTTTGCTGGTCCTTTCAACTTCGTTATAACGGGTTTTGATCTAAAAATACATTATTAAAGCCACTCTTTTCTACGTCGTACGTCGTAAAGTTGAGTAAAATTTCCCTCTAAATAAGATAGCCGATTAATTCAATGATAGCTTTTTGAGAAATATTTCTTCTAAAGAATAATGTCAGTTTCATACATCACTTGATTTAAGTCTGAAATAATGAAATATTCCCCGTTTATAGACTAAAATAGTCACACATCAACCAAACAGAACATCTTCAGTCTAGACACCATATTGCAAATCTTTAGACATTTTTCGAACTCTGACACTTGTCCCCTTTTTCAATACACTTTGTAACACACTTTTTGGAACAGTACTCAATCCACTTCCGGGAACACTTTTCAGGACACGTATTGGGTTCAGCGCACTTTAATACCACTTTTAGGATATCATCTGGGAACGTTAATATTTGACCATGTCCCTTCTTTTAGAACATTTTGTGACATAAATTTTAGAGAATTTTTAGTAAATTTATGAAACACAAATCTCTTTCCATATATATCTTAGTTTTTTGCTGTTAGTTTTACTGCAGGCTCGAGCGGCAGACAGGAAACACCGGACAGTATTTTTCCAGTCTTCTACGAGGAATGGAAGTTTCTTATAAAGACATCCGCCGTCAATTTAAGCTACTGGTAGTTAAAGGAAGATGTTGAAATAGTATTTGTGCTAAAGAAAGCGATGATTTGATCTGTTCTCAACTGTTTCCCCAATCTGTTCTCAAACGTGTTCCTAAGTTCAAGTTTAACAACTATCCTGAGCGGTTACGCATTCGTAACAAATTCTGTGCACATTAAGGTACAGGCGTCCCTCGTATAACACGGTTAATTCATTCCGTGTAGTATCGAAATCGTGTTATATGAGACTTTTTTAAAAGTAATTTGTACTTATTTTTAATACTAATTATGCATGTGCATGAGAAAAATCAGGTTAAGATGTATCGTGTTATATCGAAACCGTGTTCTTTGTTATATCGAAACTGTGTTATATGAGACTTAGAAATAATGTAAATCAAGGGATGTGTACCGTGTTATATCGAAACCAAGTTTCATAAAAACAAAGTAAGAACTTATTAGAGTTATCAACCATTAACAGAATGTATTAAACAAAATTGAAATTTCATCTTTTATAAATATAACATTCGAGTTATATCAAATCCGTGAAGTACTGAATTCAAGTTTCGTACTGTGTAATATCGAAACCGTGTTATAATAATAGCAAATTTGGTACCGTGTAATATCGAAACCGTGTTGTAGAATTACCGTGTTATACGAGGGACACCTGCACTTTCTTTTTAACGGAGCGCATTCGGAACCTATTTTAGTGAACACTTCGTCTGAACTGAAGTGTTCCGAACGTGTTTTCAACGTGTACTGGGAACTAGCAGTGCAATTTTATCCAACGCGTTTTTGGTGTAGTAGGTTGTGGTATCTCGCGTACTGTTTGGAGCCAAAATGGCGGATGAGTTGGCTCCCCTATAATACAGTGGCCTTAGTAATCGCTATCCCAAATGTTCCCTTTTTGTTAACTTCGCCCGGGCGGAAAGAGTTTAAGTGAGTTTGTGGAGTTGAAATTCAGTTTTAATGTTGTGTTTAAATTCGAAAATAGAATCAACTAGAATGAAAGTAACTGCGAGAGAAGTTGTGTGCAGATCGAATAAATCAACGTTTTCCATTTTATTCGGATTCTATTCTCTAGTGAAATTCGAAACTTCTCATTTGATATTACCGAGGATGCAACGAAAGTTTTCTATGCGAAACGCATTTAATAAAAATTTTGGAGCTTGAATTGTTGAATATCCTAATATTAGTAGAGTAGTATCCGTATAATGTGAGTCCACGTATTGTTCGTTATCGTTGTTTGTTATAAAAATCATTTGTTCGTAATTTTTTCAATCATCTGTATTCTTATATATATAATAGCGAATGATCGAGTAACGCTCCTGACGTCACCAACAATGAAACTGGCGCCACGGCATAATAATTTGGTATTATTTTTTGGTAATGTTTGACATGAAGTAAATGCTTTATTTCGACAAAGCTGAACTGGATCCGGTAATCAACTGTTTTACTGGTAAGACAGTAATTTTAGGGAATGAAGAGTCGAAAAAGGGGTCAAAAATTGAGGCTATCATCTGGAGTTTAGAGCTAATCCACTGGAGTGAGGGTTGAAATTTCAACTATCAAAATATCACCTAACAGGCAACTTCTTTGTTCAAATGTAGAAGCAATTTTTACCCGTCATACCATGACGGCCGGTTTTCTAGTTTTGAAATAATTCCTTAAGGTGATCATTATATCGTTTAATGTTATATGTATTCAAATCAGGAATCGGGTTTCTGCTGAAGAGCGATAAGAAATCGTTTCGCCTAGTCAAGATTTTGCACAAAGGTCAACCACGAAACTTAAAAATAACAGAACTACCTCAGTTATAATATCTCAAGAGATCGAGTCATGGATATAAATTGAGGAAAATATTCCTACTGCTTCCAAATTAACATCATCAGATGTCTACCCGATTGTTATAGTAAAACAGACGCACGACGGAACTGATGAGTTAGAGGAAGAATGCCTTGATGTTAAAACAACATTGCAGCGTCAAAATTAACATGATAATACGCCTAACAGATTATTATATTTTAATAGATACATGATGGAACTGATCATTAAGAAGGAGAATGCATTGATGTTTAAATATCCCTGTCCAGTAGCTTCCAAATTAACATCATCGGACGGCTATCAGATTGTTATATTAAAATAAACGCATGATGGAGCTGATGAGTTAGATGAACAATGCCTTGATGTTAAAATATCCCCGTAGTTTCCAAATTAACATCATCAGACGTCTACCGAATTATTTCATTAATACAGATGCATGATGAAACTGAGGAGTAAGAAGAAAAAGAATGCCTTGGTGTTAAAATATCCCTTGCCTGTAGCTTCCAAATGAACATCATCAAACTCCTACTATATTGTTATAGTAAAATAGACGCATGATGGAAGTGATGAGTTAGATGAACAATGTCTTGATGTTAAAATATATCTGTTGTTTCCAAATTAACATCTACCAGATTGCTTCATTAAAACAGACGCATGATGGAACTGGTAAGTCAGATGGAGAATGCCTTGATGTTAAAAGATCTCTTTAGCTTCTAGGTTAACATCATCAGACATCTGCTAAATGTTATATTAAAACAGACGCAGATGAAGAATGCCTTGGCGTTAAAATATGACTGTAGCTTCCAAACTATAACATCATCAGACGTCTACCAGATAATTACATTAAAACAGACGCATGACGGAACTGTAAGTCAGATGAAGAATGTTTTGATTTTAAAATATCATTGTAACCAGGGCCCGATAAAGACATCGAGAGGCAAAGGGCAAAGAATTTTTGGGGCCCCCTGTTTTTAAGCATTACAATTTTAGCCATTGGATAAAACAATTTTAGCCACTGACTAAAACAGTTTTTTGCCATTTGGGGGTCCCTAAATAGCGGGGGCCCTAGGCCATGGCCTAGTTGGCCTATTCAATAATCAGATCCTGCTTGAAGCTTCCAGATTAACATCAGCAGACGTCCACCGGATTGTGACATTAAAGCAGACGCATGATTGAACTGATGAATCAGATAAAGAATGCCTTGATGCTGTAAACCTCTTACAAATGCTGATGGAATGAGGAATCTATAAAAACTGTTTAAAAGCGGAGTAAAACAACGCTCTGATTGCATAAATTTAAAACAAACATTTATTACGATCAATTAATAAATGAGCTTGTGAAAAATTACAGGCAAACATCGTGATTTCTTTTTTTTTTTTTTCTTTTTGTTTCGAATTGTGAACAGTGTTACTACAGTCGGACCTCGATATAAGGTCACCCCTCGGCACTTCACGAAACTGACCTTATAAGCGGGGTGACCTTATAACCGATAAATGTATATTTATGGATAAATAAACATGTATATACATTAATTATTTCTAAAATTTAATACATTTAAAAATATCAGTAATTAGGTTATAATAGTTGAATAGATTTGAACCAATTAAAACTTTTGGAAGCAATAAGACATTTTGAAATGATTTTTTAGAACTTTCATTTAGAGTAAAGTTGCATACAAATATGCCCAAGCAGAGAACTGATGAGCAACTTACCTAACTTAAAATTACCATAAATACAGGACTGATAGGATTTTTCTTTCGTTTAAGCACAATGGTTTCTAATTGTTTTCTGAAAATTTTCTTCAGCTTCTCATGACTGGTAAAAAAGTGCGAATGTACACGCTGAGTGCCTTCACTGCTTCATATTTTAGCGTCATTCTCGTAATACTCACTTTCTACTGCATTTGGTGCATTACATGCTACGTAATAGGAATACGACTTTTCACTTTTTAAGGATCGTATATCGCGAAAAATTCTTGGAAGTGAATTTATTAAGCACTGAAATTATTTAAAGAAATCAGACAGAAGTGACCTTATAAGCGATTAATGCATTATGACCTGACCACATATCCGATAAGACACAACATAGAATTCCTATTCAGTGAGCCGGGACTTTAGAAAAGTGACCTTATATGCGGGTGAGCTTATAAGCGAGTGACCTTATATCGAGGTCTGACTGTATTTTAATTTAAAATCTGTAAATTATGATCAGTTTTTTTTTTTTTCATTTATTTTGAAACAGAATGTGTGGCTTGAATTCGTAAGCATATCTACTATTTGGATTTGTTTATTTTTATCAATCGGTTGTTATCAAAATTGTGATGTCCCACACATGGAGGTACGAGTATTCTTATTCCTACATCTATGATCGTACAGTGATCACATTAGGCAGAGACGACTGTAGTTGACAATTTCCCTAAATCTTCATTCATTGCATTAGCATTTCTTAAAACTCTGAAGTTACCCATTGCACATATGTAAAATCGAATCTATTTTTCCAAGCTGCGGTTGTGGGAGTAAAAGCTATCGTAAAAGTATTGGTATACAGTGGCGTAGTCATGGGGGGGGGGGGTCAGAACCCCCCCCCCCTCTCCATGAGCCCCAAAAAATCATTTTTCAGTCGAACTTGAAGGGTTCTGTTTATACAGCTAAAATATTTTTATTTAATATAATAGCTTTTATGACGGTAAAAAGCTTATGTCTTCCTGTTATATATATATATATATATATCTGTGTGTGTGTATATATAAACTTAAGGGCATGGCTTTACTTTAAACTTCAAAAAAAATTAACCCCCCCCCCCCCAAGGATTTTTTTCTCGCTACGCCACTGTGGTATATGAAGTAAAAAATTGGATGAATTATATATAAAAATTGCGAATATGTGCTTCAAGGTTATAGTAAACTCGGTTCAGTGACTAGAAACACAGTTTTGTGGAAGTAGCTTGCATAAATACAAATTGTCCTTACAAAAATACAAATAAGCTAAGAGGCAACTTTACAAAGGATGATTCACAATCACACCTGAAATGGAAAACTCAACGTAAGAAATCTTTCTAAAGATAATACAAGGTCGCGGTTTGCATTAAATTTTAGACCATAGGCTAATCATGTTTTCTCCCCTCGCCCCACAGTGGGGCGAAAACGCCAAAAAGCGCTTAAAAGTATTTTTAAACCTCTCTCGCTCATAGGCGTCGGAGCCGGGGGAGCTGGGGGAGCTTGAGCTCCCCCTGGAATATTTCAGACCGGCTCAGCTCCCCCGGAAAAATTCTCGTACAGCAGCTTTCTGTCGTAAATTGTTTACCTCAAACCTGATTTCAAAAATGTGATCTGCCTTTTCTAAGAATTTCCACCTAATAAGCAACAAAAGCAGGGGACAGAGGGAGTGGTCAGTGCACTTGAGTCCACCTTCACCCTTTTTCTCACTGTTTACACACCTCTTGATTCCCGGAAGAAAAATTAAAGAATTTTAGACAAGCTATCCTACCGGCTGCGGAAAAGTGGGCTTTGCCCCGTGGCCTGCAAAAATCAGTACCAGTACCGATAGGGGTTTGCTCCCCACCTTGAGTTCGTGTTTCGGGAGCGGCATCGCAGTTTAGTTCACATTTTTATTAGTTTTGCTCTCATGCCGTTTTTTTGTTACTTTATCATAAAAAGGATAGTGAGTCAGTTTGGCATTTAAATACGAATAATATGGAAGGTGCTACAGACATAACCATAAAAAAAGGTTACTAAGGTAAGCAACTTGTTCAAATCAAATGCTTTCAACTTTCCAGAAACTTATCTTATCTTAAGATATCTGACTTCTTAAGGCACAATGTAAAGAATTTCCATCGGAGTCCTTTGAAACTGGTTGATTAAAATAAACTTGCAAAATATAACGTGAAAGTTAAACTAAAGGACCAAGTGGTCGTGTTCTTTATTCATTGCAATTACCTACATAAAAAAAACTCGAGGGGGGGGGATCCCCATTTACAAACAAATTAATTAATTAATTTTTTTTTACTCCGTCGTTTATTTCTCTCTTTTATCATTTTTTACTCCTTCATAAAAAGTTAAGCCCCGAACAAAGAAAAATGTTTAAAGACTTCCCAAAAGTCTATGTAGTTACAAAACAAGAAACAGTCCTAAACTAATTCTCGAGGGATCATGAACGTACATATATTTAAGGTTTAAATTCTATGTTTCGTTCAAAAGGTACCATCAGATCGCAAAAATGCCATTGTTCGATGATCTATCGAAACCAAAAGTAATCTGTTACCAGATAGAGACCCTGTAGCGCCCGAAATAGATATTATTCAAACAAATTTTTTACTTATTTTTAATGGGAAATATTATCAAAAGAAACAACATAAATCGGTGGCGTACTCAGAAATTACTTTTGTAGGCGCAAATCATTGCTGTGATAAAAAAACGCAATTTTTAGAACAATCTCACTGTAAAAAATTAAAAAAAAATGTGCCCAGTATTTTGATTCATTTTAAACCGTCAGGGATAGATTTTTTTCATGAAGTTATAAAACTGAAAAGATGAATATCATTCAAAGAATACTAAAGGTACAGAAACATTGCAGGAACAAAAATTCACATAAATCAAAATCGGTGAAATCTTCACTATTATAATATTCCTAAAATCTTTTAATGATTATAACAACAGTTACTACGTAAAAATCAGTTTTAAAAAATGCGAGTTCATTGAAATGAAAAATTTTGAACATAATAATACTTTACGAAGTTAGATTTATTCAATTTTTTTGCTTTCCTAATTTACGATTTTTTTGTCACATACAGATATATTTTCATGCCAAAATTGTAACTTTTCATTTATAATTTTTCATTTATTAAAAAAACTCCAACAATATTTTATAGTTTATCTCAAAGACTTTTACTAAAATTTATCTGAACAATAAAATATATAACGAACACTTCATTTTAACAAATTTCCAACGTTCTGTTTCTCCACCCTCCTGTTTCATATTTTTCCCTTTTTCTAGTTCTACGAAAATAAGAGAGTCTTCTAAATGCTACGCTGCCGAAGTCCTCCCTTTCCTTCAAAATTATTACAGACGATCGCCTAAAATTTTGTTTTCAGGACTCGGTTCCCTGAAAATTTCCGAAAGAGAGTCCCTGAATACCTTGTTCTCCAACAACATGGGAAATTAAATAATATTCCCTTCTTGGGAATTCAATTTCAAAAAATTGCCCGGCGCCTAACCAGGGCCTGATTACGTCACAGGCCAATTAGACCTCGGCCTAATTGGCCTGCCCTAAGGGGCCCCAAATTACTGAAATAATTATGCATAACATTACAACTATACGAAAAAGTTCCATGTATTTTTAAAAGTAATAATTAAAAAAAAAAGACATTTTATTTAGAAAAGAACTTCCTTAAAGGAGAACTTTTATTAATTCTGCTACTAGCGAATTTACCATGCCACAATTTCGAGTGTCCCAAAAAGGATTCGTGAATGCACATGATAAATAATTTACATAGTTCTGGGCTCCGAAAATGCATTCCGACATGGCTAATCGAGTCTTCAGGGAGCCCTGAAATTATTGCAGGCCTAGGGCCTCACATTTTGTTATTCGAGACCTGCCCCTAACGCTGACAAATATCATCCGCAGTCGCGTTTTTTAGAGATTATAATTTCGAAAAAATAAGGAGAAGGAACCTCTGAACCTTTTCTGATAACATCATTGAAGAACGCTCCCTTGGACAACTTTGAAAAATTACCAGAGTAGAGCCCTAGTACAGCCTTTTCCCCTGATATCATTGAAGATTATCTACAATAGCGATTTTGGATCTTCAAATTCGAAATATTGAGAGGGAAATGTAAATAGATTTGAAAATTCGATCGAGGACAATCCCTTGAGTCATATTACTAGTTTCACTAACGACAACAAATATGGTATATAATCCGTTTTTAAGACATTAATTTCGAAAAATTTTCAGGGAAGTTTATTCGAACCTTTTCTCCTCTTAACATTCCAAAAATCGCTTAAAAACTCGTTTTTAGAACAAGAATTTTGAAATTTTCCCTTATACGCGCTCATCTTCGAGTACTGACCGATCCTCTTTCAAAACCAGAGTTTTATCACCTCATTATCTCCATACACAATGTATTTATTAAATATGATTGAAAATTTTGCTGGGAAAGAGAGAGAGAGAGATGGAGAGAGAAAAGCTTTGAGAAGCTAATATTTTATGGGGGAAAAATTTAAGTGCCCCCTCTCCTTAAGTTATTTTCTGGTTATGGCATAATGTGTCTCAGCTCCCCCTACTTCCACCAAGTTCCTACGCCTCTGCTCTCGCTTGTTTGCTTACATAGGCATGTTATAATGGAGTTTTCTCGATTTGTTTGGGTTCAGGGTTCAAAGTTCGCAGGTTTATGCAGCTAATTCCTTTTTAGGGTTTTTGTACAGACCATTTATGACTTATTAGTATTAATTTCTAAGAGGACATAAGAGGACATTTTTTTGTAGAGTGTTTTGAAAAAAATAACTTTGAATTCCGAAGCTTTTGGTGCTGATCAAAACCGGTTTTCGGTTTGAGAATTCGATTACTCATTTTTTTCGTCCTATTACTATCGTTGGACACAAGAGAAATTAAATATACCCGCTTTTAATAAGAAAAAAAATTTTAGACAGCTTAAAAGCAATTTTTGTAAATTTCCGCACTCATGGTTCTTCAACTTTCTAAAGGCTCCCTTCAGCTTTGTAGTGGACAAAGGGCTCTAAAATTCCAGTTCTGATTGCCTAAGAGGTAGGCCTGTGTGCAAATTTATTAATCCTCAATTGGTTTAGTATAGGAAAAAAAACCCATTAAAAAGCGCTTTTTGGCATTTTCGCCCCACTGTGCGCCCCCAGACACACACAAAAGTGTTCACATAAGTGCTTCACTTAAACTTGCATTAAATACACAACTTTTCTTGGTTGGTTGTTTGGTTGTGTCTATGCGATTCGATACCCGTATATGAAATCATATGCAGATAAAGCACATTTGGTGATACTAATGATACTTTCAGAATAGCATGCCCCCCCGGCATGGTTCCTCGCAGCTATCGACACTGTCAGCCAGCGGCCTCTCGATGAGTTAACTTACCCTGCCATCTATTAGGAATTCATAGAACTAAGGGGAAAATACCGCTTAAAACAATCCCCCCTAAAAATTTCAATGGCGCAGTCTGTGCCATGACCCCCCCCCCGGTGGGCACCCCTGTTATTATTATAGTGTTCTACAACATCTTACTTGAAACTAATAGGAAAGCGTAGTTTTCCAATGGTAATTCACTCATCACGCCTATAACAAATATACTTTTAGCAGTACAATCAGGGGCGTGCACAGAAACTTTGGGGCCGTCACAAATGACTTTTCCGAACCCCACTCCATATTGTTTACCCCTACATTTCACCCCTAGTTTTAAAAATATTGAGCCCCGTTCGGGCCCGGGCCAACAGGTTTCCCATCTCCCCCTAGCCCCTGTACAAGCCCCTGAGTACGATCCTGCTTTCATTTATTTTTTTAACTCCAACTATAATGCATACAAAACTCGAATATGGCGCTGGCATGAGCTGGAAAATATCCGACAAAAGCTCAAATAACAGAATTTAAAAAATAATAATAATAAGCACTTTTCATACAATGCACTTTAAAGGACAAAATAACTTTTCTGGGTCAGAAAGGACAATATTTAAGTATTCCTGTAGTTTTCAATTATTCCAAGAAAATGACTCCACAAACGAGGTGAAGTTCAGCTCAAGCCAGGGAGAGAATTTCTTATCATTATATAACTTTCAGTCATAAATTCGAGTGTTGAAACATGCATATTTTTCTGGGAAAGTTTGGTTTGAAATGATTTGATCCGCACTTTTCCTCGTTTGTGGAGTCATTTTCTTGGAATAATTGAAAACTACATAGGAATACTTAAATATTGTCCTTTCTCACCCAGAAAAGTTATTTTGTCCTTTTGACTGCATTATATGAAAAGTGCTTAGCATTTTTTAAAAATTCTGTTACTTTATTCATTTTAGTGTAAACGTATTTCATAAATAAATATTGTTGCCATCACGAAATTTCACCTCTTCTTTTTTCATACAAATTTTTTTATACTAAAAGGAAAAAAAAAAAACTATATACGTGTCTAAAACCTTAAGCATTTGGCACTAAAATTTAATCCTTGTTCCCCTCTAGGATTTGTTTGTGCGCTAATTTAATTAGAACCATTTAAATATTAAAGGTTTGCGAAACTAATTCATATTTCACAACACACAAGTTATTCCTGATCAAGATCTTTATATGTGTCTTTACTTAGCCCCGTTATCGATTATTGGCACAGATGAGGATAAAAATCATAAGAAAGCAATGATAGTGGATAAATTTCATGGTTGCTCCTAAGAAGAATTGATTCAAAACTTCTTTTATGATTTCTATTAATATTGCTGTTGTAAGGCAACAAAATTTGCAACAATGGGTTTTATACTTAAACATTTAATGGGGAAATTACATGAAATTTGTTGTTTTCCATCCTAACCGAAATAATAATTTTATTTCAGAATTGAATTTTTTAGCGTTAAGTTTTTTACCTTAAGATTAAGCAAATCATTTAGTCAAATCCCGAAGTCTCTAAGTGGTCTAGTTGCTGAGATATAAGCAAAAGCAAGCCTCAGATTTTTCTGATCACTACAGAGCATGGAAACAAAAATACAGTGGAACTCTGATTTTACGTCGACCGTTTCATATGTTATCCCGCTTTTTACGTCATTTTGCTCGGCAGTGAAATATGATATTGAAGCCGCTCTGTTATTCTTTTTGCCCTTTTGTCTGTAAGTGGTGGGTTAAAGGGGGGTTTCCTCCGATCGTCGAATTTTCTTTCACAAAAACTGAGAACCGGAGTGATGCGTTGTAGCATATAAAACAGAACCGTTTTTATTTTAAACTATTGGTACCCGCACGGCTTTGCCCGTAGTAGAAAATTAAAAGGTCATTTGGTTCACTTATATATTTACAAATAATGGATGATGAATTGCTCGCCAATTTGCTACGTTAAATGGCTCGCCCATGTTACGGTTCCACGTTATGATAATTTCGTAATATATTATTCTACGTTGTGATAATTTGCTCGGTAAAATGTTCTTAAAATTAGAGTATAAAAAGAACAAAATCAAATTTTCAAAAAATCGCTTCGAGGTGCACACCCCATGCTACAAATTAACTTTGTATCAAATTTCAAGAAAATCGGCAGAACGGTTTAGGCGCTGTGCGCGTCAAAGGGATCCAGACATCCAGACAAAGAGACTTTGAGCTTTATTATTAGTAAAGAAGAATAAAAGTTCTTAATTATCCCGCCTCCGATTTTACTTTTTTTTGCTTTGTGCGTTTCTTCTAACACTAATCCGATTAAAAACGTAAGATCGGGTTTCTACTGTACAGTAAACTGCCGATAATCTGCGGAATAGGGTGGCACGGTTACCGTGGATAATTCGTAAAATAGGTAAAAACCGATATCATTGTTAGTGTATGCAATAGGTCAGTGGTTCCCAACCGGTGGTTCGCGAACCCCTGGGGTTTCGCGAGAGGTTTTCATGGGGTTCGCGAAAAAAATATTGTAATGGCAGAGTTTTAACATGCCTGTTTCGGATGTTCAAGTGGTTTCAGGCAAATTTTGTTCCTTTTTTATTCATTTGTCTCTCGCACATTCGATACTCTTAACATGAAAATATTTGCATACTTCCTGACACATTTTACATTTAAATGGTTTACTCTGTCATTGCAAAGTGCCAGTTTTAGCGCTTCCATTGACAATGATAGCCCTGAAGCCGCATGCTGAAAAAACTCTTTTTGTGAATACAGTGTCCTCAGATGAAAGAATTTGAAAGCTTTCGTCTCCTCACAAGCTTTTGACAGAAAAGTTTGATTAAACTTGATAAAAACATTACATGGAGCACATACGAGTGTCTAAAATATTTTGTTGTTTGGTTTCTTTACCATTTGAGTCCGACGAAGAGCTATGGCTCTTCTTTTGTGTTGAGTCAAAAATGCATAGAAGTGAGATTACGCTGTTGTTAGTTGCTATTATTTTCACACTACATCGACTAGAATTTACTTCGAGCTTTCTTGTCGAAAAAGGGAAAGAATGGCTAGCAATCCAAGAATACCACGGGAAGTATGAAAAATTAATTACTATAGAAAATTTTCGTGGTTGAAATTTTGGCAGTGTGAGGTTTACCCAGTAAAAAAAATCAACGGAATTTAACCATGCAACTTAATTTGCGCTATATGTAAATAAGGTATTTATGAAATTTGTGTAGAAAATTTCTTTTGTAGTAAGTGAGCTTAAAACTATTTGTCTTGGTAAAAATTATGTAAGAATTGGAGTAAATGCGTATATTGGAAATAGACGCTTCTATTATTTTTTAATATACGCCGTTTATTCACGCAGTATATCTTTATCAAACAGTTAGGCTCGTAGTCCTTTTCAAGAAGACTTAGACCTAGAGATCTGTCTCATTTTATTTCAAGAAAAAAAGTTCATTTAGTTAATCTGAGAGTTCCCTGAAAGGTATTTTAAAGATCATTCTTTAATTGATTTCTGATTTAGTTGTTGGAGATAAATGTATCCTAGGTCAGAAAAATGTCAGCCAAACTTTATTTTTGAGCCTCTTTGTTCCACAAATATCCCATTTTCAAAATTTTTTCATAGTCGATGGAAGCTCAACACAGAATAATCACTGTGTTTATTTTTCGGTGAATTTGTTTTGTATTCATTTTTTAGCAATCATTTTAGTTCGTAGCAATATTTGTAATTCTATATTTTGCAATTGTGTTTTCGTTCTTGTTATGAACTACGGAGCAGCATCAAACTAAAAAAAAATCTCTCAATATTATTGTCAATGCGTGTGTGTGTGCGCGCGCGCGCGTCCCCCCCCCCCCCTCGTTTGTTATTTATTACCTAGTACCCAAGGGGTTCGCCAACTTCTTTCGGAGTTTGGAAGGGGTTCGCAAGGGGGAAAAGGTTGGGAACCGCTGCAATAGGTAAAAGCAATCAATAACACGTACATACATTTAAACTTTAGCTAAAGCGAAACGGTGTTTGGAAAAAAAGTTATGCGAAAGCAAAAAAAAAAAAAAAAAAATCGCTTATTATTACAAACGTATTATACACATGGGAGAACAAGCAAGTCATACAAATAGATGTTTTGAAACAGATTAAGCTTGGTTACATCAAAAACGTATCGGGGCAGTGAGGGGAATTTTTTTTAGCAGACTGGTCCGATCACTGGTTTACACGCGTTAGTTGCGTAGATCTAAAAATTAGCAAGCAGTATAGATTTAAGCAGTAAAAAGTGTTTATCTGAAAATAAGATTTCAATATTAGTCAGTTGGCGATGACGTTGGAAGGTTTGATGTCATTGGAGGGGGGGGGGGGGGGGGGCAAGGAAGAAGTAGAAATGTATAAAAATGTTGATTGATAAAATGGATGCATTTATCTTCATTTAGTAAATCCTCACAAAAAAAAAGTGTGAAAGGTGTCGGATAAAACGCTCGCTGATATTCGGGATTAAACTGTACTCATGCCAACACAAATTTTAACTTTTTATTTCAGACAGTGAAGTCAAAAAATATTTGAATTCTGGCTAAAAAGTTTCGCTTTGCTTCTATTCTAATTTAGTTTTTCGATACAAAAAAAGATTTGCGAATGATGTGAAAGTTCAAAAGTTATACTCTTACCCAGGGTCGTACGAAGAGCTGATGGCGTCCGGGGCGAAAGTTTCCTGGCGCCCTCCCCCTCCCCTATATACACAGAAAAATCAAGTTAGTTATAATACCAGCGCATAATACATACATGATTTTTTTTTTACATATTGATAAACAGAACAATCAAAGGGCTATGCATCATACATATTAAAACGCAAGCACTGAATCTGTTTTTAATAGTGAAACATTAATGCCCCAAAAACTTTTCGTTAAAAATGTTAAAAATTCAAATATTTATCTAGTAAAATGTTATCCCACTAGATAAAAAACAAACAATTAAAACTGACTTGGTTATTCATATTGTTCAAACTAAGAACACGAATAAATAATTTGCTGATTATAAATAGAAAATGTATTTATCGGAGTATATTACATCAAAAATAAATTTCGATCTGGACTCATCCAATGATTCTTTTCAAGAGTTTTTTGGTTTTAGTTGTACCAATTTAATATCAGCTTTCTTATATGTTATAAACAAAGATATTATTCTTTTGCACATCAAATATTTGTAAGTTTTAAGGAGAAGCTCCCAACAACACCGAAAATTGCTCAGAATTGCATCATTTTTGGAGCTGTAATTTCGAAAAAGCACTGCTCTAATATTACATAATATGGCCTTACAAATTGCTTTTAAGACTTGAGTTTAAGAAAATATTCGTGTAAGGGTCCCCATGCCGCCTTTCTTTAATATCACAAGCAATGCGTTTTTCAAACGACACTCACAAAAAATTTAAGTGGGATAGCCCCTGAAAGTAAAACACTGCTGAAATTTTTTGATCCATAGTTTTGAAAAATTTTAATGAGAAACGCTCCAGATCCTCCTATTCATAAAATCTTCAAAGTTTGTCAAAAGTTGCGTTTTTGAAACTTCAATTTCGAAAACTTGCTGGAATTGATTTCAATCTATTTAAAAAAAATAATCGATCGGAAACAGTGTCTGAGCTCCCTCTCTCTTTCCCTAACGTCAATAAACACGACCTATAATCGCGTTTTAAGGCTAAAATTGCGCTTTTAAAACTAAAAGTTTCAAAATTTTGACCGGACACCTTTTGACCTTTTTTCCTATGCGATCAATATTTTTTTTAAAAATGTGTCCCCTTAAAAAAAATTCTGGTTACGTCACTGCATGCAGGGGCAGAACTCAAGCAAATTTGGTGAGAACTAGACAAATAAGAAATGCATTTTGTTTGATTCTAAACAGTTATATTCTCAGAAATTGGATCTGTTTCAACGATACAAAGCAAACGAATGTTTTGGAGACTGAGAGACAGGAATATTTTCGTGCCATAGGACAAAATAAAGAATCATTGCAATGATTTTCTATTTTGTGTGTCTATGATACCTGAAATGAGGGGGCGCCGAAGGCGCCCCTAATTTTATACAATCATTTCGTGTGAGTGTCGTCGTGTTCCGTCGAAACGAGGGGCGCCTTGCGGTGCCCCCTCATTTCGTGGCGCCCGGGGCGATTGCCCTGCTCGCCCCCCCCCCTTTGGGACGGCCCTGCTCTTACCAATTACAAACAGTTCTTTCTTCTTTGTTTTCTAAATTTTTTTTTCCAACGGGGTAAAACCAAAACCTTTATTGCCTCAAGGGATATATTTAATAGAGTTATTCTTATGTGGGAGTGGAAAAAGATCTTGTAGTGAGTGCATTTTTTTATTTTTCTTTTATACTAGAGAAGTTTTAAAGTTATCGGAAACATTTTAAAGTGTGAATAAAAGTAAAACTAATACAAAATAAAAGAAATAATCTTAATGTGAGTAAAGAATTGAACAATTTGTAGTTGACTTTAAGAAATCCATCCAAAATATACTCGCGAACTGGAAGTGATGTAAATATTTACAACACCTGTTGATTGTAAATAAAAAGACAAATATTTTTCCTAAAATAAAAAATAAAGATAGTTCATCACCTATTTCGCACGGAGAAAAGTTCCTGCTCTTTCACCCAGGCGGCGTTAGCTACGCAGTTGGAAAATATTAATCTAGGAGCTTGCATCCCCGATCCGGTACTTTGCAAACAGCCGACCAATCAGCGCGGAGAGAGGCGGAGCTTACGTCAAACGAGCGCTGCTGGGATTTTCAGTTTACATGTCAGCCGCGCAAGGGGCCTCTAGTCTGATCGTCGCCCGCATGCTATTTGACCGTCCGTACTTGCAAAATCAAGCCATCGAAGCAGTCCACCACTCAAACCAGTCAAGCTTGATTTGTTTACCTTAAAACTGAAAGTTCACGTCTCGAGCATTTGGAAAGCACTATTTTGGAACGTTTCAGACGTCTGCAACTCAAAGAAATGGATTTTTTCTGCTGGTGATTTTCATATTCATTTTAAATTGTAAATACGTTTTTAATCCAAAGCCTGTTGAAACTTTAAGCAGCCAAGTTTGGTCCAAAGTTTAAGAATATTTACCTGATGGGGAATGTAACCGATGTATAGTTAAGTCCAGCAGGCTGCAGAGTACGTCGACATTGGAATTCCTTTGGTTATATTTACTGAGTGCCTGATTTCCCCCAGGCTACTGCTTCCCTCACTTTTCAACAACAATGACCAGCTGGCTGCCAAGTCTTTTGACTTAAGATCCGGACGGTAAGGATCTTCCTGGAAGCTGTATCATTGAGTTTTGACCATCCAGTTTGTTGGGAAATTTACCTATGTAGCTTCTGAAGACACAACTCGGAAGCACAAGACAAACGAGAGTTCTTGTCCGTATCTCAGAACCAAAGTGTCCAGTTCTGCGGTCACCCTGGCTTCTGGACACTTGAAAGACCCTTACCGTCGAGCGGCGCAGCGCATCTTGGCCCACATCTTGCCGTCTAAGGAGACAGCCTACATCACTTTTTCCACCCTGAGGCCCAACGAAAGCATCAAAATTTCGCCCTCCAAGAGCGGAGATAGTGCCGACATGGCAGAGACACAGCCGCAAAGTAAGTTTTCATTTTTGTTAGTATTTGTTTTGTTGATTTCGGATTGATGCAGATTTGCGAAAGGATAACTTCACTAATATCATCTGTGGGTGGATTTAGTGGTTCGGGGACCCATCGCAACGCAGTCTTACAGCTGAACAGAACTTTGTAAAATATTTTTAATGTATCTTTTTTGGATCCTCTTCGGGGTTCCTATGTCAGGGCCAACCCAACATGAAAGGGGGAGGGTCATTGCGCTATTGAAATGTTTAAGGAGGTTGTTTTGAGAGGCATTTTCCCTTTGAATATTTAGGTGTTCAATATTTGAGAAGTCTTTGTGGTATTTAGGAGGGTGTGTCTTTGCTCTGGGGGGGGGGGGGGGAATGGGAACCCCTTCCTATCTTGTGGAGGTCCGATGAATCTGTCCCTGAAGTTCATTATTTGTTTTTTGGTAAAAGGAGCTTGGTTACTAATTAGTCTTTGGGATTTATATCCATACTTCAAGATTCTAGACTCCCTTCCCCCGGAAAAAAATCCCTTTGGATTGAAAAGAAGGGCAGGAGCCGGGCTCCTATGAGCTCCCATGCGAATATAGCTAAGGATTGTCGACTACATTTGTCACTACTGCACTACATTGCACTGTATGTACATGAAGAAGTGGCGCAGCGAACTTGGAGTGCCCCCCAGCACCTTCATTTTTAACACATACTGCCAATACTAATATTGTAATTTGTGCAGGTAATGGCTGTTATGACCTCCCCCCTCCTATAAAATAAATTCTGGCTGTAGTAGTGACATAATGCAAATATTTGTTTGCTGACAGTTGGGAAAGTCTCGTGAATAAGTGGACGCAATTAATAAGCCATTTATTGAATTAAATTTTTATAATTAACTTGTAGTTCTGGCAAAGCGAGTCATTCGTTGATTTTTGTTTATTTATACTAAAACCCGTAACACTTGTAGGGAATGCGTATATGTATGTGTATGAAGTATGTGTTTGTTTACAAATGCAAAGGCCCGGGGAAATAGCCGTCACAAGGTATTTTTAAAAAGTACTAACCGTTTTGGCTTCTGTCTTTTTTTTTCGGGGGGGGGGGGGGATCATTATTAGAATACGAGCACACGTAAAGGAAAGTTTAGCTATAAATAAAGTATTCGTGCATATATATAGGGGAGCGCGAATCTCTCCTAGTAATTTCTCGAAGTTTAAGTCCATAAAATCCCTTTTTATGATTTCTTTGGTCTCATTAAGAGGAGATCATGACCCCTTTCTGTTCACCCCGTGGGTCCACGTTTGGAGAGTCAATTTTCATTTGCTTCAGATCAGTGGTGCAGCGAAGGTGGGGAGGGGTGAAAATACCCCCAGAGGCATTGGTTTTAACATAAATGCAAGTTCTAATATAGTAGTTTATGCATATGAAAGGGCTGATTTGATTTTAAAAAAACGCCTTTCAGAAGGTATTTTTGGTCAAAAAATCCCCTTCAGAAGGTATTTTAGGTCAAAAAGTCCCCTCCAGCCAGAAGGTATTTTAGATCAAATAATCCCCTCCAGCCAGAAGGTATTTTAGATCGAAAAATCCCCTCCAACCAGAAGGTATTTATGATCAAAAAACCCCTCCAGAAGATTTTTTTTTATCAACCCCCTCCCCCCAAAGTATTTTTGATCAACCCCACCCACCCAGAAGGTATTTCTGGCTGCGTTAGTGCTTCAGATATGCTGCCAAATCTAACATTTGTAAGGCAAGTGCATGTACGCTTAGCTCAGAATCTTTGATGAATATTATTATCAAATGAATTTTCGTTGATAAATTGAAAAACTCGCGGAATTTGCCGTCACCAGTGGTGTTCCCGTAATGTATCCATATACGCCATACACTCTCAAACATTTTTTAGACACAAAGCGTATACCCTCAAGCTTCAAAAATTTTCATATGACATATTACGTATATGATCGCATACACATATTGTACGTAATGGATTACTGGGAGTATACCCTCAGAAAAAAGTGGGAACATCACTGGCCGTCACAATCTATTTTATAAGGAACTAAATAGCTTTGGAAGATACATTAATGGGGTAAAGAGCCAATTAGAAGTAAAATTGTTATTGATAACAGAATTATTGAACAGGTGAAGCACTTCAACTACCTAGGATGTGACATCACCTTTAACCACGACAATGATGTCCAAAACAAACTACATAGGTTTCAACACTTATGTGGAACCCTTACAAGAACCCTAAAGGGAAAAACGAGAAACGAAACACAACTGAAGTTCTATAAGGTTATGGCGGTGCTAACCTTACTGGGGTGTACCTTACATGGCTCTGAAACATGGACTTTGAACAGTCAAGAAACTAGTAGAGTTCAAGTAGCAGAGATGAAGTATTTGCGATCACTGAAGAACTGCACTATCCTAGACAAAATAAGGAATAAATCTATTCGATGGGAATTACAGGTATTCAGCCTCAATGAAAAAATTACGGAATATCGTAACGATTGGAAAAACCATGTTCGACGTATGGCACGAGGGAGAGTGCAAGAGCTGCCTTTTATTACAGACCAAGGGGCAAACGAGACCGTGGTAGGCCCAGGAAGTGGTGGGGCGACCAAGAAGCCGGAACAGGCTATATGCCTAATCCTTGAAGGAGATTATGATGATGAGATACATTAATTAGGTGATTTCTGTTTGGCTTCAAAAGAATGAACCAATAACATTTGTAAGGCAATGTGGGTATGTACGTAGATGAAGTGATAGCTTGTCGACAAAGGCGATAGCTTGTCGACCTGGGAAAATAGCCATCGCAAAGAGTGGTGGATACAAAAATAGTGTGATTGCACATTGTACGCAATACCACTCATTAATTTCTACGCAATGAGGGTATTTTTCGATAAAATACAGTTATGGAATTAATGTTAATCACATTTTGTTAGAATTAATAAAGTATTAACTCTTTATTAATTCGCAATATGCAAGAAAAGGGAAAACGCATCATTTTGGAGAACTCGGAAGAAAGCAATAGATACACCAATATCGTAGTCAATGTGTCCAAATAACTGAAACCCTATATTATATATTGAGAAGTTTATTCACTCGTGATATTTATTAAATCTTCCACGAGCTACGGGAAGAGCTTTGCAATGGTATCGGAAGGAGGATGTCAACTGCTGACTGCACTCCTAATTTCATGCCTAATGATGCTTTCTTGCTGTTTTATCTTGGTAGTAGGTTTCTTAGATGCAATTTTATACCCATTTTAAGCCAAAAATTTAAATGTAAGACTATCTCCAGTCCAATCAAAAAATTTTGTGCTTGATTTTTCACTTAGGATTGCATCTGATTGGACGAAAACTGTAATTGAGATTAATCCTACATATATGCTTTATCAAAAAAAAAAAAAACTCTCATTGCAGAAAACATTCGCTTCAAAAACAACATTTGCTCATTTTTTCGCCAGTGGACTGAAATTAACGAGTGGTACTGTGTACTGAGGCTCTGAATGAATTGAGCTCCGACTTAGACCGTGTTTACCTCTGTCGGGTATTTGGCCCTGAGTTAAGATGGGTAACTTTCTTAATAGTTTTGTAAAAATATTTCAACTCGAATCCGCGTCGATAACACGTTTCTTTTTCACTAAACTCCCCTAAAACAGGTAAACATTGTCAAGGTCATAGCGCAACTAATGAAATCCGCACCATACACGAAGTAAATTTTTGTTGACAATTGAAAATCCCGAGAAATTAGTTAGTACAATCAAGACCTTAACCATGTTTTTGTTTCGGGAAGAGTTTTCGAAAAAAAATTCTCGTGAAATCTATACGATCAGCAAAATTTGATTTCATTTGTTTGTTCTTTTGATTTTCGTTACAATAGATTACTTAAACAAAGGGGTGCTGCTTTAAGGACATTACAGGAGCAGTAAAAGCTGACGCACCTATTATAATTAAGGGGAAAGATCTCATGTGTACACTTAAACCTTCTCTCCTGTTAAATAGTTTATGTATTTTTAACAACTCTGAAGAATAATGGATGAGTGTACTCATGTACTTGCATTAGAAGTAGCAATCATTAAATTCATATTTTTTGACAAATATAAAATATGTTAAATGTAGAGTTTGGCACTTTCAAATTTAAAGAATTTTGATAGATCTGTTAGCGTTAGTTAATTTGTATTAAAGTGCTACATTGTTTTGTAAGAAATGATGTTCGCAATAACTACAATGAAGATAAAGACTGTAGATAAAGCACTGATTTCAAACAATTCTTCAATAATAATATTTCTTTTTCAATTAAAATTTAAAAAATAAACATTAAATAAATCTTTACTAATAATAAAGCTGAAAGACTCTTTGTCCGGATCTCTCTCTGTCAGGATCTCTGAGACGCGCATAGCGCCTAGACCGTTCAGCCTATTTTCATGAAATTTGGCACAAAGTTAGTTTGTGGCATGGGGGTGTGCATCTCTAAGCGATTTTTCAAAAATTTGATGTTGTTCTTTTTCTATTCCAATTTTAAGAACAAAATTATCATAAGATGGACGAGTAAATTATGAAATTATCATAACGTGGAACCGTAACATGGGTACGAGCCAGTCAACGAGAAAATTCACCATAAATATTTGTAAATATACAGGTGAACCAAAAGACCTTTTAATTTTTCTATTACGGGCAAAGCCGTGAGGGTACCACTAGTAAAATATAAATTAGCAAAGACATTTTTTTCAGGAAAAAAAAAAACGAAAAGTTTTTTTTTTTTTGGAATAGTTTTGAAGAATTTCGGAGGGGATTTTTGAACCCTGAGTACGATGTAGCTGCTATTCAGACAATTTTAGTAAGAGACAAATAATTTAACAGATAATAGTTGAGTTCAGTTTACTTCAAGTGTTCGAAACACATAATGAATGAAACAATACATATTAGTTCAGCATTTAATATCCAACGATACAATTCTTGTTACAACTTTCATTCGCATACTCTTTTTGGATGGATGATATTTTGTTTTCAAAGAAATTAAGGATTTGAGGATCTCCCATTATACGCAGAAATTTGATAGAATAAATTTTGGACTTGTGCATGAAGATGCGTTTGCTAGGAAATACATAAAAGATTTCGGCATCTTTTTTGACACTCAAAATAGCCTATTTAAACTGTTAATGTAAAATGATAATGAGAAAATGAACAAAGAACGTAAATAAAGAACGCATATTCAAGAAAATTCATTTTTAACGATTTGCTTTATTTACGTTACTTTTACCTATTTATTATTATTATCATTATTTCATTTTGTTTATTCTTTTGCTCCAAACCTTTTTGATCATGTTTATGTAACTCATTTTATATAATACAAGGAAATACCGTTACAAAGAATACCAATACATCGAAATACCCGTTTCAGCGAAGTAAATTTTTATTCAAGACTTAAATCTCATCCATCACATTACTTAAATTTTATACAACGAAATTACCGTTACAACGAACAAAATTTATGCTCGCTTGAAGTTCGTTGTAACAGGATTTCACTATTTCTCTTATTCAGAAAAAAGTATCAAACTATCTCTGCCGTTTCTTTGGTTTATCAGTGTAACATAAATTCAAGATTACAGTTTCTTTTAGTAACATAGTTGGTTATATTTTTAGTAACATTTAGTTTTTTGATTTCTTTCGGTATAAATGTCGTTTCCACTAATCTAGAGCAGCTATAGTTTCATTTTTCCATGTAATAACCTAAATAATTTAATCATCATTCTCATTTTCATAACGACAAAAATATTGCGTTGAATATCTGAGTTTTCTTTCTATCGACATAAATATACAATTATTGTAGTGATTATCTTCATATTCTGATACTCAGTTATGGTTCAAACTATATTTTCAATAAAAACTAAACGTATAATGTATAAAAATCACTCTATCAATCATTCTGTACCTTCGGCATGCAGGGTGAGTTGTAATACAAAACCAGACTTGCCAATTCTCCTGCTTTTGTGTTCAATTTTTAGCTTCTTGCCATCAAAGACCTTTTCCCTTCTTTTTAAGAAATTAAAAAGTTTCAGAACTCAGTGGCTGCCAAGAATAGCTTATTTTCATTTATCTTAATAGCGAAAATTTAGAAAATCTAATGACTGTAAAGCAAAGGAATCTGATGTTTGTTGCACAATAATTTTGACAGTATGATTTTGGAAAAACTAAAGCAGATATTCAAGCATCTTTGAACAAATATTTTAATTTTTTGTTTTTGTTAGAACTTAGCTGGCCGCAGTTTAATGTATTTTAATTTCAATTATTGTACGTATGCTAATTATAAAAAAAATATTTTATTTATTTATTTATTTTGTGTGTGTGTGTGTTTAAAGTTTCCCTCTTTAACCGATTGCTATACTAAATAAACTTGATTCAAATAATGTAGTGAATAATCTTAAAAAATAATAGTAGCATAAATCAGTGTTTTATTTTAAATTTTAAACAATGAGTTTGCAAATTAAAATAATATATCTTGTGAATTATTACAAGTTTTTATAATTATTTCATAATTTATGTCTCAAGAACATACAAATTATCAATTTTGTGCTAGCAATAATCTGGTTTCAGAAGTACAAAAACGTCTCAGCTTTTTCGTTTTATTTCTCTTACTTTCCTATTTTGTAAGGCTAGCAAGTATGCAAAACGATCCTTCAAAAAAATTTTTTGATTCTTCTTATGCAAACACCCGCTTGTAGAAAGCGTGCGTTAGAAAAAGGAAAAGTATTTCCTATAAGCTTTGATAAAATCATGCTATGCCTATTGAAAGGGGTGCGTTGACCTTCATTTTACTGGTGACCACTGATATCATTCTTTTCTCTAAACCACCGGAGCCGTCAGTTATCTTGATGCTCTGAATAGATCAGCCGGGGATAGTCGTCACTCCCTAATTGATCCCCTTTTGGGTCCTTTGTGTTGTTACCTTGAAACATGCAGAAATGTGTTCCATGGTATTTATGTTCTAACACACTCTAAGAACAACAATTTCAAAAATGAGGAAAAAGTACTCAAATGTGAACATATCGCGAGTCAAAATTGCTCCGACTACGTAGTATTCAAATTTGAAACATTCAAATACTCATCAAATACTCAAATCAACATGTGTGCTCATTTCTGAGGCATTTGTTCCAATTTCGAATATGTTAATAATTTCAAAACTGAGTATTATGTACTCATTTTTGAGTATGAAAAAATTCAGCACACTATTTGAAAACATGGGTACTCAAATTTGAAACAAATGGTTTCAAGAAAATCATGGGCTTTCAAGAAAATGGCGTTTAAGAAAATTTGAAAATATGAATGTACTCATTTTTGAAAACTTCATTTTTCTCAGTGCAATCTTCAAAAAAAAAAAATATATATATAAATAAATAAAATAAATAAATAAATAAATAAAAAATAAAATTAAATAAATAAATAAATAAATAATAAAAAAAAAAAAAACGCACGAATGATGCAGATAGCAATTGATAACCAAACAAGCATTCGGCTTAAGTATTTTACCAGAATATTTCATAATGAGCTTTAAGCAGAAAATTCTTGATAAAATACTCCAGGAGATTCTTACATCCGGGGGCCGAAGAACAGTAGTGTCGTGCAGCCACCAGCTTTTATCTTTAGTTCAGTTTTAAATCCTTTGTATACAGATGCTCTTGTCACTCAATCTGGAAGATTATTCACAATGGGGTCGTTTCTAAAATTTTAAAAGTATTTTTTTTCTAAAAGAACATGCTTAAAAACATATGATCTAACTATTTTTTAAATAATTTGTTTAAGTTTAATATTTAAAAAAAATTACTTAAATCGGTGCGCTTTCACTGTTTACATTTCTTGTTGATGACATCACAAATGATGAAATGCCATTTTGTGTTGCCATTCACAGAGCAATATATTTAATTCGCATTTTTACTCACGTGTATTGGAAACGATATGGTTGATAGCAAGCATAGAGCGCAATTTTAATTCGCTTCTTGATTATCATAACGTGGAAACGCAGTACAAAGATGCACCAAAGAGCATCATTTGTGACGTCATCAAGACCACGCCTTGTTTGAAAAATCGAACAGTTTAAAAAAATAATTAAAAAATAACTGTTGCGAAAATGAAAAAAATTTCTGGGTCCATGTTTTTTTTTTTTTTTTTTGCTTATTCTATCAATTTTAGGGACTAAAAGTACTTCTTTTGACTGAAGGAAACAACCCCATTAATGCATTGGGAACGCATAAGAGAAGATTATTGTTATCCTGTGATCCAACATTTCTTCCTAGAAGTAAAAGAAGGTACGATGTCACCCACGGAAATTGTGATTTGGTTGAATTCCAAGTAGACAGCACAAAATTCTTATTTTCTTGCCATTTCGAGCTTTGACTAAGTTTCCAGATTTTGCTTGCGTAAGCGAGTGTGACTATATACCTTTGCTGCATGATTTTACCAATGATTATGCTGTTTATACCATTTACACTATAATTATGCTCGAAAAGAATATTTTGACGTGTACAATTTCAATATTTTTTCATAACTCAACGTCTTTACTTTTGATAACACGTTAAGAAATCTTAATGAATCTTTTTATAACAATAGCAGATTCTAGCGGGGGGGGGGGGAGTAAAGGGACCGTTCTCCACCCAAAGAGATGAAACAAATTTAAATATCCCATTAAATGTTTTTTAATTAATTTCAAAACAGCAGAGATCAAATGTTTTAAACTGTTATTTAAAAAAACACACAGAATATTTTAATAAAATAACTTTTGGTTTCCGTTAGGAATAACATTGGGGTCAAAGGTCAGTGTATAAGGATATACAGTGAAACCTGTGTATAACGATACTGTCTATAACGATAACCTGTCTATAACAATATTTTTTTTTGGCTCCAGCAAAATGTCAGCATGAATAATCAAACTGTCTATAACGATAATCTGTCTATTGCGATATTTTTTTTAGGTCCCAACAGTATCGTTGTCGACAGGTTTTACTGTATTTAACTAGCTTACTTCACTGCCTTAGGATTCAAAGTTACATTAAATCGCGATTCGTCCAATGATTCTTTAATAGAATGGGTTATTCACAGTGAGGGAGCCTAAAACCATTTAAAAAGAACTTCGTGGAAATATAGTAATGAAAAATTGTATGAGGAATCGCTTTTTAACTTTTGCCATCCTGTGCCTACTCCAAAATTTATTTCTGCATCCGCCCCTGTTTTGTAACCTGATAAGAAACTCCTATACCTGGACATTCTCTAATGAACTCAATGCATTCAAAAAGAAAATGGCTCTATAAGTAACTTGTAAGGTCAAACACTGATCGTAATAAACTTGCCATTTTACATAAAATGTTCATAGAAAGTGTTCCAAGTTCAAAATCTGCACTGGAAAAACAACGATTAGGTTTCGACTGTCTTAGATTTGTGGCTTGTTTTGGACTAATTTATGATCTGAGTCCAAAAATAAATCTCAGTTTTAACGTTGAGTTTTTAAGCTGCATAGGAATCAAATCGACTAGCTCATAAAATATAGGATATTTTTGAAAACAATATAGTAAAAAAAGAAATATTTTTAGGCAAGCAGCAATTACTTACATTTCATATACAGTACAGCAAAATTACGTTTTTATGTAACTAATGAACACGGAAGTATTTATACATTCTTCGTGAAAATTTAATTGTTTGTCGTGACGATAAAGTGAATTAAAATTTGTTTTGCATAAAAATAATATTATTATGAAAAATAAAAATTTGATTTTGGTTAAAAAGGATAATGTCAACCAATATGAGAACAAAAGCTTCCTGTGATAAGTGGTCATATTCACATAAGGTTTAGAGAAAACTCCTAACATGGTAAAGGAAAACTACCTTCAGTTTTGAACTCAGTATGCCTATTTTATTTCAAAACAGCGACAAATTAAACGCAAATTGTGTTACCAGTTGTTCTTTCGTGTTTGCGTGCGTTTAATTTTATACATTCGTAAAAAAGTTTCACTTTTCCTATCTTTTAAATTTAAAAATCGACAATGAATTTTGCAATACTTGTTATGATTGAGTGACCAATGACATCGATTGTTATTTATGTTCAGGGTTGTCGTTCCCCCTCCCTCCCATGAAACCAATTTCTGCCAGGAAGGTGGGAAAAAACAAGCAGTAACTAGTTTCCCGAAATAACGAATTTAAATCAAGACAATAGTACGAAATTAAAATTTTAATGTTCATTACCACAAGGTAGGGGAAACTAGGGAGATTTGACCCAGAAGGAGACTTGATCCATGGGTATGTTTTCTATAGAAGGGATATTTAATTAAAATTTAAGTCATATTATTGGTCGACCAATCACACTGCAGTATTTTTCAGGTCGAATCCAGTCGAATTTCAGTCATCATCGGTTTTCAAGAATTTCAGTTCTAAATAATATTGCACCTTTTAAGTAAAGTTTGAAGATTTTGAATTTTTTAAAATTTTAACCACCAGTTTTGAAAGAAATTAATTTTTAAAAGTATATTTGTTTTGGTTACTTTCCTAGCTATATATTGATATGCAATAGTTTTATGTAACTTTAATCTAAGTTGCTAAAAATTTAAAGTAAACAAAAGAAAGCTAAGTAGGGATCTTTGACCCAAGCTAACTAGGACGATTTGATCCAAAGACTAATTTGATATGTTTTTGCAATGAATTTTTGTTCATGAATATCTAAAATATTATGATTTAGGCCTAATGACTTTCTTTTAGGAATAACTCTAATATTATGAATAAGAAGGGCTGTTTTTTTTCCTTGCTACTTAATGAATACCTAAAATATATAAGAGTTTAGTCTAATAAATTGTTTTAATTTGACAAATAACTAAAATACCAATAATCTTTAAGCCCAATGATTTGTTACCAGGACCGCCGAGATTGTGGCAAAAGCGCCCCCCTCCCCCTTCCCCTAAAACTTCCTAAATCTATACTACTCTGATTCCGATCCGGGCCTTCTCAAGGGATGGGCCTTTGATTTCCGACTAGGTTAACATGGCCTCTCGTCGGACTTTTACTTCTTTACTAATAATAAAGCTGAAAGTCTCTCTGTCCGGAGGATGTCTGGATGTCTGTAGGATGTAAGTGACGCGCATAGCGCCTAGACCGTTCGGCCGATTTTCATGAAATTTGGCACAAAGTTAGTATGTAGCATGGGGGTGTGCACCTCGAAGCGATTTTTCAAAAATTCGATGTGGTTCTTTTTCTATTCCAATTTTAAGAAAAAAAAAGATGGACGAGAAAATTACGAAATTATCATAACGTGGAACCGTAACATGGGCGCAAGCCAATCGGCGAGATACGGAATTATCATAACGTGGAACCGTAAGATGGGTACAAGCCAACTGGCGAGAAAATTCACCATACATTATTTGTAAATATACAGGCGAACCAAAAGATCTTTTGATTTTTCTATTACGGGCAAAGCCGTGCGGGTATCACTAGTAATAAAATGAATGAAATATTGTTTAGGTCAGAGCTGATAAAGTTTTGAATTCGACTTATGCTTTTCTGCTGATGTGGAGTAAGATTATTTTTTAAAAAATGCAGCACTTCACCTCAAGAGTGAACATTTTGTACATTTACAACAAGTATCGTTTATTAAAACAAAAAATCACCAAAAAAACCTGAGTTTTTAATTTCAATATCTATGAGTCTTATATTCATGAACGGGGTCATGTCTTCCTAAAGTACTGGGTCCACTCTGCCTTGATCTAGAGACACTTGACCCAATGCAGACTTGAGGAATACAGTTTGTTGTACCATTTCTACTTATGTTGTTAATTTTAGCCATAATAATGTGCAAAATAAAAAACCATTTTTTTTAAAATATTTTGTTCTAACTATTCTACAAAAAAAAAAAAAAAAAAGGGGGGGGGGAAATAAAACACCGAAAATTAGGTCAAGTCTCAGTAGTTTTCCCTAATGTGTGATGGTATTTACGAGGTTTATTCCGAGAAGGTTTTTATTTCTTATATACCTTAATTCTTTTTTAGTGGATTCTTTATCATTTCTTATAGTATAAACTGATTTAAAAGTACACAGGGCTCAGCAGTAATTTAACTTGCTCTGCATGTATTTTATACAGTTCTAATTTTTTCTTGACTCGTATAATTGCTGCTTGACTCGTGTTGGACAGAGTGTAGTTTACTACCTTTTGACTCGCATAATTCAGTTACTTGACTCGTATAATTCAGTGCTTGACTAGTTTAACACAAATTTTTAATCGTATAATTAAGTTGACTCGTATAAATCGTTGCGCAATTCATGTTGAGTTTTTCTTCTCTTAGTTTCACACAAGCAAATAGGAGAAAATGTAAAAAAGAAACTTTTTCTTTATGTATAATTTAACGTGATATTTTGAACATTAAATTAAAATTTTTGAAGAGCGCAAGATATTTTCTCTTAGTAATTTGATGTAGTAATTCCACCTGAAATGTTCCTCTCGTTATTCTAAAAACAATGCATCTCTTTTTGTTCATCGTTTTTGGCTATTATTCGAGCTCAAATAATTAAAATGACAAGATAAAATGAAGTAATTTTTCATGTCACGGTTTACATAGGTTAAATATCATTCTAAGCGGTAACTTTTATTCTTTCAAATTCAGCAGGCATCCCGTTAAGACATTACCGTTGTAAAATATACAAAATTATCATTCTGTTGATTGATTCCCATAATTTAGTTGCTTGACTCGTATAATTTATTTACTTGACTAGTGTTTGACAAAGCATAATTTAGTTCCTTGACTAAAACAATCACAGTTGCTTGACTCCCATAATTCAGTAGCTTGATTTATATAATTTAGTTGTTTGATTCGTATAATTTAGTTGTTTGACTCTTATAATTCAGTAGTTCGACTCGTAAAATTCAGATGCTTAATTCACGTAAGATTGTTTCTGTCTTGTTTGTTTGCATAAACGAATAGGAGAATATAAAAGAAAGTAGCTTTTCTCTGTATAAACTTCAACGTCATATTTTAAACTTAAAAGTGTCTTAAAATGTAAAGAATAAGGAATATGAACATAAAATTAAACTTTTCGGAGAGCATAAAATATTTTCCCTTAGTTATTTGATATCTCCCATTTTCCATCTCAAATGTTCCTTTCATTATTCTAAAAACAATGCATTGCTTGTTATTCATCGATTTCGACTAGAATTCGATCTCTATAATAACTAAAATGACAAGATAAAAATAAAGTCATTTTTCATTTCGCTGTTTACTTAGGTTAAATATCATTCCTCGCGTTAAGTTTTATGCCTTTAATTTCAGTGGGCATCTTGTTGAAACGTTGCTGTAGTAATTCAGTTGTTTGACTCGTATAATTTAGTTGCTTGACTAGTGTTTGACAAAGTATAATTTAATTCCTTAAATAAAATAATTCAGTTTCTTGAATTATATAATTCAGTTGCTTGATTCGTAGAATTCAGTTGTTCGACTCGTAGAATTCAGATGCGCAATTCACCTAAGATTGTTTCTTTCTTCTGTGTTTTACACAAACCAATAGGAGAATATGAAAGAAAGGAGCTTTTCTCTGCACTGTTAAAAATTTTCCGGAAAATTTACGGTAATTGATACTGGCATCCATGTTGCCAGTAACTATTACCGTAAAAATCAAATGTTACTTTTCTCCGCACGCACCCCACCTCTTAGCCGTAGGCCTTTGGTTCCACCGCCCGGGGGGTAAATCAAATGTTACTGTAAAATTTTACGGTTTCCTCGGTAGGCCACAGCAACCAGTTGGCGCTGGGATCGCTTATTTCTCCGGTATAAATTACCGTAAAAATCAGCGATGCGTCGGCGATGCAATTTTACAGTAACAATTACCAGAAAATCTTCCTGAATTTTTAACAGTGTGTATAAATTTCAATGACATATTTGAAACTTGAAAGTATGTCTTAAAATGTAAAGAATTTAGGAATATGAACATTAAACTTTTAGGAGAGCATAAAATACTTTCCATTAGTTATTCGATATCTTCTACTGGTTCATCTCAAATGATTTTTTCATTATTCTGAAAACAATGCATTACTTTTTATTCATAGTTTTCGACTAGAATTTGAGCTCAAACAACTAAAATGACAAGATAAAATGAAGTCATATTTCATTTTGCCGTTGAAGGTTTGAAATTACACTCCGTGGTGACTTCTATTTCTTTAATTTCAACATTCATCCCGTTGAAAAATTACGAATGTGAAGGATACAAAAATATCATTCAATTGATTTAAGTCCCACAATTCAGTCGCCCGACTTGAATAATTTAGATGCGTGGCAAGTGCTTGATAAAATATAATTTAGTTCCTTGATTAAAATAATTCAGTTTGCTTGACTACTGTAATGCAGTTGTTTGACTCGTATAATTCAGTTGTTTGACTCGTATAGTTCAATTGTTTGACTCGTATAATTCAGTTGTTTGAATCATGTAAGTCAGTTTGGCTCGTATAATTCAGTTGTTTGACTCGTATAAATCAGTTGCACAATTCACGTAAGATGTTTTTTCTTTTTTTCAGATAAATGAATAGGAGAATATAGTAGAAATGAGCTTTTCTCTATATAAACTTTAACGTAATAAATTAAACTTAAAAGTATTTTAAAATGTAAAGAATATAAGGAATCTCAACTAATAATAAAGCTGAAAGTCTCCCAGTCTGGATCTCTGTGACGCACATAGCACCTAGACCGTTCGGCCGATTTTCATGAAATTCGGCACAAAATTAGTTTGTAGTAGGTTGGTGTGCACCTCGAAGCGGTTTTTCGAAAATTCGATTTTGTTCTTTTTCTATTCCAATTTTAAGAACATTTTACCGAACAAATTATCATAACTTGGACGAGTAAATTACCAAATTATCATAATGTGGAACCGAAACATGGGCGAGTCATTTAACATAGCAAATTGGCGAGAAATTCATCATCCATTATTTGTAAATATAAACGCGCACCAAATGACTTTTTAATTTTTCTACTACGGGCAAAGCCGTGCGAGTACCGCTAGTTTGAATATAAAATTAAACTTTTTGGAGAGCATAAAATATTTTCCCTTAGTAATTTGATAACTCCCATTTTCCATCTCAAACGTTCCTCTCGTTATTTTAAAAACAATGCATTTCTTTTTATTCATCGTTTTCGACTAGAATTCGAGCTCTAATAACTGAAATGACAAGATAAAAATGAAGTCATTTTTCATTTCGCTGTTTACTTAGGTTAAACATCATTCCCCGCGGTAACTTTTATTCCTTTAGTTTCAGGTATTCCCAGACCAAATGAAACAATTTGCATTTGTATTTTTTTTCTCAGTGCATTTGTTCGCATTAAGTGGTAACAACCTTTACTCGTACAATTGGTTTATTGTTAAGAGTAAAAAAGGATTATATTTGCTAAAACTGAAAAACGAAATGACATTTATTTTTTTCTCTCTCCTGAGTTTTCCTTCTTTCAATGTATATTTTTTCTTTATCTTGGTAATATAAATTTTTTAATGCTATGTCTCGTTTAGATGGGTTTTGAAATTTTGTATCTCATAAATATATTTGATACATTTTTGGATTTCTTCGCGATATTTGCATTTTATGATATTGAGTTTAAATTACATCGCAAGTGTACCTCGTATCCGGGTTTTTGACACTAAATTTTCGGTAGAATTTTCTACTTTATCTCAGAAATAAAGATACTTACATTGATATATTTATTGATTTAAAAATGATTTTGCACATAAGGTGAATACAATGTAAGGTTCTTACAAAGAAATACGCAATCAAATTCTGTTCCCAAGTGTATTTTCTGCTTTCGCAAAAATCGCGCAAATGTTTCTGGATAACATGAAAATGAAGAACTGACTTGTTTTAAGGTTGAAAATATTTGCTTTTGAAATTATTCGTATCTAGCTTCGAATCCAAAGTGCTTCAATAGAAATTTGAAAATGGATCTGGGATTTGTACAAATTTTATTTTAAAAGTTTTTTTTTTTTTTGGAAAATATTGCATATAATTTAAATTCTTAATTGCAAAAAACAAGTTTTTGGAGGCCAGCTCCATGCATTACAAGGCATTGTATTACGAACTCGCATTACAAATGAAAGTTTTTCAGCATTTAAAAGACTCTAGAGCAGTATCACTGATTAAAAACAGAAATTTATCGTTTTTATGTCACTTTGGTACCTAAATAACTATTTTACATTAGTTAGATTTAGCTTGATTTAAGCTATTCCGTAAATATTTATAAAATGAGATTACGATTTTTGAATGGACAAAATTTTGATCAAGCAACAAAAACAAATAAAATATACTTTTTAATAATTTTGAGAAGCAATTAGTGATGTGTGACTGACACCACAATCCCACTGTGTCTCACGCTACAGCTCACATTTCCTAGTGAAGCAACACTTCTTCGTTTGTATTATAGATTAAATCTTTACATTATTTGTTTATGAAAAGGCAACATTCTTGAGATGATATTTTCATTAGAAAATTTACACGTGTATCAATTTCAAACCTGTTGATTTTGGTATATAGGCAGGGCCAGTGACGTAATAGTCAAAAACAATTTCGGAGGGGGTGTATGGTTAAATTTCGGGCTGTGTATGGTAAGTTTAAGGTTAGGTATGGCAAGTTTTCTATGGTATAAAAATGAAAATTGATGGGGGGGGGGGGGGTCAAATCCTCCCTTGGATACTTCCCGGTCTAAGACTTTTACAATTAATTTCCTCTCTTGATTCTACTTTGGCTAACAGCAGAACTTAATGGTTGCGTCGTGACTATACGTAAGATCCAGGAATTCATAAGAAATATATAAAAGAAACTGCCGTGATGGTCCACAACAGCTAACTTTGCAGCGTCGTACTGCTGTGATCAGGATCTGCGTAGCCTTCACATTGCTGTCACGTTAGGTTTACGCCAGCAGTACTTGTGTTTATTTATTTATTTGTTTATTTTTTAAGATGTGTCACTATTGTCATCCACCGACGACAAGTACAAATCATTATTTTTCAAGAACAAAAAAAAAAAAAAAAAAAAAAAAAAAAAAATTCTTAGAAAGTTGATACTTCATTCTATGATTCACAATGATTCCTTATGTTCGAATGTATCAAAATTAAAAGCCGAAGTTTATAATTGTGGGAACAAACTGTAAACATATGTTAAAAAATGTCTCACTCGTGAGAATTAGTGGTGGGCATAATAGAACCCTTTGATTGTTCAAGATCATTCGAGCACTCGATTATCACTTCTCGAGTTCTGGAGCAATGGACTTCTCGAGTTCTTAATAAGTCAAACGCTCGAGCAGTGTATTTCTCGAACGATTTCAGAATGGAATGAAATGAATCTCTCAAGTGGTTGACATCTTGAGTGATTCAGTTCCAGAAATGAACTCAATTCTGGAAAAACTCGGAAAGCCAACAGCTCGAAAACTTATTCTCGATTTAAAACTTCTCTAGATCTCGATTCGATACATCATGAGACCTCGATCTGAAAGATCTCGAGCAATCATTTGCTAGAGATGTCGAGTAGTCAATCTCTCGAAATTTCGACTCGAAAGATCTTGAGTAGCCAATCGCTTGAGATCTCGAATAGCCAATCACTTGAGATATCGAGTAGCCAATCGCTTGAGATCCCGAGTAGTCCATCGCTTAAGATCTCGATTCAAAAGATTTTGAGTGGTCAACCACTCGAGATATTATTTCCAATCTCTCGAGATTTCGATTTGAAAGATCTCGATTGTCAATCACTCAATTCCCGAGAGCTCGATTTTCAAACGTTCTCGACTCATCACTAGTGCAAATGGATTGAGCAGGCTCCATCTCGATCTGAAAGATGTCGAGCAATCAATTGCTAGAGATGTCGAGCAGTCAATCTCTCGAAATCTCGATTTGAAACATCTTGACTAGCCAATCGCTTGAGATCTCGAATAGCCAATCACTTGAGATCTCGAGTAGCCAAATCGCTTGAGATCCCGAGTAGTCAATCGCTTAAGATCTCGATTCAAAAGATTTCGAGTTGTCAACCGCTCGAGGTATCAATTCCAACCTCTCGAGATTTCGATTCGAAAGATCTCGATTGTCAATCACTCAATTCCAGAGAGCTCGATTTTCAAACGTTCTCGACTCATCACTTGTGCAAATGGATTGAGCAGGCTCCAAATAATTTTATTTTCTTTCCCCTCCATAATTCCTTTACCAATATTCTTCATCGATCATTTTTCTAAAAATAAAAGAGAATCTGAAACTTACTTCGCACTGTATTTTCAGACATTACGTAAGCTCCTAATAAGCATCTTATTAACACTATTTTCGCCAGACACATAGTTTCACCTTTTCAGCTGCGTTGCTTTTACAGCGGCTGAGTAAACGAAGCGTAAGCGCTTCAGACAGCCTGTGCCTGAAAAGGTGTCGTTTTTCGAGATTATAAAAGTGGATTTACTTCTGTCGTTATCACTCAACAAAGTAACAGTAAAGTTTTATTGCAGGATCGTATTTTAGTATTTACTAGCTGTAACCGCACGGTTTTGTTTCGTTGATTTTGATGTGTGCACATAATTTTACATTAACTCCAAGCATATAATTCATGAAAAATTAAAAAAAATCTCGGTAAAGCGACGACTACTGGCAAGCCATACTTTGCAGAACCATTCCAAAGAAAAGCAGCAGACTTTTTTTTTTCTGCACGTGAAAGCTCTATATTTCATTTCAGAACGTAAGATGAAAAAAAAAAAAAAAAAAAAAAATCCCCTAAAATCACGCATGTGAGATTTTTAAGGGGAAAAAATAGTGCATTTTTTAAATATTACTTTTGAAACAATATATAGAACTGGCGCTAGCAGGACAAAATGTCTGATTTTTGGTGGAGCGACCCACTATTTGTTTCTTTTTATAACTAACAATAAAAATATTTTGTTTTAATGCAAAGTATGCAATTAAAGCATTTGCAACAATAGATTCGGACGATATTTTTATAGAATTGAAAATTCTAAAACAGTTATTAGTACGTTACACGTCAACTGCAGTTAAAAAATAAAAGTCAAAAGCGATATTGCAGAGAAATAATCCTTACCAAATCACACATGTAAAGTTTTTTCACCAGGTCAGCATTTTTTTTTTTCAAATTTCAAACCCTTAGTTTGTATAGGTATTAAAATGTAAGGAAAAATGTCCACAAGTGGCCATATTGTCGTTTTAGTGGGGGAGGGATTCCTCTCAACAAGATGCAATGAAAATATTTTTTTCTTTGCAACTTAATGGAAAATCAAGAAAAAAGTAAAATGTTTTCCAGAAGCTTCTGCCTCAACCATTTTCTTTCAAAAAATTTCAAATTACTAATGCGAAATATAAAACGACTCAGGAATGTCTAAGCTCATTTGTTTTAAATATTTATCCCGAATCATAAATCAGGAAAATGACATCAGCATGAAATACTAGGCTTTAATTTGAAAAGATAAACTAGTTAGTTTTTAATTGATTGAGAATAATGATAAAGTAAAAATTCAAACTATGCATACACGTAAATAAAGGTTAAACTTCAGTCACGTGTTACAGAAGTACATTGAACCCTTTTATAAACGCATAAAATGTCATCTTAGGATGTATTCCTGCGTTTAATGATGTTCATTTTCTGTTTTATTACTTCAACACCAGGGTAGAATTATTACTTTTGGTTTAAAGTACATAAAATCAGTCTATTTCTTTTAAAGAAAAGGGAAAGTTATCACTTTTTTCATCGCTAAGTACATCAAAGGCTTCATTGTCAATAAAACTGGGAGAGAACTAACGCGAGTGATAAGAGATTAAAACATTAAATATTTACATTGGGGAAGATTATGTTTGATAATCTCACAATAGTCTTTGTGCTCATTGTAGTAAAAATGCGGCTTGTCATTTTTTATCTCAGATTATCGTATATATCATAATTTGTCTTCAAGTGACATTAATCGAAATTTGACAGTGGAACGAAATGTTGTCAATAAATAAAAGAATCGTTTGATGATTGTTCAGCGTAGCGCTGTGAAAAAATATTTTACTCAAACAATGTATGGAGAGTTTTGTAAATTATGGATATAAAATTTGTTTCATAGATTGATTATGATAAATGTGCAGTCAAATATACAGGATTTCGGCATACAGTTATTCCGTGTTTGATGAGAAAATATTTCATGGAGATACTCTGATCAAAGTTTTAAAAGTAAATGATTTTAATATAGTTTTTAAAAGTTTCAGTTTTGAAAATAGTTTAAGTGGGTGATGTTCACGTGACGGGGGGAGGGGCACAGAATACTTTAGCAAATTGAAAACGTATTTTAAGTTTTGGAAGTAATATATATTTCAAGTGAAAAAATGATGATAAAACTGAACTGTTTTAAATTTGTTCTTGGGATTGATTATTGGTTCATTTCAATCATACCGCCGAGGTTTTAAATTAAAACTGAGCACTTTCGATTTCTCCATCTTCCGATTAACTTGTTTATTTTGTTATTATGACTATGTTTTCCATATTTTTAATCTAATTTAAGTTCTAAACTCGTTTCAGATTGAAAAGTTTTATTCATGTTACATTTCTACTGTATAACAATAATAGTAGATTTAGTATTACCAACTTGAATATTGGTCAGCTTCTAATGTTGAATTGAGCTAGTTAAAAATTCTTCAGCTGCATTCGTACGAAGTCGTCGCAAGGACACGCACTGCTCTATGTTTTTAATTAATTAGTTTCTTTTGTTTTGCTTTTAGAAATAGCGTTCCTAAAAACGTTTCAGCTATAGAGAAGTTTTCTACGAAAACTACTCTAATACTTTCGGCCTTCTTTAGTCTTTCTGTATTTATAGAATTAGCATTAACAGAAAAGTCTTTTAAAACACATCATTAAATAAATAAGCGTATAAAAAAAAAAAGAAATTTTTGTCAGTAAGCGAAAAGTGAGGAAGCGCTTTTTTTCGTGATGCTTAATTTTCGCGAAAATGAAGATATCGGTTAATTCACGAGCTGAAAATTTCGCGAATTTTTAACAAACAGAACCAGAAGTTGAAGTAAAAAATACTTCGAGAGGCTTAAATTTTCACCATTACGACGGGCTCGCGAAAATTAAAGCATTACAAAGATAAGTGCTTTTAGACTGTCGTGGGCAAGTAAACTGCAGTATCTGCAGAAATGATTTTCGAGATAATTGAAGAAACATATTTTGGATTCAATACTAACAAAGGGAAATGTTGGAAATAGTCGTTTTTCCTCAACTTATTTTCCAGCGGAACTCAAACTCGCAAGCTCGTACAATAAAGCTAACGTACAATAGATGGCAAAAATGCAGAAAAATGAAATATTTGCAGTTACTGTCCTTTACCCTTTACCTGCCCACGGCAGTACAACAGTTGTTACGTGATAAGTTCTTCACATCTTAGAAAGACTATAAATTAAAATAGGCGCGAAGCAGATTTGTAATAAAATTTTTACATTGAAAAAATATATTTCATTTTTTTTTTTCATTTAATTTTACTGATACTGTGTAACTGAGTACGAGAAATCTAACTTCCAATTCCAAAAAAAAAAAAAACCTTATTGAAATCTTTCATCCCGTATCGTACATGTTCAGCCCCACCTTTAACAAATGAAGAGAAGGGGGGGGGGGGAGGTAAAAAAGCAATCAGCGTTCCAGCTCTTTGATAAACATACAGTTACGTACTTAAAAGTGTTTGTATAACGCGAAATAAATAGTAAACATTAACCGAAATACAGCAAACGAGAACATATATACCACATCACTTTCATCACAGCAATTTTCTCACAGTTTTGTTTTCAAGAACCGAAATTTTCCTTCAGCCAGCATTTTGTTCCGCGTTCTGAACGCCCGTTAAGGCTTCTTTTTTTCTTCTTTATTTTAATCTTTGTTCCTTTTCTTTTTTTTTCCCGTGTTTCTCTATTTGCTTTTTCAGGTTTCGCGGTTGATAACGTACCCAATACTACACACAAAAGAAGACTTCAGAGCCCAATCACTGATGGTGCCAGCGTGTCGGTCTGCGGTAACGTTGTCTGTGCTGTCTTGGGGAGAGAGAGCACACGCTATTTGTTGAAGAACCGTCAGCGCTATGTGCTGAGCT
Organism: Uloborus diversus; assembly: GCF_026930045.1. Taxonomy (NCBI): domain Eukaryota; kingdom Metazoa; phylum Arthropoda; class Arachnida; order Araneae; family Uloboridae; genus Uloborus; species Uloborus diversus. The sequence continues at coordinate 155,352,732 of NC_072736.1, read as the reverse complement.
TGATTTGTTGACTCTGTGTCCAGCTGTAATCATAGGATTCGTTTATAGAGTCTGTAAACAAAGGGATCAAATGACTGCTAGAAGTGGGGGAGCTGTTATTATTTTCCCGCGCCATCTTTTATTCTTGGGGTGTTGGGGGGGGGGGGGAGATATTCTTTGCCGTCTGAGTTGGCAAGTTTTGTGTGTTGTTGCGTGACAGATTGGGTGTGGATTCTGACATGTTCGTTCTCTCAGACGTGAATCGAAGATTAAACAGTAATTAGGGCGTTTCTTTTTTTTTCTACTGAAGATGAATAAAAGTATAAATTCGGGTATGGGGATTGGGTCCTGAGCGAAATGATTTATGATTGAAATGTTGTCGAAATTTGGATGAATTACTCATTTGACTGTATTTACCTCAAGTAGTTATCTGTTTGCTTAAATCAAAATGTGCATCTGGCATATTTTTTCGATTTAAAATTTCGTTATTTTACTAATATATGAGGCAGTGAGAAGCAAAGCGATGTAAGTGAACATTTTCAAGTTTTGAGTAAAACGCGCTTAAAGATAACTTCCTAGGTAGACTTTCATTGATTTTTTTCCCTTCTAAATCATGCTGTACAGCAGCACCTACCAGGGCTACTAGAACTATCTCTTGCCCCAAGACAGAGGAGAGGTTCACCTATTAACTGTACTGGTTATCTCTAAATTTTTAATTTTGCCACTTACATCATTTTTGTCACAGGTTCCATCGTTTTAAATTTTACCAGTGAGCTTAAAGCAATATACAACACATTGCATAAATACATCTCACTCAACGACACTGACAAAGTCAGTGGCCTAGTCATCTTTTGCGATTCTAAAGCTGCCTCAGAAGCATTATATAAATGTCAATCAAGGCTAACCCATGATATCCAACATCAATTGGAAGAAATTAACAAACTAAACAAGATATGTATACTGCAGTGGATACCCGCGCATGTAGGCATCCCTGGAAATGAAGAGGCAGACCAACTTGCCAAAGAAGGGAGAAATCTCAATAATGAAATTTCCGTCAAGGTCACTCTTAATGATCCTATGTGATCGCAAAGTTCCGTTTAAGAGAAAACACCATCAAAATAAAAGACTCGCTGAAACGTGAAATAAATGCAAATAGAGACCTTACCAAAACTATCACCAGCCTTAGAACTGGTCACTTTAGAGGCATAGTGATCCAGAGAGATAGTAATAGAACCTACCGTCCCTGCAGTAATTGTGGTGACGTCCCACTCGCATCAAATCCTATTTTTGAGTGTCCTGCCATTTTAAGATCTCTGGTCCGGCTTGGGGAATTCTCTCCAAAAGACATTAGTCTGTACTCCGGCAACATCAAGGAACTCGCCGATTGTGTTTTGCAGACACATGGATGTAAATACACTCTAAGACAAAAAAAAAGTTGCACCATGAAGGAAGTCTTAGAATACAATGACATTTGGAAGGTATGTTAAGTGTATATGGAAGAGTAAATGATTAGAAAATGAGAACGATATAAGCAAAATTTATTGAACAACATACACGAAATGGGTAACATTCAGTATGGGGTATGGCCGCCATTATTCCGAATACAACATGCTAATCGTCTTGGTAACGAATCGTACAGGTTCTTAATGAAGTCCTGTGGTAGTCTATCCCATGCTGCTTTAACTTTGTTACGGAGTTCCGGCAGATTTCGAGGTACGGGTGGAGTGTTGACATCTCGTCCCATGGCATCCCACACATTCTCGATTGGGGACAGGTCTGGTGAATATGCCGGCCACTCCATGCTGTCTAGGCCTTGAAGACAAGCATAGAGACGGCAGCAATATGGGGTCGAGCGTTGTCTTGTTGGAATAGCGGCCGAACACGGGTGCTCAGGAATGGCAAAGCAACTGGCTGCAGGATCTCTTCAACGTAACGTTGGCCGGTCAAAGCACCGTTAATGAACACTAGAGGTGATTTTGCATCATATGCAATTGCGCCCCACACCATGACACCAGGTCTCGTGGACGTATGACGCTGTACAATAAACCGTAAATCTTGGCGCTGACCACGTTGCCTCCACACGCGGATTCTATTGTCGTCTCCACCAAGACAGAAGCGGGACTCGTCAGTGAAGACTACGCGATACCATTCGACGCTCCATGTCCGTCTTGTACGGCACCATTCCAATCTTTTCCGACGATGCAATGCTGTTAATGGCAGTCGTCGTAACGGTCTACGTGAGCGCAGTCCCACGTCGTGCAGCCGTCGGCAAATGGTGCGACCACTTATTGGCTGATTGATGGAAGGTCCCACAGCCCGTTGGATGTCTGCAACTGTGCTGGTTGGATCGTTACGAGCTTGCCTTACGAGCCTCCGGTCCTCCCTCGGTACGGTTTGTCTCGGCCTCCCTGAGCCTGGTTGACGCTGATATGTGCCTTGTTGAGTCCACTGCCGCCAAATGCGTGCAACAGTAACATCAGTGTAACCAACGTGCTGTGCTATCCGTCGAAATGACCATCCAGCTTCTCGGAGGCCAATTATGCGACCCCTTTCAAACACTCCTGGTTGCGTAAATTGCTTGCGAACTTTATTTCGAAGCATAATCCAATGTTAAACGACGTAACTAACAAATCAGAGTTAAATTAAAATTGCTGCTCTACTGGACGCCCTTATATAGCTGGTCTTGCGCTGTGCTTAGGGCCACCCTGCGCGCGTTGCATGCGCAACCCTAACCTGGAAATTTAATCATTTGCATATCTTAGGCAGAAGAACCATCCCTCCAAATTTCATTCACATCGGTCCACACCTTCCTGGTGCAACTTTTGTTTTGTCTTAGAGTGTAGTTCTTCCCATGGATCCGACACCACTACAATTACGTCCTTTTGCCCCTCACTGCTTCATATGTGATGAGCATTCCCTGCTTTTGTCTTTAGGGATATTCTATTAATGATATCCTATTTTCTTCCAACATTTTTGCCTCTCTTTTTCACAAAGTCACACTTCACCTCACTCTCTGATCTCCCTTGTCGCATATCACCCTACAATACGTACACATATCGTTCCAAAAATGTGTGATGTCACACTTCTAGTTACTCCCTCAATCCCCCTTGTTTCAAACTGTCACAATTTCAAGAACTCCCCTCCCCCATCAAAGTGTGACATCATCTATGAACAACCTCTTAACAACTTCGAAGGAAAAATTGTGCGCAATCGCAATTGTGTGTGTGCATGACGATTTGGCGATAAGTGAATATAAAATACATGTACAGTATTATTATTCACCCAAACACTAGCACAGCCAGAATGTACCCTCCTGAGGGGTGGGTGGGGTTCTTGATTAGGGCCGACGAGAGGACATGTCAGCCCAGTCGGAATCTAGAGGCCCGGTCCTTAGGGAGTTCGGCTTGGAATAGGAGTAGTGTACGTTTTGGAAGTTTTATAATGGGTAAGCTACTCCGGAACCGAATTGACAAGGGGCCCGCCCTGGCTCTCGGCGTTTTCCTGGTCTTGATCTTAACAGGTCTTACTTGCATAAAAAGTATCAAACTAGGATTCAAAATATGGCTTACTTAAAACGAAGGGAGATATACTGCCACTTGGGAGCTTAGAGCAAATTCTTGAGAAGGTGGCGGCCACTAAAACCCACCCCATTATATTCCTGCACCCAGAGCTTTAGTTTAAAAAGTATTTGAGAACTAAAATTTTAGTTTTGATGACTAAATAATTTTTTGCCTTTTCTTTCTTTTTTTTTTTTTACTTATCTAACAAAAATACAAGAGCTAACTTTTCAGCATGTTCTGTTTTTATTTTCCAACTTTACTCACTCCTCAGTTTTTCATTTTTTCTCCAGCAAATTTGCACTCAAACAAAATGACCTGATCCCACTCATCCGGCTTGGAGGAAAAGTTGACACTAGTTCACCACATCATTTCCATTAATGAATTACATCGTACCAGTGGCCCAAACAATAATTTTGCCGAGAGAAAATATGCACAACATACTAGGAATGGCAGCATGGTGCAAGGTCGAAGGTTTTTGGGGAGGAATCTGGATTCCGATTTTTGAACCTTTTCTTGTTTTGCTTCTGTATGATGGAATTAGGAGAAATTTGAAAATTTCTCGAGTTCTTGGAGTCATGGCTTGGTCAATCAGGTTGTTATGTGTCGGAAGAGTTAAACGTTATCTCCTGATTAATTTTGAATTCCAGTTCTTCAGAACGTCATCAGTATAGCTGTAATTGGTGATAAAAAGAATAAAATCAAAACTCTGAAATCACACGAAAGTCCACCAAACACGTAGCAGGACCTTGTGTTCAAAGTAATTGACAAGTAACTTTGATGGCTCTTTCAAACATTGCCACTGTTTTTCCATATCAGGATCTAAGAATATGTTTTATTTCCCGTCGCCGACATGACTGTACCAAATTTGATGATCTTGAGTCAGCAAGCAGTTCCCTGCGAATTTAAATTTGCCGCTAATGCTGATAACTACTTGACAACGAATGCTCTATTAATGAGCGTTTTTAAATCAAGATTTTGATTGATTATTGTATTGGGTGAACATTATTTCACAGACAATACATATGCATGTATATAATGTACGATTGCTTCAGATCTTCGCTATTGACAGAAGATGACAAACTCAGGTCTTGGTTTGCATTCAAAGCCACGCTCACTCATTTCTCTTGAAAGCTTTATCTAGTTCTCTCTGTTACATTCATTGGCGAACAACATCCACATAAGAATAAATAAATCCCTTTGGACTGAAAAGTAAAATGAAATAACACAATGTAAATAGGCACAAATTTGAAGAAAATTGCATGTTTGCAGGTCCCTACAAATTGTTGCCTATTAACCTTGAATGTAGATAATGTACGATTGCTTCGAGTCGATCTTTGTTATTGATAGCAGATGACAACCAAAGTCCTGGAATGCATTCGAGGCCACGTTCATTCATTTTTCTCGAAAGCTCAAACTAGTTCTGCTCGTTATGTTCATTGGTGAACACTATGATGGTGTTCACCAATGAACATATGTGAATGCTGTCACCTGTCACATAAGAATGAAATTTAAATACCTTCGTGCTGAAAAGAAACAGAAAATAAAACTCTAATAGGCAAAAATTTGAAGGAAACTGCATAGTTGCAGGTTTGCAAATTTGTGCCAATTCCTCTTTTACCCCTGCCTCTCCTGGTTAGTTAAGAAAAATGCTTTTTAGCACACCAAACATTTCTGGCAGCACTTACATCTCTGAGGAACACATATCTGATTGGTGGGAATTTATCTTTTTAAGCAAACAATGCATAAAAATCCAATAGTCCAAAGTTTTTAAATAATTTCTCTTGTAAATCGCTGTTATATTGAAACGCAATATGCTCCATTCAATACACTAGTAGTTATCGAAATGCCAGCAAATATAGAAAAAAAATATTGAAACTTAATCTTTGAACGAGCCATTGAAATCTACACAAGCGGGCCGCGGGTTGAACATCACACTGTCGCAATTGATATGATTTCAAAACGTGTAATTTATTTCTGTACTGCGAATGTCACGCAGTTTTTTATTTAAAAAAGCACAGAAGATACTTAAGAACAGACAGCTTTAAAAAAAATCGTATATGCTCAGCATTTGTTTCATCACCGAGAATATTACTCTAGTTTCACCCTTTTTTACTAGCTTCGGATTTTATTTACTTTCAGCCATCAGCTCTCCTACTCTGCTCTATAAAGTTTACATCATTACTATAATTTTTTTAAAAAAGTTGTATTTTTAACTGCTTAAATTTTTCTTTAACTACTTTAATATCTTTACATTATTTCACACCATAAAAATTATAAAATTCTACTTTTCTAATTTCTATAACGATTAGTCAAAATACGAAGGATATAAAGAACTTGAGCTTATAGTTTTATTCTCTCTATTTTTTTCCAGTTCCGTAGCATCCAGTTTGTCAAGTAATTGGACATTTAATGTACAACACTATGTACACACCCAGTGGGGGACATTAAAGGGCTACAGTTTTAGCGAAATGTGACGAATATCTTGTTCCCACTAGACGTGACATGACAATGTAAACATAGTTCGTATGTTCAATGGAAGCATTGAACCATGAAACTTTGCGTGCACCTGATAAAAAGAATGAAAGGGGAGGGGCTTGTTCCAAATGCTGATAATTTTCAGTGATGTAAATAGGTGAGGAACATGAATGAACATGCTCGTTAAAATCAGTTAAGCTTGACTCTCACGAAACTAGTTAGGTGGAGCTTCGAACCTTTCCACATACGTGCTTTGCAATTTTTATACTCCCTATGTCCCAAATTAGTAGTTACAGTCAGAGCCCAATCATCCTGGCATTGGACATGGGGCACATTTCTATTTCAGGCCCCCCTAGGGCCCGATTAAGATTTTTGAAGACACTGGGCATGAAATTCATTTTGTGCCCCCCCCCCCCCATTCCCGCTTTTTTTTTATATGTTGAAGCAATAGAATATTTCCATACTTGCGTTTTTACACAACCATACTAAACTTGGTTGTATCTCATATCACAATATAATATATACGTTTAAAAAGTAGAAGAGATATACTAGTATACAATAAATATATAAAATGTGGTTCAACTTTGCCCGTTACAGTAAACCATAAATACCAAAATTATCTATGATATAACTTTTAATAGCAAATACAGACTAAATTTGGAGTGGTTTTCTGATTTGCAATGAGATCACATTTTTAAGTAGAATTTTTATCAACAAATAATTTTTTTCAACAAATAAATTTGTTTTGGCATTTGCAAAACTATCAATGATATCATTGTACTCTTGATTCTGAGTGAAATCATTATTTATTTTTAATTAGCATGATAAATTAAGGGACTTTTGCCCCCCCCCCCTGAACTCTATGAGAAGGAGCATGTGCCCCACATGCCCCTGCGGTAATCAAGCTCTGGTTACAGTTGAATATTGCGAGTACAGGGGTGTAAAGAGCAGGGTTGCCAGATTTAAGAACAGTAAATACGGGACAAGCTTCTAGGAGTAATAAGTGGGGGGGGGGGGAATTTTTGAGACGTGTATTCATGATAAATTTGAAAAATTCAATCGCAACAAAGCATTAAACTTTGCAAAATGTTGCCTATCAAAATATAAAAATCGTTCTCATTGCGATTGATTGACGAAGCATGCGCAGAAATATATTTCCAGCATTAGTCAATGAGCAAAGAAGAAGCAACCATGCGGCTTCTCATGGTCTGCCACCAAAACAAAAACATACAAACCAAATCAAAACGAAAACAATTTTTGCGATTGCTGCCACATGATTTTCTTAGAGCTCATTATTTCATATTTTTTGTTTTACTTTATTGCGAACTTTATTTTTTTCGCATAAAATAAAGTCTTGTTCTGTAAAATATTGTTATCAGCTACAATACGGGACTTTAGCCGTCCCGTATTGAAGCTCTCCGGGACGCGGGACAATTTTTCAAAATACGGGACTATCCCTTGAAATCCGGGACGTCTGGCAACCCTGGTAAAGAGGGAGGGAGGAGAAGGGACACCTGTTGGCCCGGGCCCCTAGCCTGAAAAGGTCCCAGATTTATGGTGAGAAATATGTAGTTGAGTTGAGTTGAATTTTTGATACTCTTCCCTTATTTTAATGGTTCATTAAAAATGTTTTTAGGATTGTATAACAATAAAATCACACATTAGTTGCATTCATATTGTGCTAATTTTTTAACAGTATGTTATAGAAATAAAATGTTCTTTTTTTGCATTGCTTTGTAAGTTCACACGTAGTGTATGTGAATACATTTGTGGATGATATTAACATCTTGAAAATGTGTTCGTAGAGCATCATTCTATAGCGTGTTGTCCGGAAAGCTAACAAATTAGTAAAAACTTTCGTTGGTTTAAACAGGTTTTTAAAATCTTCCTTATGTAACTATTCAAGGGGAGGAGGGGGGGTGAAGACTACAAATTAAATAAGGAGTGAAATAAATGAAGAGGCTTTGGCGGGGGGGCTGGATACGGAGGGACCATGAAAGTCATTTTTGACGGATCGCAAATTTTCTGAGCACGCCACTGCGCAAGTGCACTCATTTTTGCAAGGTTTTAATTTTCGCGAGTCGACCTTCAACGTGAAAATTTAAACCCAATGAAATATTTCAATTATATAAACATAATCGACTTTTAAGTTCTATTCATGTAAAATTTGAAAAATTTTCAGCTCTTGAAATCATTGATATCTTTATTTACGCGAAAATTGTGACTTGCAAAAAGAAGCGCTTTTATAGGAGTTTTGCATTGATTATTGATACTGCTGATTTTAAAGTTATGTTTAAAACAATTTTAGACATTTCAAGTCACGTCGAAAGGTACCGGCAAATGCCCGTGTCTTACACGGGTATCTTGTATCGCATTTATTTTATTTCGAATGCCCGCCTCAGATTCGTTCTAGTAAAAATATTGTAATGAAACTTATTAACAGTAAATGGTATTACTATGCAGGGGGTGTTTTTCTGGTGTAAATCAGGAAGTGCGTTGTGATGATTATCCATCAGCTAGATAGGAAATCCTTTATAATAAAGCAGTTTCTTGATGATAAAAATATTGTGCACCCATTTTCATTAAGTTTTTAGAGTGTGACAATTTGATTTTTTTTTTTTTTTTTTTTTGAAATTTAAAATATATATATAAGCTTGTAATCAAATCATTTGCACTTTTTTTGTATTCCATTTTCTCAAAAATAAAAACTATCGCTTACCTTCTTCCTCCCCTGATTCCTAGTAAACCCCCCAACAAATGCAATTCCAATATATTCATTTTCTATCATACAAAAAAAAAAAAAAAAAAAAAAAGTTGATCATTTTTTCCAGTTTTCCTAAATTAAAAGAAATATAAATAAATTATTTCTTTGGGGTTTTTTTTTCGTTGGATTGGTATTCGTTGGAACGGGAAGCACAATCGGTTGGGAGACGGTTGGCCAACGGTAATTATCGGTAGAATCCGGTGGAGAATGATGGTTTTGCAACGAACGATGAGCCAACGATGGCCCTACATTTTCAGGGCATCGTTGGGCCAACCGTGAATATTTTCGACGGGCCATCGTTGGAAAATTGATAGGTGGGCCCTTCGTTGGAAAATGATTGGTTGGGTAACGGTTGCAGAAGCAGACATTGTCGACTTTTGGCCAACCATAAGCTTGACCGTTTTGACCAACCATCTCCTAAAGAATTGTGCTACTACGTAAGTGTAAGTTACTCCCACAAGTCAGGGCTAAGGTAGAAATGTAAGGATATTTCAACAGCTCGGACAGGATACTCAGAGACTGCAATTTCTTTCTTATTCTAGACTCCTCAGTCTGGAGTAGCCATAGCCATACTCTCGCCATAGCGAGTCTCTGGATACCATGGCCAAGGTATTTCTACATGCTCCTAAACCACGTGTCTTTCAGTTGATTTCGATATGTGCCAGATTTGATGCTAATTGACTAACGCAAAAACACCTTCACTGATTGCACGTAGTTCTGCCCCTTTAGCCCTGGCTTAAGGGAGGTAATTAACTGCTTAATACCCAAATTTTGCCTTCAATATATGATTTGAACCGCATCGTGGTTGTGGACTCTCGCTGGTGAGCTAAATTTATTTTTTCTACCGGTTTCAAGCTCGGTTATCCACAATTGCAGACTGATGAGTTCATACCAAGGACGAAACTGCAGTCTCTAAACGTGATAACTGGGCTTCTGTTTTATTGCATGTAGTCTGTCTTAGCCCTAGCTTAAAGGAAGATAACTTACTGCTTAATAACCAAGCTTTGCCATCAATTTACGAGCTAAACCGCACCATAGCTGCAGACCCTCGCTGGTAAGCTAAATTTCTTAAGTTACCAGTGTGTTGGCACTCTCAGCTTCAATGAAATGACATCTGCCTATAGCTAAGCTATCCATTCTTCCAGAGGGAGTCCATACCAAGAACGAAACTGCAGTCTCTAGATGGGATAGCAGGGCTATCGGTACAATGCATATAATTCTGCCTTAGTTAAGGGCGGTAACTTACTGCTTAATAGCAGTAATCTGAGAAACTGTCACGCCTAGCGTTATGAGATGATTCATGCCATCTCAGATCTTCTCCAAAAAATTACCAATTATTACTTATCTTGTTAAAAGCCCAAATCCAGAATTTTTTTTTCTGAGGTTAAGCTGTCCATGTCTTAAAAATCCGCTCAATTTTTGCCGCTGCGCGTTGACCTTCAGGGCCCATAAAAACTGAACAACTCGACTTCAGAACAAAAAATTCTGGATTCGGTTTTTAACAAGATACGTAATAATTAGTAATTTTTTGGAGAAAATCTGAGATGGCATGAATCACAAGCGTGACACTCTCTCAGACTCTTGCTCTTAATATTTTCACTGATGTTAAATACACTACAGTGCTGGTAAAAAAAAATTGCATCACTTTGCATTTTCACAACAATAGGATTATGTGAGAAGTTTTGGTCGACCTATTAACGATGAATGTTTGTGAAATTCTGCAAAACTTATGTAATAAACATTTAACAGCAGGAATCCGATCATTGTTTACGTAGATCGGGGCTGCTTCTGGGACAAGGCAAACTGCTCATTTTTCCATTTCTGAACCTGCGTGTGAGTATAGAGAAAAAAAATTACTTAACCCCATGTCAATTTAAGTCTAATGGCAGGATAAAGGTTTTTAAATTGTTACTTACCAGTTTTGCCCTATGGCACGGAGCAGAATCATCCTGGAAAAAGACGTTTGGAACTGAAGTAAAGTGATCCCGGATAGTAGGAAGCAATTTCTCCTCCAAAATGCCAATATACACCTGAGCGTTTACTGTTCCTTGCACAAAGTGAAGCCCACCAACTCCTTGATCAGAAATACATCCCCAAATCATCTGGGATACGGGATGCTTGACTGTGTGTTGAATGCAGTCGGGATGATATTCTTCTAATTTGCGGCGCGGGTGATGCATTTTTTTTTTACCACCACTGTATTTTCAGCAAAGAGATAGATCGAGCACGCATGCAGATTCTCATGATCTCTTTCCCTCCTTTCCAGAAAAGCGGCGTTCCTCTACCTGTGTTGGCTGTGGATGTGCAATCACTGACCAATACATCCTGAGGGTGTCTCCCGACCTAGAATGGCACGCGGCTTGCTTAAAGTGTGCTGACTGTCACCAGTACCTGGACGAAACATGTACGTGTTTCGTCAGGGACGGAAAGACATACTGTAAGCGAGACTATTTTAGGTAAGTGCAAGTTGTACTCAGTAAGGAGCCATATATGCTCTTTCAGTATTAATAGGCTCTATGGAGTTGATATAAGCACTAGAGAGCCCATTTGCACAAAAAATAAACTTTGACGAACATGAAACAGGATCAACCAGCAGAATACCACCTCATACTAAGATGTTGACCCTGAATCTCTCATTTTTAAAACCATTAGACAATTTTGTTGTCTACAGCTAAATTCACCAATGTACAGGGTGTCTGAAAAGTTCTTGACACATTTCAAAAATTCATAGAAAAGCAACGAATTGCCCAAGAATAAACGCCTACTACTTGATACTACTTCCAGTATTTACATAGGTTCTGTGGAGTTGATATAAGCACTTGAGAGCTCATTGTGTACAAAAACCCTTTGACAAACATGAAATAATATCAACTAGAAAAATATCATTTCATACCAATAGACATCCACGAATCTCTCAATTTTTAAACTCGTGGCTAATTATTGTTAACTGTAGTTTAGTTAGTTTAGTTCACCAATATATGGATGCCTCAGTTGCCAAATCGATTAGCTCCACTAAAAAAAAAACATCATTTCTGCTTTAATAGTGCTTAATCAATGCTTAGCATGTGAATTTATATTAAAGTTTTGGTTCAGTACATTTCTGACTATGTGATGGCAGAAAATATAACACGAGGGCCTATTCACTCCTATGAATAACACCATCTTCTTCATAACTTTTCCCTACTTTGTTTTTATGGATTTAATCGATTTGGCAAGTGAGGCATCCGTATATCACTAGCATCTATAACAAGTCAAAGAGTAGGCTACTAACATGCGGTGCGAAGAGATGAATTCAACTGATGTAACAATTTAAAGCAAATGGCAGTTGCAGTATTAGTTTGCACTGGAATTCATCGTACTTACAGTGCAAACTAGTAGTTCACTTTAGAACAAGCGTGGAGAAGAAATATATTTACATGATTAAAAAGGTATTGTTGCAATTTGTTTATAATCTGCATGAGGGTAAAAAGTCAGACATGTCTCTTGGGTAATGTGATTTAATGTGAGGTGGGAGGAGATGAATTCAATTCATTTAACTCTTTAAACCCCAAGTACGTGGAGTACTAGTTTTCACTGGAGTTAAAAACATAATTATCCATATTAAAACAAGCGCACAGAAAAAAATAATCTGCTGAACATAAAACGTCTGAAGCAAATCGTTTATGACCTGTAGAAGGGTTAAAGTCAGGTATGTCTCTGCTTGTTATTGGGTAATGTGATTTTAATATGCAGTAGAAAGGAATTAATTCAACTGATGGTACTTTTTAAACATAGGCAGGTGGAGTACAGGTTTGCACTGGAGTTTAATGTAATCGTCCATATTATTAAAAAAAAAATAATAAACCGCGCATAGGGGAAGAAAAAGAAATAAAGTGGTTAAAAGGCTACTAAAGCAATTCGTTTATTACCCGTAGAAAGGTAAAAAGTCAGGTGTGCCTTTGCTTATTATTGGGTAATACGATTTAATATTCAGTGGGAAGAGATGAAATTAATTGATGGAACACTTTAAAACAAATGCAGTTGCTTATTTAGGGTAATGTGGTTTAATATGCAGTATAAAGGGATGCATTCAACTAATGGTACTCTTTAAACACAGGCCAGGTAAAGTACTAGTTTGCACTGGAGTTCAACGTAATTGTCGATATTAAAAAAACACGTACAGAAGAAAAAAAATCGAGCTGTTGAAAAACGACTAGAGCAGTTCTATTATGACCTTAAAACAAATGTAGTTGCTTATTTAGGGCAATGTGGTTTAATATGTCAACGTAATTGTTCATATTAAAAAACACGCATAGAAAAAAATCAAGTTGTTAAAAAACGACTAGAGCAGTTCTTTTATGATCTGTAGAAGGGTAAAAAGTCAGGTATGTCTCCGCTTATTATTGGGTAATGTGATTTAATATGCAGTGGGAAGAGATGAAGTCAACTGATGGAACACTTTAAAGCAAATGCAGTTGAAGAACTGGAATTCAATTCATGATTGCAGCTGAGAGGGAAGTCAAAAATAGCGTCCTGGCTCCAAACTTCTAACATTAAGGTAAGGAAGAAAGAAGTGTTTCAGAAGGGGGAAAAAAAACTGATAAAATGATCGATACTTTCACAGTCAAATTTCCAACCGGCTAGGAGCCCCATATAATGCAATAGCTTATTCAAGCCAGAACCCGGTGACTTAAATCATTCTAACGATATAGAATACCACTTTTAAGCGACTCCGTTAGATGACGATATTCGAAAGAGTAAGTGAGAGAAAAGGGAAGGGAGTGCGAAGGTAAAAGGGAGAGAGGGAACTCGGGAGGTCCCCAAGCTAATTTCGTGATTGGTTGGTCTCGGTCTTTCTATCCCTGTCATTTGCTTCCAAACATTATGCTTTTCGCTTTAATAGAAACCCCCTGAACCGATGCTCATGCGCTTCCAGAATCAACTGCTGAATTATTCAAGAGGCTAAGGTCTGGCATCGCGCGCTCTCCGGTTTAGGGAGCTTCATGCGGTTGAGAACGCTGTAACCGTGCCGGTGTTGTACTTCTGGGATCACCTCTCCAGGAATTCCATTGCATAAAATGGCAACATAGATATGAGCGTAGATGTGTTTAGAGCTCCAGGTTTTTTTTTTTTTTTTTGGTTGGAACTTTATTTCTAAAATCTCGTTATTTTTTTACATGTAAGAGAATGTTTTAAAATAACGCCTTGAGTAAAAAAATCTTTAATCACCTTTAAATTAAATTTCGCCTTTATTTTATTAGGTGTGTCTTTCTATTTTACAAAGGACAGTTGAGGTACTCCATTTGTTGCATATTTAAAGAATTGTTTATACTCAATATCATTCAGATATATATTTTAAATTATTGAATTGATACTTTAATATTTTTCAACTACTGAAAGTCTTCAAACACACAACTGAGGTTCGTTTTCAGGAACCTCATGATAACACACATATATCTTCCCCGAAAATTATAAGTAGACATTAGACTACGAGGGCAGTTGTTACTTGAGTTAATAAAATATTTTTTTTTTAGATAGGTAAAAAAAAATAATAATTAATTCCAATTTTAATGAAATGTGACAACAGAAAGTCAAAAGTTTAAAAACTTGCAAAAGACTACTAACTCCTTGGAAATACTAAATATGTAATAATATTTGGTTCTCCGTTCTGAATATGACAATGGGAAACGTGGCTAAAAATTTCACTCTTACAACATACTAAGGGAAAAATTGCACTAAAGAGCCATTCCACGGAAAAACGAACATATTCTCCCGCACGTGACAACTCATGAAAACGTAAATATTAAGAAAAATTTATTCAAATTTGTGGCACTTTTAATAGAGTTAATTGTTTTCTAGTAAGTAGTTTTAATTTTTTTTTATCTTTCACCCCTTTTTTTTTTCTTTTTTCTCCCTCCCCCCCTTTTTTCTTTTTTTCGGGGGCGGGAGGGGCCCCGCGACATAACTAACAAGACGTATATGAATTAATATTATTGACTTTATATGAATTCTTCAGCAAAAATGTTATTCTTTACCTTTTAAAATTAGAAATATATGAGCTGTCACATGCGACACAAAATGGCGGTTTGTGGGTGGAATGGCACTAAATAAGATTCGTCTCTGAATAGAAGTTCCACTAGGTTCACGTCTCTCAAGAAGTTTTCCGAAAGTACTAATTCCAATTAAACTTTTTTTTTTTTGTAATGCACATAGTCTTTCTGTTAAAGCACTACAAAATTTTCGTTTATTACAATTTCTAAACATTTCTTTGAAATAAAATATGAATATGAAACTGAAGGTCAAAACGTCTGATTCGCTGTGGAATGATCCTTAATTGGACTCTTTTAAAAACTAACGCTAAAAAAAAAAATTAGTTTGAATTCTGAAATTTTGAATTCAAATTATGTTTTTCGCAATCACGAGTTGCGACACGGCCCTACTCATTGGGGGCTATTGTAGGCGTGTGTGTATATGTAGGCACGCGTGCGTGCAAGTGTAGGCTTGTGTGTGTGCGTAGACCTGTGTGTATGCTGCACGTAGGCGTGTGTGTATGTGTGTAAAGGCTTGTGTGTATGAGTGTGTGTGTGTGTATGAGCGCGCAGGTGTGTAGGACATGGACGCCTCCGACCAGGAGAAGCGTATAGCTCAGGACCGGAGCAGCCGCGCCGCGCCGCCTGCAGAGGCCGGTGGGCGGTGGTGCTGGTGTCCCTGGTCCAAGTTGAAAAAGGAACCATACGCCAAGGACGGTCAAATGGAAGCAATAAGCAATCGTGATTGCTCAAAAAAAAAAAAAAAAAGTAGTAGTGCAAAGTATATATTTGAAATTGTAACTAACAATAAATTTGTAGGAGGTTAATTTCAGGAATTGGATATCTTTCTAGAATTCAGAAGACTAAAACAGATGTTCAAAAGTATGACTTGCACATGACAGGTAAACGCCATTTTTAGATTCGTCCTCTGAATAGTCCTCTGAAGTTCCACTAGGTTCACGTCTCTCAAGAAGTTTTCCGACAGTACTAATTCCAATTAAACTTTTCTTTTTTTGTAATGCACATAGTCTTTCTGCTAAAGCACTACGAATGTAATAACATAAATTTCAATTTTTTTTTTCTTCATTGAAAAAGGAGTTCCTTGTAACAAGTGTGCGAAAATTTTGCAGTTTTTTAAGCTTTTGTATCATTGATTTCGTCATTTACAACAAACTGCTTCAATGCATGCTATACCATAAAGGAGAATTTTTGTTCCGTTTGTCACACTTCCGTCGCTCGCCCTAATTCAGATTCTGCAATGGTTGTGCGAAATTGAATCGTCTTTGTGTTTCCTACACCTAATTCAGGTTTGGTCGTACAGATAGTCGTCTTAAACCACCTTGCAAACAATTTTAAAGACTTATTATTTCCTAAGATTGCTCTTTTCAAATGACGTGTTTAGAAATTCCGCGTCGGATTCTGAGCAACTTAAGTAAATTAATCGTGTAACTGCTTCGTTTCTTGGCCGTATTGCGTTTAAAAATAAGTACATTTTTGATAAATAATTTTGTGTTGAAATCAATTACATAAACTGAAATCCGCTGTCCAAAATGATGCAAGTATTGTATGAATTTATTTTAATTTTTAATTATTTTGTTTGTACTTAGATCAATCTCGTTTATTTTTCCCTGAAAAGGGTTTACAGTAGTTAATCAATACTGAAGACAAAATAAACTGTAAAATAGTAGTAATAATAATAATAATAATAATACTCCCGACGACTGTGGTAAACGGCAGTAACTGTAGAAATGAGTTTTTGATACATTTGAAGAAACGTGTTTTGGATTCCGTAATAACAACTAGAAAATGTTGGAATTTGGCGGGGGGTTTTTTTCGAGTTTTCTTTTTAGCAGAACCCAAATAAGCAAGCTTCTAAAATAAAATACAATAAATGACAAAAATGAAAAAAAAAAAATCGCAGTTACTGCTCTTTACCTGCCAACGTCAGATAATAGTAATAATGATGATAATCACGCATAAATTAACAGAAAGACGTAAAAAAATGTGATGAACGTGTGGTGTTCTTACTAATTAGAAAGGGTAGACCCTTTCTAAAAATCCTTAGCAATATCCGAACGGCGTACGGGCTAAACATTTAAGTTGTTTTTATCTGTGAACACCTTCTTTTAAGCGAAAGTACCATTTTACATTAGTTATACTTACGAAAGGAGAAAAAAAATCGTTTGCATTAATTATAGCAGTACATAAAATTGTATTGCATGGTATGAACATGTATTGCGCACACATTTGCAGGGACGGATACAGACTACCATTTTAAGGGTGACCGAAGAATATAAGGTTTTGGGTAAGAAAAAAATTCTGAAAACACTTGAGTATCAATAAAAAACATTAATTCAACCAGAAATAAGGCACCTATAGGACATAAACGTTACTAATTTATTTTATAAGCAATGTAAGGAAGTTGTATTTACTTTATGAAATATTTGATGAATTGAAAATATTACTGCAATCGTTTGCATTTAACGATTGTAGATATTTAAACACAAAATGGTTGGATAATATTGTCAGCTGCTTGGGGGGAAGGAGGATCATGACCGCCATGACCGTCCCCTTTTATCCGCCCCAGCACATTTGCGCGTATACATTGTGTGTACATTTAATTGTAGTTATACTAGTATTTATTACGTAACATTCTGGGGAATGTTGCTAGCAGGTTTTTCCTATATACGAGTTTGTTAATTCAAAATTAACAATGTTAAAGCAATTTACTGTAAATAATAACGTAGAAGTTATTCTTTTAAAATGCTTATGAAACATAAAGCTTTAGTATTTATGTAGTAAAAAAAGATAAATATATTAACCTGGAAAACATTATTCAGTCTATATATATATTTTTTAAATTTAATACGCCATCATTTTGTACATATTCAATAATGTCAAATTTAACAAATTATGAGATGACGTATTCAATCTACATTTCCAAATTTCGAAATATCAGAATTCCGTTTTCAGCTTTCGATGAGTACCCTATTTTGACATGTTTTTTCTTGTAAATTCTCTTCGCTGATCTTTGTTCGAAATAGTTCCTTAATTTTCAGTAATTTTTGAAGCTCAAATTCCCAAATAACAAGATAATTTTAAATGCTCTTCATTTTAAATAAAGAACACCTAAAACTATCGATTTGTAATAAGATAAAAAAAAAATATATTTTAACATAGCTTTGAATCTATAACTCAATGAAGTCAAATGAAAATGTAGAATCATTTTAGTAAAAAGACATTTCATTTTGTATAAATACGTCGTTTGATTTTTTTTCCCTTTCTTGCTTCAATTTAATTT
Organism: Uloborus diversus; assembly: GCF_026930045.1. Lineage (NCBI taxonomy): Eukaryota > Metazoa > Arthropoda > Arachnida > Araneae > Uloboridae > Uloborus > Uloborus diversus. The sequence continues at coordinate 155,334,645 of NC_072736.1, read as the reverse complement.
TCCTGCCATAGATATACGTTGCTATGACAACGGAGTTTTCAATTCAATACCAGTGACTAGCACAATTTAAATTTATACTTTCGGAGTTTTCATAGATTGCCTTTAAGGAAATTTAATTACGCCAAAAAATTTTATGCCCTTGCTTCTGGTAAGAAACGTTTTGAAACTTGCATTATTCGATGTAATATTTTTCTTTCTTTTAAGAACGATGAAGGTAAATTTTAATATTTATAAATTCAATAAACTTTTCAGTCAAAAAGTGGTTATAACAAAAGAATTTTTTTTTTAAAGCATGAATATATGTATTGTAGAAATCATGGAGTTCTAAAGTTTCTTGCTAATTTAAATCAATAACTCGTTTCATCGCTGAACATTCTTTAACATTTACATCAGTATATGTTAGAGATAAAATATTATTTAATGTGTTCAATTCACTACAGAATAGCTTTTTTATAATGGGATCGGTTCCGAAATTTTAAAAGTATTTTTTTCTGAAAGAGCATGCTTAAAAACATAGGATCAGATCATTTTTTAAATAATTTGACAAAGTTTAATATTTTTGAAAAATATATTTTAATCGGTGCGCTTTCATTGTTTACGCTTCTGCCGATGACATCACAAATGATGAAATGCCATTGGCTGATGCCATTCACAGAGCACAATATTTAATTCGCTTCTTTAGTCATTTATACTGGCAATGACATGGTTGATAGCAAGCGTAGAGCACAATATTTAATTCGCTTTTTGATTATCATAACGTGGAAAGATGCGCCAAAGTGCATCACTTGTTACGTCATAAGGACCACGCCTTGTTTTCAAAATCGGACATTTAAAAAAATTAATTAAAAATTAAGCGTTGGGAAAACGAAAGTTTTTTTCTCGCTTCACTTTATTTTATTTTTATTCATTTATTTATTTTTTGCTTATCCTATCAATTTCAGTGACTAAAAGTAATACTTTTGACTGAAGGAAACAAACCCATTGGGAGAGCAAATTTCTATTCAATTCGAAAAAACAACAGTTCACCGTTTTGAAACAGGTTAAAACTTTAATTCAAACACTTGAACATATATGAGGCAGTGAGAAGCAAAGGGATGTAAGTGGCAAAATAAAAAATTTGGAGATGACCAGTACACATGGTAGGTGAACCTCTCCTCTGTCTTGGGGCAAGAGATGGTACTAGTAGCCCTGGTAGTTGATGCTATACAGCATGATTTAGAAAAACATTTCAACGAAAGCTTACTTAGGAGTTCATCTTTAAACGCGTTTTGCTCAAAACTTGAAAATGTCCACTTACATCCTTTTGCTTCTCACTGCCTCATATGAGAAGTGAGAAGCAAAGGGATGTAAGTGGCAAAATAAAAAATTTGGAGATGACCAGTACACATGGTAGGTGAACCTCTCCTCTGTCTTGGGGCAAGAGATGGTACTGGTAGCCCTGGTAGTTGATGCTATACAGCATGATTTAGAAAAAAATTTCAATGAAAGCTTACCTAGGAGTTCATCTTTAAACGCGTTTTGCTCAAAACTTGAAAATGTCCACTTACATCCTTTTGCTTCTCACTGCCTCATATGAGCAGTGAGAAGCAAAGGGATGTAAGTGGCAAAATAAAAAATTTGGAGATGACCAGTACTCATGGTAGGTGAACCTCTCCTCTGTCTTGGGGCAAGAGATGGTACTAGTAGCCCTGGTAGTTGCTGCTATACAGCATGATTTAGAAAAAGAATAATGAAAGCCTACCTAGGTGCTAATCTTTAAACGCGTTTTACTCAAAACTTGAAAATGTCCACTTGCATCCCTTTGCTTCTCACTGCCTTATATGTACATTAAAAGTGAGTAAACAAAAGGCACATTCCGAAACTTAACATCGACAGCAGACAAACATTCGAATAGCCACCACTCAATACAGCAACGCTCTTTTGTAGGAAACTCAGTGCTGCCAACAAACAATTCGAAAATTATCGTGTGCTCGTCATACAATATTTATATTATGCCCCTTTCAAGGTATCAAGTATGTGTTTTACTAACTTATTTATTTCTTAAATTGATCAATTTACTAAATTTTTTTGAAATTAAAATACGAATAATTCTATGAAAAAGAACATATTTTTTGAAGAACAAGACAGCTAAGCATTTCTTTCAAAACGTACAATAAACAAAAAAAAAATTTCCTAAAGAAATTTCATATATACATAAGTGTGATTCTTTAGCGAAAAATTTTCGTTTATTACAATTTCTAAACATTTCTTTGAAATAAAATATGAAGATGAAACTCTCGGGTGAAGGTCTGATTCGCAGTGGAATGACCCTCAATTGGACTCTTTTAAAAACTAACACTAAAAAAAATAGTAGGAGTGCAAAGTATATATTTGAAATTGTAACTAACAATAAATTTGTAGGCGGCTAATTTCTGGAATTGGATATCTCGCTACAGAAGACTAAAACAGATGTTCAAAAGTGTGACTTGCACATTACAGGTAAACGCCATTGTTAAAATAATAATTTTAAAAGTTAGTAAGATTTTTTTTCCTTTCTTTCTTTTTCTTTTTTTTTTTGCTCAACAAATCACACAAATAAAGTACTTTTCCTGGGTCATCAAATTTTTAACTTTTAAACCGAAATAATTTGCATCCATTACTTAGCCCCAAAATTATGTATCTATGCATTAAAATGTTAGGAACAATTTAATCCAATTGATCCCACAAGTGACGGTAGAGTTACTCATGAATACTTTTGCATTTACTAACAGTATTTCACAACATTTCTTTCAAATCGCAAGGAATTATATTTATTTCAGTGAAGCCAATAAGAATTGAAAAATCACATCTGCTGAAGTCGAGCACGCTATTTCCACGATTAAACATTTCGTTACGCATTTTATAAACGAAAAGAAGTAAACTTGCCATAATTCCTGGAAATGGCTGCTATTTTCTCTGTTCTTTTTTTCAGAAATTTTAAGCTCTTTTAAAATTAAATTCGACTTCTAAAATAGACGTTTGCGAGAAAACTGCCTGAAAATATTGACTATTTGAAAGATACTTCTATCAGGAAGTTAAGTGGCTTTGAAAAATATGTAAAGACCATTTACTGTATTAAATTAATAGAAATGTGTTTAGTAGAGTATTAAGTATTTTTGTAGTATTATTCGAAGAAAGTTAAAAAAAATCATGAACTTTAAAGTTTTGAAAAAAGCTCTGCAATGCTGTTAATCCTTAACTCATAAGTTTATTATTATTATTATTATTACTATTATTTATTTCTTTATTTTTTATTTTACTTTATTTTATTTATTTATTTATTTTTTATTTATTTATTTTTTTTAAAGCTGCTGAGGGTTGTGGGGTGTACACAGTTCCAAGTTTATATTTCTTGTGTATTCCATGAGAATTTCAGCAAATCAAAGAAAATTTTTCATGATTTTAGTAACATTTATGTATTTAAATACTACTGAAACAATACTGTGACACACATGATACGCAGTCGAATATTGTGCCTGCTAAATTAAACTGTACCCTGTTCATGGCCATATCAATATATTGAAAGTGTGAAAATTTTAAAATGTTGCAGGGGATTAGTTCAAGTGGTAGAAGAAACTTTTACCTGCTTTGGAGCAAGAAATGGTCACTACGGAAATATCAAGAATTAAAATTACTTATTTTGAAATTTTCTTGTTAGTTTTTCTCGATTTAGATGCTGTTCCTTGAAGTGATGAACTAACCGAGTTTATATACACTGTTAAGCAGTACACAGTTTATGTGTGCAGTACAGTGGCGCACACAGGAATTTTGCAAGGGGAGGGTCCAAGGTCGAAGGCCTCATTCTCATATCATATCCCAATACGTCGTCTAACTTATTGACTTGATTTTATCGATTCCCAAGAACGAAAAACAGTAAAAAAAAACTATCGGATAAATAATTAGCATTATGTAATAAAATATACTTAAATAAATAACCAGAAAGCAAAATAATTTGCTCTTTTACTTTTCTCATAGTCAAAAAATGGATCCAAATTCATAGAATCTCATTTTAATCTGTAATTACAAAACTAAAAACATGGTTATTACTGTGCGTTCATTTATAATCACCATTCTGCTTCTTATAGGCAATTTGTCATACGAAAAGTGCACAATCTTTTAAAAAATCTTTTAACCTGAGGATTTATTTTTTCACCTATTATAACTAAAATTACTGTTACCTTTGTTTGAAATTATTCTACGTACAAAATACATTGTAACGTAATCGATCGGGGGAAAATGCAAGACCTATGGGATGGGTCCGGACCACCTGGACCACTCCCTTCTGTGCGCCACTGGTACCAGTAGCTCTTGTATGTGCTTTTACATAGCATGGATTTTGGTCTGAACTTCTTCAAAATTGGCAAGAAGGCAGGAAATCTGGGACATAGCAGAAACTGGTCGGAGAGTTCCAGATTTCCTGCCAAAAGTTAAACTAAAACCACGCTGCTAATATCCAATAGAAGTACAATTACTCAGTGCACATGGACCATTTCCGTCCTATCTACACCGATTCAAGATAATTAGCTCCCCATTGTGTGTATTCACTCAGCCTGGAACTACTGAATATTACATATTTAACTGTCCTCTAACCAGCTCTTTCCATTGTACTTACAATTCCAACCTTTCTTTTTGCAAAATTATTCCACATATTCTATCTCATCCAGTTTCACGCAAGAATATCTGTAAAATAATGTCCCTACTCATATCACAAGTAGATGACTTTAAATTTCCGGCCTAGAAACTTTCAAAGAACTTTCATTGCAATTCCAACCTTTTTCCAAAATTATTGCACATATTCTATCTCATCCAGTTTCACGCTAAGAATATCTATAAAATAATGTCCTTACTCATATCACAAGCAGACGACTTTAAATTCCCGGCCTTAAAACGTTCAAAGAACTTCCATTGCAGTTTATATTGTATTTCCAACCAACCAGATTTTTCCAACTTCCATTTCACTTGTTTACTGTGTTTTTAAATGTTTTATGTTTTTGTATGTGGTTTTGTATTAGTATGTTGTATTAAATTTTTTCCAGCGAGCGCTTGGTCGCTCGTGACCTGTTCTATTCCCCCTAGTCACCACATCCGGTTAAATTCTCACCAGGGTTGGTACGGTGGTGCAAGGACGGATTCAGAAAGAATTAAAGGGGGGGGGGGGCGATTGATTTCAGATAGTTAACCCTTTTTTGAATCCCCAAATGTACGCCTCCTTCCTTAAAAATAATCTCAAATCAAGTTTCTCTTTTTTTTTTTTGACCACCATTTCTAAAAAATTCTGGAGAGGTGTAATGAACCTCGTATTTAACTTCCTCAATGGTGTCCTATAATTCCTTCATTTTGGGACTTCAATTAAAAAAAACTTTCGAGGGGAGAGCTCGAAAAAACCATCTAAGATCATCTAAGGTCGTCTAAAATTGAGATTTTGGAACTTCGAAAAAGTTCGAAAACTTTTGTGTTAAGAGATGTGCTATGATTGCGTTTTCAAGACTACAATTTTGAAAAAATTCCAAGGCAGATCCATGTTTTTCGTAACATTATTGAAGATCGTCTGACGGTTTTGGAACTTCAGTGTGGAAAATATGCCGAGGGAGAGTTCCTACATCTTGGCTCAAGGAGGGAGCGATCGACCCTCCCTTGTATCTTTCGTTGCGGTGGTGATTGATGGGGTTTAAATAAATGAATAAATAAACATAGCATCTTTCAATGAAATACTACGTACACTATTAAAATTCATGTTAATTTTAAGGTAACTATTACTTTAAAACGGAGTGTTTACAATACATAGAAAATTTGTCAGTCACGTGTATCTTTTCTCTACCTCACTCCATCTTTTAGCATGTTGCCTGAGGTACTTGTACTGGTAAAGTAAATGATTGCAACCCCAACTGCTATACCACTTGACTTAGGCCGCAAAAGACATACAATCGAGCCCGCTTATTTGAATATCGGTTAAAAGAATATCCCGATTAATAAACAGTACACTCCCAATTATCCGCGAGTGCAAAAAACAAAATGATGAATTTTTACAAAAAATCGTAAATGTTAAAGTTTGTTGCTTTTTTTTTTACATGTCCGTCAGACTAGTGAGATGTAATTTGACGAATAAATTAGTCTACGTGGGCGTTATCAAACTTTTTTTTTGGTGCTTTTATATGCTTTGGTATACATATAATGTAATTAATTTTTAGTGCACGGACTGCATATGTTTTCACTTTTTGTACGTTATATCATATTTTGTTTTAAATCAAAGACTTTTTTTCTTAATTGCACCACATTTTAAGACTTTTTCGGGTTCTCCGCGGTACCTGTGCCATTCAATTTCGCGGATAATCGGAAGTGTACAGTGATACATTTTCAACGTGCCAAACCTATGAAATGTGTAATTTTCCTCCCGGTTAATGGAATATCCCGCATATTAGAATACTTTTTTTATGGCAAAATGGCTATTCCATTATGCGGGTCCGACTGTATTTCGCCCTTCTGTCCTTCTTCTCTAATTTCATTCAGTATAGAGGTCAGAGCTCCGTTCTACGAACAGCAAGCAGGCAGGTTTGATTCCCACTGCTTACATCCCGTCCTTTTTGATCAGCGCAAGTAGCCACAGTGTCCCTGCTTTTGTACAACGGAATTTCACAGTATACTAGGATTTTACGGTAAAAAGTACATTTAACATGGACGCCAGTACTTTTTACCGTAAATTTACAGGAAACACTTACAGTGTAGGGTTGAAAACTCGCTCGTGTTTTACTTCAAACGTAAAAAACGTTCGCTTACGTCCCTTTGCTTCTCACTGCCTCATATCCTTTTTCCAGTAATATTCTTCACTTAAATCTCTCTCTCTCTTATATATATATATATATATATATATATATATATATATATGTACAGTATAATGTGCAATACACGTATGTGTACGTGTGTGTCCGTCCATGTGTCTGTGTTCTTAACACAAATCCCAAGTCTACGTCGGAAGTTTGCCAAATTTGGTTCAGAGGTCCTTTGATGTTCAGGAATTCACATAGGGGGAGTTTTCACCAGAGAATCTCTCTGAAACGGAGTGTTTACACCTATTTATAACAATGACTAAAATTTCGAAATTCAAAAGAAAACCCTAATAAGTCTAAATTTAAATTTTGAGTAATAACATTTTTCTACACTTCGCCGGGAAATTCAACACTTTTTTTAAAATTTTCTCTCACTCTGATTGTTGAACACACGTCACTTGGCACAACTTTTGTTTTCGAGGTAGACCGTTCAACGCTGGCAACGCAGCTAGTTCTCCTATTCGCAACTCCAGAGCTCGAATACGCTACCTTACGGTGATTAACAATACTAAAGAAAAAGGTAAAACATTCCTTTCCACGTGTTTTCTTTGGAGTAAATTACAGGCTTCAGACAGTTTATGATGTAATGTAATTTCAGAAGAATAGAAAAGAAAGCTTCCCACAAACACGATGAAAAATTACTGTCATTCACTAAGCGTCAAAGCAAGTTATAAGTTGCGGCGTGTGTTTGTTTTACCTTTTTCATCCGCCATTAGACAGTGGCTGCAGCGCCCCCTATAGTTTATTGGAGTTGCGAATAAATTTCTCTGCCGTTCAAGTCAAGCATAGTTCAATACACCAGCTATCACATTTACCAAGAATTATTTAGCACATCACTTTTGGCAGAGATTAAAATAATAATGCGCGAGCTGCTGGTGTTATGACCTAAATATCTTAAAATGCCTTTATAATTGCAACTAAATTGTTGGCATCAGTGCCCCCATTTACTCGATAAAACTTTCGGAATCGCTCAAGCAGACAGTTCCTTAGCCTTTCCTTAGCATTATCAAATAAAGGGTGCTGATCTCGCTGAAAAAGATATTTAAAGGAGTCCCCTGAGGCTATCGAGCATTAACTGGAAAATAAGCAGAGTTGTTGTTGAGGCGCGCCTTCAACGCGATGTTTTGAAATATTAATACATGCAAAGACACATCTATTGATTTCTGCTCGCTGACTTCTTTGCCCGTGATCTGAAGTGTCATTATCTTCCTTACTAATAATAAAGCAGAAAGTCTCTCTGTCCGGAGGATGTCTAGATGTCTGGATGTCTGTAGGATGTCTGTAGGATATCTGTAGGATGTCTGTGACGCGCATAGCGCCTAAACCGTTCGGGCGATTTTCATGAAATTAGGCACAAAGTTAGTATGTAGCATGGGGGTGTGCACCTCGAAGCGATTTTTCGAAAATTCGATGTGGTTCTTTTTTTATTCCAATTTTAAGAAAAAAACGATCATAAATTACGAAATCATCATAACGTGGAACCGTAACATGGGCACAAGCCAATTGGCGAGATACGAAATTATCATAGCGTGGAACCGTAACGTCGGTACAAGCCAATTGGCGAGAAAATTCACCATACATTATTTGTAAATATACAAGCGAACCAAAAGACCTTTAATTTTTCTATTACGGGCGAAGCCGTGCGGGTGCCACTAGTTTATAATACAGTGAAACCTGTGTAAGTTGACTACTTGCGGTGCAGTACTTTGGTGGTCAACTTAGACAGGTGGTCAACTTATAAAGGGGTTAATGTTTTTTTTTTTTTTTTGTCATTTCTTGCACCATGTATTCATTTTTTGACTAATTGACACTTACTATCTCCGTTCAACTCACTTTCATTGTTTAACATTACTTTGAAACAATAATTTAAAATGTTATTCAAATATTTTTAGAGGTTATTTTCTCAGAATGACGTATAATGTGTCATGTAAATATATATAAATATACATTTAATACATTTATAACCATGATGATCTACTTTTCAAAAAAGTAACTCCTCATTGAAGTTTGGCGCACTTATTAGACACTAGTTTTGGAAATTCCATATGTGTCAGCTAATTTTCTCTGGGTTTCTCCCTTTTCAATTAATTTTAAAACTTCATACTTTTTATCAATCTCAAGTTCAACTAACTTTCTGTTTGAAGCCATTTTATGTAAAACTATAACACAAAGAGCAACAAGGTGATGAACTCTCCTAGTTCAATATGGCAGTTGAAAATGAAAATGTACAATTTCTTTATCCCTTGCACTAGAAATACTGCAATGCAAGTAACTTTTACTCTAGCACAATTCCAGTGTTGCCACAAAATATTGCAAGTGGAAATAAATACTTTGTACTTTTCTACTGACACATGTTTTCATTGAACAGAGAGTACAAAAGGTAATCTCAAATAGAACAAAAGAAAAACAAGTTTGGAGAATAAAAGGGTTCTTAGTAGTTTTCCAATGTGGTTAAACTTATAAGGAGGTTTAGTTATGTTGCTGTTTTATTTAGTTGGTAAAATGCTGGTCTGGCACCAAAAATATTCCTGGAAAGCTATAAAAAAATAATAAAATAATTTGCTAAATTAAGTTTTAAAAAATAAACCAAGTGGTCAACTTACAAAGGGTTTTTTACAATACTCCAAACCAAATTTGGGGTACATTAGTGGTCAAGTTAGACAGGTGGTCAAGATAGAAAGGTGGTCAAGTTACAGAGGTTCTCCTTCATTATACAAGATAGGACTAATTCCGTTCCTGACAAAAGCGGTCAACATAGACAGGTGGTCAACTTACAAAGGTGGTCAACTTTACAGGTTTTACTGTACAAGCAAATAGAAAATATATTCTTCTGAACTCAAAACGTGTTAAATGTTTCTTAATAGATTATTTTCTTTGTTAAACCTTTTTTAATAATCTTCATTACTAATAATAAAGCTGAAAGTCTCTCTGTCCGGAGGATGTCTGGATATCTGTAGGATGTTCGTAGGATGTCTGTAGGATGTCTGTGACGCGCATAGCGCCTAAACCGTTCGGCCGATTTTCATGAAATTTGGCACAAAGTTAGTATGTAGCATGGGGGTGTGCACCTCGAAGCGATTTTTCGAAAATTCGATGTGGTTCTTTTTTTATTCCAATTTTAAGAAAAAAAAACTATCATAAATTACGAAATTATCATAACGTGGAACCGTAACATGGGCACAAGCCAATTGGCGAGATACAAAATTGTCATAACGTGGAACTGTAACGTCGGTACAAGCCAATTGGCGAGAAAATTCACCATACATTATTTGTAAATATACAAGCGAACCAAAAGACCTTTAATTTTTCTATTACGGGCGAAGCCGTGCGGGTGCCACTAGTTACTAATAATAAAGCTCAAAGTCTCTGTCTGGATGTCTGTGACGCGCATAGCGCCTAGACCGTTCGACCGATTTTCATGAAATTTGGCACAAAGTTAGTTTGTAGCATGGGGGTGTGCACCTCGAAGCGATTTTTCGAAAATTCGATTTTGTTCTTTTTCTATTTCAATTTTAAGAGCATTTTCCCGAGCATAAGATGAACGAGTAAATTACTAAGTTATCGTAACGTGGAACCGAGCCAATTGGCGAAAAATTTACCATACATTATTTGTAAATATACAAGCGAACCAAAAGACCTTTTAATTTTTCTACTACGGGCAAAGGCGTGGGGATACCACTAGTTACTAATAAAAAAGCTGAAAGTCTGGATATCGGGATGTCTGGATGTCTGTTACGCTTACAGCGTCTAAACCGTTCTGCCGAAATTTGGCACAGAATTAGTTTGTAACATGTGAGTGTGCACCTCGAAGCGATTTTTCGAAAATTCGATTTTGCTCTTTTTCTACTCCAATTTTAAGAACATTTTACCGAGCAAATTATCATAACGTGGACGATTAAATTACCAAGTTGTCATAACGTTTAACCGTAACATGGGCGAGCAAATGAAAATAGCAAATCGGCGAGAAATTCATCATCCATTATTTGTAAATATACAGGCGAACCAAAAGACCTTTTAATTTTCTACTAGGGGCAAAGCCGTGCGGGGACCGCTAGTGAGGAATAAACCGGAAACGAGTCGATGAGTATTAAACAATAGATTCTGGGTAGAACACTAGCATTGCGTGGTGCTTTTTGTAGACTTGCCGTTCTGAGTTATGATTTCTAGAGCATATTAAACGTAGATGTTTGTAACAATCAATTATAATTTTACAGACGTTGGTTTAAGGTCACAATGACAGGGTTCCAACGAGGAGACGACATATTGCTAACATAACACGTAGCATTACGTTCATTGCAATTCGAACTACGTGTGCTGTAAGTTGATTTGAGTGTCAGAAACGTTACGTAATCTTTATCTTTACTAATAATAAAGCTGAAAGTCTCTCTGTCTGGATTTCAGGATGTCTGGTTCTCTGTGACGCGCATAGCGCCAAGACCGTTCGGCCGATTTTCATGAAATTTGGCACAAAGTTTGTAGCATGGGGGTGTGCACTTCGAAGCGATTTTTCGAAAATTTGAAGTGGTTCTTTTTCTATTCCACTTTTAAGAACAAAACTATCATAAGATCGACGAATAAATTACGAAATTATCATAACGTGGAACCGTAACATGGGCACAAGCCAATTGGCGAGATACGAAATTATCATAACGTGGAACTGTAACATGGGTGCAAGCCAATTGGCGAGAAAATTCACCATACATTATTTACGAAATTATCATAACGTGGAACCGTAACATGGGCACAAGTCAACTGGCGAGAAAATTCACCATTCATTATTTGTTAATATACAGGCGAACCAAAAGACCTTTTAATTTTTCTATTACGGGCAAAGCCGTGCGGGTACCGCTAGTAGGCCATAAAATTTTTGGAATAAGATGTCTTACATTCATAAATTATCAAAGAGTTAAAAAGAAAAGATATCTATGAACTATCGAGTACTAATTTTTCGATGAACTGATAAGTTGATATTTCTTGAATTTTAGTTTTGTTCTTAACAAGGGCTAGGAGTGTGATGACCTAAAAAAAATCTGTAAAAAGACACATAAAAATGTAAACAATGCACTTGAAAGAAAAACAAATCTCTTGTATATGAACGGGAATTTTCACTGAAGATATTTTTTCTGCACTGAATATACTTATTAATATCTTAAAATATTTATATTGAGATAAATTATGACGGAATTTTAATTCAAATTCGAAATAAATGGTAAATGTCATTACATCAAAATAACGAAAGAAAAATGTTCTGCTTATAAGGTTAAGAAGAGGGGGCGGAGAACACCACGCATTCGTAAACTCATGAGAAAGAAGGTCAAGGAAGGGTTAATTCCTATTTCCCCCCCCCCCCCCGATTTAAACAGTTAAAAGAAAAGCAGGATAAAACCCCTGTCTCACCCTCCCACAAAATCTCCGCAAGTTATATCTTTTTCCTTTTGTTATCAACTACCCTTTCAATTATGAGCAATGTTAAACATTTTCCTAAAAACTAAACAGTGCAACTCAGTTAAAAGGAAAGAAAGCATCAACACTAAATTAGTTTTTCGATTGAATCTCTATTGGTGCGGTGTGTACTGATAAGCTGGCTATAAGAGATATTATAAAAATTTCTTATAAAAAATAATCACACGCGAAAATTTCATAAAAACTAAAAAGAAAAAAAAAAGTCTTCTAAAATGTCTAAAAGTTACTACAGTTGCGCATACAGACTACTATTTTTTGGGAGGGGGGGGGTCATGTTAAGCAATGATCCCTTATCCTCCTCCTCTAAAAATGAAAATACGGATTAGAGTGGAAAAATTTTCTGAAATTGCTTGGGTGTCAATAAAAAGTCCCAGATCGGCCAGGAATAATGTACCTAATAGGGAAAAAACATTGCCAATTCATTTCCAAAGCAATGAAAAGAAGTAATATTTTAAATCTTTACTCTAAAATTTTTCCAATGAATTAAAAAGATTACCACAATCGTTAACATTTTATTCATAAATTGTTTGAGCACAATGGTGGATGAAAATGGTGTCGACGGTTTTAGGGTCATGGTTTTGGGGGTCGATGATTTTAGGGAGAGGCTTATGACCCACATGACCCTCTTCCTGTAACCGTTCCTGATGTCTAAAATTCTCATACATATAATAGCGAATGATCGAGTAACACTCTTGACGTCATCAACATTGAAACTTGCGCCATGTCATGATCATTTAATAATATTTTTACTTTCTTCTATATCTAATATATAGAAGAAAGTATTGGATTCGTGCAAATTTTCGAATTTCGAATTTTGACGGATTCGAACGTTTTGAGGTGTACTGAGTCCATTTCGACCATTTTTGGAAAATGTCTGTCTGTCTGTGTGTGTGTGTGTATGTATGTATGTGTGTGTGTGTGTGTATGTATGTATGTGTGTGTGTGTGTGTGTGTATGTGTGTGTGTGTGTATGTATGTGTGTCACGTCTGTGTGTGACCAGTTTTTTGTGGCCGCTCTACAACAAAAACTACCGCATGAAATCGAACGAAATTTAGTACACATATGTGCCCCTATGTGAACTTGTGCCCATTAGTTTTTGGCGCGAATTCCTCCAAGGGGGGTGGAGCAATGGGACGTTTTTCGAGTTACGCGTGCTTGCTATTCCTCAGGAAGTAACTGGCGGAATCAAACAAAATTTGGTCCATATGTTGGTATTAACAGGAACAGGTGCTGATTCAATTTTGGTGTCAATAACTCAAACGGGGGTTGAGCTATAGAACGTTTTTTGTCGTCAATTGTGACTGCTGTATCTCAAGAAATAATGAACGGAATGAAAGAAAAATTTATCGGCAAGTAGCCCTTAGTGGGTATAAGAACTGATTTTATTTTTGTGTCAACAGCTAAAAAGGGGGTAGCGCAATCACCCGTTCTTTTTTTCCATTTTGAGTGCCCTATCTCAAGAAGTAATGCTACGTTCTGGTTGAAATTTGGAATATATGTGAATCCATATGTAAACAGGCTTTGGTTCTATTTTGACGCCGATCGCTCCAAGAGGTGTTGATTTTTTTTTTTTTTTGCGAATAAAAATATTTTTATTAATGCAACAATAAGAAAGATAAATCGTAATAGATTGTCCTCTGCGTATTTCTCGTGATTTTAATTGTATGGAAATGATAGGAAATATTATCTCAATGATTTAAAATTTTTAACTGTTGCCATCTTATGTTTGTTAACAAATAAAATATTTGTAATTCATTCAAGCAAGGCTTTTAAAATAACTTTCAATTTTCGCTCTTTGCTTTGCTTTTGCAATAATTCAGACATTGGGATAGTCGTCAAGTTTTTGCATGTGTCATTTTGTTTTTGTTGGGAATATTGCTTCCTCGTCAAACATGGGGAGGAATCAGAAAAAAAAAAATATATATAGAAGAAAGTTTCGTGATGGCCACAACGTACTAGTTTGGTAATGTTTGACATGCTGGGAAATACCTTATTTTGGAAAGGTTGAACTTGGTCCGGTCACTTAACTGATTTACTGGTAAAACTGCAGTTTTAGGAGAATGAAGAAAAGAAAAAGTGATCCATAATTAACGCTACCTACTGGAGTTTAGGGTTCATCCACTGGAATTAGGTCAAAAATTCAACTATCAAAATATCACCAAACAGCCTTCAAAGAAGCAATTTTCACCCGTCATACCTTGATGGGCGATTTTCTAGAGTAAAATAAATGCATTTCATTTTTAAAACTGCCTTTTAACAAAAATTGCCTTAAAAAGTAATGCCTTGGAAGATAAAAATAGATCAAAAATTAAAAAAAAAAAGAGCAAATGTCATCAACATCCGAGCCTTATTCATTACATAATATAATAGTTTTCGCCGATGCTTTAACAGAATTAAAACTAAGCAGAATCGTTAACCCTCACGTATAAATAGCATACCCTATTTATAGCAACCGTATGCTTGATGTCAAGAAAACAAAACAGTTATGTCATTAAGTCTTTCCGCAATTAGTCATTTATTCCTTCTCTGTCACAAAAATTACGATGTCACACAATAATCTAATGAAAGCTGAGCTGTAGCAACAAACTACACAAATTCAAACAATAAATTCTTCATTCATTCTAACGTAGAACATTGATCCCTAAATTAATCCTCAAGGCTAAATGAGCGGTAAAAAAGCACCGATTCAAGGAAAAGTTTAAAAGAAGAGTTGTGCAAAATTATCATTAATATCCATTTGCTTTGCCATCATAATTAATATTCTCTCCTCCTTAGAAACAAATTACTTCATCATCACGCCTAGCCACGAGATATTAAAAGTACATTTAGAAAAGCTGGAATTTTTTAACCTCGATTCAACAAATCACACATAATTGAGCTGTGTTTTAGGGCTGTTTAATGAACATTCATTACGGAAATCTCCGATATTTTCTGAGGGAGTAATTATTTCTGTGTTAGCGGTGCTTCACTGACTACAATGGTTATCCATCATTGTCTGGGAAGTCTTTTGGTTCTTTTAGAAACTTTAGATGAATATTTTGTCTATGGCTGATAAGAGGCTTTTGATAAATCAAAACTTATTATTTGAATATATATATAAAACATATATTTTATTTGAGAGTGAATATCTGCGGTACATAACTGCTGCTCTGAAATATAAGTATACGAATAACAAAATATACTAATGGAACAAAACATAAATATAAATATACTAATATACTAATTCTGCTAGTTTTTCAAAACACTAATATTTCAGTTCTAATGGAATTATTTTTCAAAATTCTAGTATAATTTTTTTATATTTTGTACTATATATCCGAAATTCTGATTTATCGATAGTTCAGATCTAAGTATACTCATTTTTTAAAATTCAGAAACTTATAAATATCAAATACTGTTTAAGGCTTTCACGGCCGGCGTCAATATGGGGAGATAACATTTCCGGGCTTATTGGCCGTGGTCTAATTAGAGTAGAAATTCCAGACGTTTCGGCTTGCTTTGCTGCAGCCATCATCAGTGGTTTGAGTTTGGTGAGACTGATTCCTGGCTTCGGTGGCTCCGGTATTTAAGCAACTGCTGCTGGGCTGCTGATCCTGATTGGGAGGCGTTCTCAAGCCGCTGGTAGAATAAGGCCTTATTCTTGTTGCTTAAATACCGGAGCCACCGAAGCCAGGAATCAGTCTCACCAAACTCAAACCAGTGATGATGGCTGCAGCAAAGCAAGCCGAAACGTCTGGAATTTCTACTCTACCACGGCCAATAAGCCCGGAAATGTTATCTCCTTATAAATATCAGTTGCACTGAATGTTGGGACACATTATGAAGGACAACCCTTCCATTGCATTTGACTTATTACAGGTACACATGATGTCTTTGTACAGGAATTTTCACCATTTTCTGAGTAACTAAAAACAAAACTTGAGTAAATGGTTTAGTTTTACAACTGAAAAGTGTGTCCCGTTAGTTGTCAAGGTTTTTGTCATCTTCTACATCCATACTATAGAAGAAAGTCGTGAATTCATAGAAATGCTCAAATTTGGACAGAATTAAACGTTTTATGTTGTGTCAAGCAAATTGATAATTTTATTCAAAACGCTGTCCGTATGTATGCAACTACTTTGTTGTCCGCTCTAACTCAAAATGCAGCGCATAGAATCGAACAAAGTTTGACTTGCAACGCATATTAATCTCCACGGGAATGGGTGCTACTTAGAAAATTGGCAGCCATCGAACTTTTTCTTCGATCGAAGTGTGACTTGTTAAAGGCTCAAGAAATAATGCAAGGAATCACACAAAATGTGCATTGCACTTCGATTAAGCCATGTGCAGATTTGCTTCATTTCCAGTCACTGTATAAGGATGACGCAATCGAATATTTTTCTTTTAACATGATCTTCTGCCCAGAATTGTGCCAATTTCTTTATTATAATTCAGAAATGGGAAAATTTGCCAAGAAAACGAACGACGCCAATCTGGTTGCCATAATACGTAAGAGAATTAAGCTTATTAAAGCTTGACCACGAAAAGAAGGCGGATGAGCTTGAAGAGGTACATCATTCGAAATAGGAAGAATCGGTTCAAAAGCACCGATTAGTAAGTGGCATGGTCTCGCTAATTCAATGTATTCCAAAATAATAACAAACAACCTATTACAAATGATACAAATGATGTTCTTGCTTCAAGGTCATCCGCCTTCTTTTCGTGGTCAAGCTATACTAAGGCACTGGATCTAGGCAGTTGCGACAGTATGTTTGCGCCAAGAATTCCTCTTAAAAGATACGAAGAAAAGTTTCATTGATGGCCATAACATGCTTGTTTCTTCTTCTTACATTTAACTTGTGTTCCTCTCACTCTGTTTTCGCTTGCAGGTTGTTCGGCATCAAGTGTGCCCGGTGCAGCGTGAGCTTCAGCAAAAGCGACTTCGTGATGAGGGCGCGGAACAAGATCTACCACATCGAGTGCTTTCGTTGCGTCACTTGTACAAGGCAGCTCCTGCCGGGGGACGAGTTCGCCCTTAGGGACGATGGACTGTTTTGCAAGGCGGACAACGACTGCACACTCGTAGAGAAAAAAGTCACACCCAACGGTCACACGACTAACGGGCAGCACAACGGTACCACCAATGGGACGTCCTTACAAATGGCAGGAAATCCAGGTAATTTGAACGAACCTCAGCCTTTGTAACACTTGTAAAACTCTGACCACGGAACCAGACGAACAGTGTAAGAGGAAAAAAATTCAAATGGGTACACTCTTAAAACTGCAGTATGGCACTTTTAGGATGAAACGTTGTAGTACAAGTGGCCAGTGGCCCCTCTTATGGCTGTTGTTTGGCTCCCTATGAAGCTCCAGGGACACCGTTAAAGATAACAATCGGTTTCATATGGAACCATATGGCACCCTTTTTTAGGTGCTTACAACGTTTCACCCTAAAAGATGCCCCATGCAACCTGCAGTTTTAACAGTGTAGCAATCTAAAGAGCCTCTTACGACAAAATCTTTACGCAAAAATTGACTAATTAAAGACTTGTGAGAAATTTATTACTTTTTTTTTTTTTTTGAATATTCTTGGATTTTGGATGATGAGAGCTTTTCAAAAAAGTTTCACCGCCTGCAACCGTCTACATAGCATACCAAAGATGTCCTCCATTACTCACTGAAGCTCACTAAATTTGACAGCTTAACTTACATTTTGGCAGATTTTGAGACCTCATATTTTGATAACGGGGACACGAGCGCAACTAATTTATGCGTCCCAAAACATGTTTTGTAATGCTCTTTCAATTGCTACTTATTCATTTATTTATTTATCTTACTTTATATATTTATTTATTTATTTATTTATTATTATTATTATTATTTTCATTTTTCCACTATAGTGTGGTTTCTTGGTGAGCAGGATAAGCAAAACCCGTTAACAATGTCAAATTAGAATGAACATCTGGATCATGTTTAAAACAACTTCAGATCAGATAAGCAGTGAATTGACACCAAAAATGTTAAAATTGTTTGACGAAATAAATAATTTCGCTCAAGCAAAATCAAGATCAGCAGGTTATGACAAATAAAAGACGCTAGAAGATACTTTTTAATCATTTTTCAGTGTCCATCATCTTTAAAGTATTGTCTACTTATGTCATGGGATGTCATCGCTTCCAATACTTCTAAACACCGTAAATATTCACTTGTGTGAAACTCCAATTAATGTTCCTTCTTCTTCCTCTTAATTTCCAGGCCCACACTCGTTGACAATCTTTGAGAAAACCCTGAACTAGCGTTGCCGAGGAGTGCCTCTAAAGCCGCTAAAACGTCAAATCAGTTAAGATTTCATGGAGAAATAAAGAATTACTGCCGAGCAAAATCAAAATCAGTTGATCCAAAGAAAAAAATCTGTAGAAAAGTCTTTTTATTTCCATTCAATATTCAGTGGTCAATATCTTAAAATTGATTTCCTACGTAAAACATGAGATTTCATCGGTTCCAACGCCGTAAATGTTCAACTCTATGAAACCCCAATTAATTTTCCTTTTTCGTCCCCATCCCTTAATTTCGAGACTCAAACCCGCAAACAAACTGAAAAAACCACGAATTAGGGTAAGCGATTAAAACCTTTCAAGTCCTTAATCGTCAAAACAGTTACGATTGCTTGTAGAAATAAAAAAAATACATTTGAACAAAATCAAAATCACTAAATTGCAAAGAAAGAAACCTTTAGAAAAGTCTTTTTATTCATGTCCGATTTTTGGCGGTCAACATCTTAAATTGATTTTCTATGTATGCCGTAGGATTTCATCGTTTCCAGAACCTCTAATGACGTGAAACTTCATGTTTATGAAACCACAATTAAAACTAAATTCTTCGTCCTTGCCCCTAAATTTTGAGATCCACACTCTCAGAAAAAAGTGAAAAACCCCGAATTAAAGTTAGAGAGAAATACCTCAAAAGCCCCTAACTACATACGAACAAAACCAAAATCAGTAGATCTAAGGTAGAAAACCTCTAGAAATGTCTTTTTATTTCCATTCAATTTTCAGTGGTCACCATCTTAACTTGATTTCCTATGTATACCGTGGGATTTCATCTCTTCCAGAACCTATAACGCCGTAAAACTTCATCTCTATGAAACCCCAATTAATCTTCATTCTTTGTCCTCGCATCTAAATTGCAAGGACCACAATCTCAGAAAAAAAGTGAAAACCCCCAAATCAACGTTAGAGAAAAATACCCCAAAAGCCCCTGAAACGCCAAAGCAGTTAAGATTGTTTGAAAAAATAAAGAACTGCATTCGAGCCAAACCAGTAGATCAAAAACCTCTAGAAATGTATTTTTATTTCCATTCAATTTTCAGTGGTCACCATCTTAAATTGATTCCCTATGTATAACGTGGGATTTCATCTCTTGCAGAACCTCCAAAAACGTAAAACTTCAATCTCTATGAAACCACAATTAATCTTCATTCTTCGTCCTCTCCCCTTAATTTCGGACCCACACTCGCAAACAAACGGTGAGAAAACCACGAATTAGTGTTAGAGAGGAATATCTCAAAAGCCCCTGAAACGCCGAAGCAGTTAAGATTGTTTGAAAAAATGGAGAACTACATTCGAACAAAACCAAAATTAGTAGATCTAAGGAAGAAAATCTCTAGAAATGTCTTTTTATTTCCATTCAATTTTCAGTGTTCACCATCTTAAATTGATTTCCTATGTATACCGTGGGATTTCATTTCTTCCAAAACCTCCAACACCGTAAAACTTCATCTCTATGAAACCCCAATTAATCTTCATTCTTCGTCCTCACCCCTTAATTTCGGGGCCCACACTCGCAGACAAACAGTGAGAAAACCCCGAATTAGCGTTGGCGAGGAGTGTCCCCCCACAGATTCGCCATGGGAGGATAGACAAAAAATTGCACCTTTTAAGACCATCATCGATTATTAACGGACAATTATTATCCTCTTTGAACGTGGCGCTTTTGACAGCCGGCGATCCTAGTGGGCGGACAGAGTTCTCACGACTGGGGTAGGCGCGTGTCCTCTAACCCCCCACTGACAAGGGGATTCGCGGCAGTTTCACCACAAGGCACTGATTCTTCACGCTGGGGGAGAGAATAAAAGGGTAGTCTTAGTGAACATGGTCAATTATTTAGTAGTCAATTGAAAAAAAAATGATCGATATAAACTTTGCATTGTATTGAGAGGAACTTTTCAATTAGAGCCATTGAAGTGGTTCCCCTATTTTTCTGACTTGGAAGGTGATAAAAGTCTTTGAACTTTTGAGAAAATGAGCTACGAAACTGAAACCCCAGATAATTTAGTTAAAAAAATAAATCCGAACTTTTCAAAACCCACTTAAATTTGACAAAGTTCTTGATCGAGGCATGTTGGAAAACCTTCTTAAATTGAATATATATATATATATATATATATATATATATATATTATGTGTGTGTGTGTGTGTGTGTGTGTGTGTGCTCCAAAACTCCTGGAGTCGGATTCTGTCCTTTTCACTTCTACTGCACTGCTCCGCTACTATAACACTATATTCCTATTGTATATTCGGGTATTGTTAAACTTTTTTCATTTGAGACGCACGTGGAGGGGAAATAGTTTCTGAATTTTCCCCCTTTTACACTTTCAACACCCATTACCATACTTATCATCTCTTTTCTTCAGACATTTAGTCCCATGTTCCTGGGGAAAAAAATGGCAGCATCGTAGTTAAATTAACAATAAAACTTAACTAACTAAATTTTTAATCTTATGGACTGATTAAAATATTTTGGAATCTTGAGTATAGTATGGTTTTCATAAGTTGTCTTCCGATCCCCTGAGGCTTAAACTATTCCATTTGTAAAAGTTCTTTTGCGTTTCCCATTATTTTAAGAAACTATGTTTACAGCAGAATTTCCTTTATAGAAATGCCCCAATGTGATGCATTTCGTGGTTAAGGGAATGTAGGGCATAAATAAGAAAAGAACGATGTTATTTACAATAAAACTTGAATTGAAACATTATTTTTTATTTTCGGCAGTTAATTTGTACCTTCGAAAAAGGTGGAAAAGTTTATCTTTTTTTTATTGGAGCAAAGTGAAAAATAAAATGTTTTTTAAAAGAAATATTTTCTATCTGATTATAAAAAATACTTTTGCTCAAATGAATTTGTAAATAAAGGAATGAATGAATAAAGTAATGGATAATGAAACAATAAACAAATAAATTTATTAACATAAGATAAAAAAAATGAGTTAATAAAATTATGAATGAATAAGAAAATAAGTGAATGAATAAATAAGTAAATTACTTAATGAAGTAATGTAAATTAATTAATTTTTAATGAATATGTAAGTGATTTAATAAATGGTTGAATAAATAAACGAAATGAACTACATATTTCACTTTGCCCTATCCCATCCGCTTTTTCCAGCATATATTTGACTCATAGCACAAAATATTTGAAATAAAAATAAGCTTAATATTAAATAAATAAATACTGCATCGAATGTTAGAAAGTATATATCAATATTTAAAATAACAAGAACTAAACAAGAAAAATAATTTCTGACTTACTACAAAATATTACAATTTGTGTATCAATGTTTGAAAATTGCTTGTTTATTTATATACTTTGATCTTGAGAGATAACTTTTCCCTGAATAGAATAGACTACATGTGTGACAACATATTTAAAATATTACCAGATTCCCTTACTTCTAAGCCTCCTGAATGTCTGAGATAAAAAAAATCTGCTTCAGTATATTGCTCTGCTTAGGTAGAAAACATTTATAGCGTATTTATTCAAGTTTGTTTCATGTGTAAACTATAATTATGTATTATAACTTTCGGGTGAATGTTTTCATACCTTTTTTTCCCCTTATTTTGTTAAAGACATTAATTTACTTCATAAAATCTTAGTTTATTTAGTCTTCCAAAATGGTGGATTTATTTTATTTTGCTCTGTTTAAACGATCACCATTCGATTTGTGCTGTTGTTTATTTATTTATTTTTTGCACTCATAGGAAGAAAAAAGATATTTCACAAGGAATTGCTAATAGTGGATGTTTTCAATTAAATTTCTTTTTTTTCCTTATTAATCTCCTATTAATACTTTATAATATCGTTTCTTTTAGATAGTACGTTTATTTTTATTGTTTCATTTATTTATTCCATACCGGTTGTTCAATAGGTTATGCTCTTTTATTTGATGTGAAAATGTTAGACTAATAATACACGGATTGTTTTTTTTTTTTTTTTTGCCAAATGGGTCAGCTAATTTCTTAATTGCCTTTAATAATGATTTCTTATCGTCCTCTTTATAGTTTATTGATATTTTATTTTTACTAAAAATGGGTGCTAAATTTAAAAAATATAAAGTAATTTTTTATCACTCGTTGACCAAAAAAATGTGTTTCATTCATTTACCTTATTGAATTGCCTTCACTTCATCATTTCTTGAATATATCTCATTATTTTTGATAGACATAAAAGCATTTATTTATCTATACGAATGCCAGTCATTAACACTTAAGTTACATGTCGTCTGACTTTCCAATGTTTTCTGACAATGCAATTGAAATCTTTCAGTGCAATAGTCGTGTCCATATGACATAGAAACATCTAATCGATTTTCTTACCATTATTTTACTTTTTTAACTGTTTGCGAGGAGCCTGATATCATTTTTTTTTTCAAGAGTACATCTGATCACGTTTTCTGACTTGTTGTATTAATTTTTCAAAAAAGCGGAAAGAATGTAAATACAGCTTTCTAGTTTTTACGAACGTGTGTTGTTTTGTAGTATGGTTCAAAATAATAATGAGAGAGTGAGAGAGAGGTGGAAAAATCTGATTAACAATACTTATAGTTGAGGCAAGTCTAACCTTTATGGAAGCACTCTGAAGGCTAAAGTCTTGGTTTCCTAGGAGCCAACTCGCCGATCGTTGGCGTCGCTCCTCGCCGAAGAGAAAACTTGATTTTTCTGCGCACGCGCGCCCGAGCTAAATCGACGTCGTGAATGGCCACGCCAGAATACACTTTGATTTCAGCGTAACGGCGAGGAGCGACGTCGAAGATCGGCGATTTGCTCCAAGGAAACCAGGGCTTATGTAGATCCTAATCAAAGTAGTACGACGCTGCCAAACGCTTGCCTTATTTATAGTTTTCTGTCAAAGTCGGTTTGCGTAAAATTTTAGAGATATTAATTTCTTCGAATTCAATCGAACATTTGTATGAAACGAATTTATGGCTATTCTACTCAAAGTTGAATTCTATAAAGATTTGAGCGAGATAGAAGAGCATATTCTTATTTCCTTTTCGAAAATATTGCCTGTGATAACCCGGCCTTCCGTCCTCCCTCGTGCAGAGTTTCCCCTCACCACTTGTCGAACCCTCTTTTCCACTCGAACATAAAAAGCCCGATTTTGAGAGAGGCTATTTGCACACCAGTTGGATTCTCACATGTCGCTTCCCACAGGATTCTCTACCCAGAAATCTGATCTTCTCTTTCCCCATTTTCCTGCAGCAAGTTAATTAAAAAGAGTTTCGTTTCAATGAAATATGCAATTACTTAATTGTATGCGGTCTTCGACTTTTGAAGATAACACTGGCCTACATTTTTTTCTTCATGAAAAAGTGGTTAAAGTTTAATAGGTGCCCTATAGTAAATGTTGAGTGCTGTTCACGAATCTGAGCTTAGTTTTTTTCCAGCACGTCAGGTTTTCAAGAAAAGTGTGCAAGAAAATTATCATAGAAACTGCCAAAAGTACTGAGAGAATATTTATTGAAACTATATTTAATAGAAAATTCCTACGAAATTGCGTTGGTCATAAAAAAACAAACAATGCAGTTTTATTTACGTGAGACAATCGTTGTTTTTTTATTTTATTTTTGAATAAAATTGTTTTTTTTCTTTTTCATCGGTTTTGTCGTTTGAACTTTCATCTAATGATTGCTGTTGGATGGTCAGAAAAGGTGGAGGAATGGGAATTCCTGGTCCATGAGGTACAGGTCGGGGATATTTCGATAATTGAGAATCTGGCGCGGTCGTCTCATTTTTGGCGAAAATAATTTTATTTTGGTAACCCTGCTGGTTTATAGTAACCCTATGTGAATAGATGTTTCCGATCTCTTTGTTTTGATTTGTAAAGAAAAATACCTCTCGCGCAGGCGCTTGAGACAAAAATTGAAGCCAATGAAGAAAGATCGCCAGATTCCCAATTATCGAAATATCCCCTATAGGTCGTGTGGCAGATGGTAAATCAGGATACTGAATGGTACGTTTATCTATCGAACTGAAACCCTTGACATCGTAGGAGCAAAAGTAACAGTCGTCTTAGTGGTTTTTTGGTTTCCTATATAGTACCATAGAAATGCCAAAGAGTAAAGAGCTAAGTGTACCTTTTGTCCACTTTCTCAGTAGCTAAGCACACTTTGTTGTAGAGCCCAACGTTTTTCCTGATCACAAAGCTTTACACCGAAGTATGCGTGATAAGCTTTCTTAATAAAAACTGTTATGTTTCGTTAATGCTTAGTAATCGTTAAATCACCACACACGTAACAAAATGTATCAGGTTAAGTTTTTACACTTTCTTGATGACACTATGACGCACTAAACACTCAGAAAACAAAACACAACTCGATGCTACAAACAACTGACGCTAACTATTTCGTAAACAACTGCCGCTGCCGTCTAGTTGACTAGACGTTAAATCCCGGTTATCACAAATTAGCCATTTCAACTGCGCTTGCACGCGTACTTGAGCTTTTTTGGCCTTTCTTTTTTAAGATTTCGTGATGCTTGTTTATATTTAGGCTGAGCTAGAGTCCCAACAAATTAATGACGCGATTAGAATATTTTCACAGCGATTTCGTGATGCATTTTATGAAACTATGGATATGAATAACTAATAATCTTTATAATGTAAAGAGAAAAATGACACTTCAATATTTATTGGTTTAGAAATATTTATTTAACATAAACGTAAAACATATTGTGTACTTCAAAAATGATTGGAATAGGACTACAGATATCCGTCTTTTGCAGATATTTTACGTTAGGCGTAAACAGCATAGTATTATACATTACTAGCATTCCCGTACCCGGCATTTCTCGGGTAATGGAGTTAGCAGGTGTTAACAATGCTTGGTGCACCTAGTTTCGAAAATCCCCTATAATAATTACTTATTACCTATAATTTTTTCTAATTTTGGGAGGATCCCGGGGCCCCTGGACTGTTTATATATATGGCCCTTGTCCTTAACCGATCTTTAACTGTTATTAACGATCCTTTTAAAGTATTGATTATCTTTGCTAACACAGGCCATCCACATTTTATTGTTATACCTATGTTTAAGCAAGAACTTCTTTGTATACAACATTGTTAGTTTTTTTTTCTGGTGCTAAAATTATTAAGCTGCTTGATGAACTGACTTTGGAGACACATAAAATTGGCCGTGTGAAAAAAAGTCTTCTCTTAACTCGATCCCTGCTACTTTTAATGTCTGTCCTTGTGACTTATTTACGGTTATTGCAAAGCAAACTTTTACAGGAAACTGCACTCTTCTAAATTCAAAAGGATAGTCCGCCTGTGATGATGTTCTTAAAAACATCGTTTCTAGTTTTGAAAAAAATGAAAGCAAAAGACAGAAACATTATTATTTGACTTGAGAAAAGCCTCGAAGAATCACATGAGAAATAAAAACAATATCAAATTCAAAATTCGCTATCGACCAAAAGTTGAGATAAAGTACTGAATAATGATTTGAATGGAGGAAAGCCTCCGAAAATAAGGGATTTAAATTTCAATGACAGATTTTAATTTCACAGAAATTAAGGGGTTTTAATTAATTTCTCCTGAACTAATTGATATTTCGAAAAATCCTTTCTTAGTGGATACTTTTGTAATCATGTGGACATGCCTGCCAAATTTCAAGCCTGAGACTTCAGCGGTATTGGCTGTGCGTTGATGTATATATATATATATATATATATATATATATATATATATATATATATATATATATATATATATGTTATCTCAGGACATTGATTTTTATATATTAAGATTATTTAGGTTGTGAGGGTTCGGCTTTGTATTAGAAGTGACGCTGCAATTCTAGTACGCTCTTCTGAGGTTAAAAATTTGGCACTGAAAAGGGACAGAAAAATCAGACACAGAATCCGTTAATAATTAAGACGCAAAACTCAATCTTTAACGAGGCCTAAAAACTAAATCAGAGAAAGCTTTGTGATTTCTAATTTTTATCTGTTGCCATCTCATATTTATTAACAAATCTAAAATGTTTGTCATTAATTTTAGCAAGATTTTTGAAATCAACGAATTCCACGCGCAAGCGCAGTTGAAATGGCAAATTTTTGATAACCGGAATTTAACGTTGAGTGTCTAGTTGACTTTGACAGATGCGAAAATAAAAAAGTGTTGCCACTCAAGTTTGTTTATTTGAAATGAAATAAATATATTATTTTACTAAAATATTTTTAATAGATGTATCAAGGCTTCGTCAGGGCTCACTAGAGATTGAGTATACTAAAAATTAACTTCGGGGGTCTGCATGGGGCTGAGATACAGAGGAGTGAAAAACTGTTCTGTCATGTAAACTGTCCTTAATCGCGTGCTTATTTTCTTTCGTCTTTCTTGGCGGTAGATATTTGGTTTTGTTGGTGGCCGACATCTGGTTTTCTTGGTAGTAGGACATTTTAAAGAAAAATTCCTATGCAATTTATGAAATATCCATAAGGTACTTTTTTGCTTTAGTACAAAATATCTCATAAGGTTTTTTTATTTTTTGATTTTGTGAAAAATCTTGACGTGATGGGCTAAATCCAAATTCATATTCAGAACTAGCCGCCTGCGGCGACCAGCTGGTCCGCCTTTTTACGTAATTCGCTTTTTTGCGCCAGGGTTGCCGCCTTTGGCGGCTGCTTAGACAATTTAGCGACGGTATTAATCAATGTTTTTCTCTATATAACTATTATCATTCGCCTTTTTACGCCAATGTTGACTTCTTCGGCGGCTGCTTAAAAAAAATTGTCGATGGCATTAATCAATCTTTTTCTCTATACATCAATATTAACATTCGTCTTTTTACGCCAAGGTTGCCGCCATCGGCGGCTGCTTAAAAAAAATTTGTATTGAATAAAGTATTTTCTAGATATATCTCCTGTTATGTCCTTTGGAATATTTTTCAGGAAGGGGGAGGGGAGGCACAAAAGGCATACTCTTCATGCAAATTTTGTCGGAAAATAACAAAAAGCATGTGAAATCATTGTTTTTTCAAAGTCTTGGTGTGTGTGTGGGGGTGGGTGGGGTGGGGTAGGCTATTGATCCCCCGTTGAAGTTCCTCTATTTCTTACTGTTCATCTACTGTATCCACCTCTATATTTGTCCACATTTCTTTCTCTCTATCTATCTATCTATCTATACGATCCATGCATATCTACCTCTGATAGTAATTAACAATCCTTTCTATGTAAAAAAAAAAAAAGAATTTGCCCACTTAATATCATCTCTCTATCCACCAAACATAACCACCAATCCCTACAAAAATCATGCAAAAAAGACCGCGGGCTTTATTTATTTACTTAAAATTACACGCAAAAAAAGGCTCTATATTCCCTGTAGTGTCCAAAAAGCAGCGCTTGCAAAAGATAAAAAAATCACCGCTTTTATTGAATTAAAATGCGCAAAAATATTTGACCAAAAATAAATATAGCAAACAGTCCAGAAAAAAAAAGTTGGAAAAATAAAGATCTGAGAAATCTCTGAACGTTAAAAAAAAAGGCAGAGAGAAAGCAAACGATTTAAGTTAGGTCACGTGATGAGGAAG
The DNA here is from genome assembly GCF_026930045.1 of Uloborus diversus. NCBI lineage: Eukaryota > Metazoa > Arthropoda > Arachnida > Araneae > Uloboridae > Uloborus > Uloborus diversus. Next base: position 155,306,499 of record NC_072736.1, on the reverse strand, counting down.
TGCGGTACTCAGCCGGCAATGCTTACAGGTCGCGTCGTGTTCTGCATTTAAAAAATTGTAAAAAAAAACTTTTGCGTATTTTTAAAAACTTTTCCCTTCTGAAGGGGGCGGAATGTTTTTACTATTACCAACTAAAATTTTGGAATTTAGGGCTTAATACTTTTTGCAGGATGGGTTTCGAAAAAACTAAACCCAGAAAAAAATGCGAAATAAAGGTTTTTTCAAAAATTTATAAAAAATACAAAAATTGCTCTATCTTCAAAATTTTTTCTTTCATCATATTTAAAATTAAATTTTCTACACTATAGTACAAAAAATATTTGTGTGGTGCGATTGGTTCGGGGTCTGTGAGGTAAAAAGTGCAAAAAAAAAAAAAACGCATAAAACATTAAATAACTTTTATTTTCTATTAAAAATATCAAAAATCGAAGCCCGAGGTGCACATCTTCAGCAAAAACTGCACCAGTATACCAAATTTCATCTTTCTAGGCCTTACCGTTTTCCCGGGATGCGCGCCAAACACACACACACAAACATCTTATTTTATTATATGTATAGATAGCTCAGCGTACTCGTATTTACTAAGGACACTTGTCAAATTCAAAACACCAAAAAACATGTAGGCCTGTGTAATTGATTCCGAAAAGGTGTACATTGGTTGAAAAAAGGACGAAAAAATAAAATTCAGAATATTTATTGTATGGAATACAAATAAACAGCAAACACTTTGGGAAGTTAGTAGTCATGGCCAGACTAATGCAGCATGAGAACTCGAGTGGACTTTTGCAATCTCTTGAGTACAACCAGGCCCGCCGAGAGCCAATGTGGGTCCCATGTCAGTTTGGTCCCCTTCCCCCCATAAAACTTATAAGATTTGTACAACTCTGATTCCGAGCCGGGCCCCCCAAAGGACCGGGCCCTTAGTTTCCGACAAAGCTAACATGGCCTCTCGTTGGCCTTGAGTCCAACCATTCTGAGATGAAACCAACCTGAATCCAGACGAACATGAAGTGTTTGAACTATTTACCTGAACAAAACGCTGACTGAAACTTTTATTATTTATATACAAATTTCGCCGCAAAAATTTTCCTAACTTGAAAAATGCTTAAAAACTATTGCACGTAAAGAAATGTTAATAAAATAATTGATGTACCTTTTACTCAAATAAAATCTCTAATAAGTTTAGTGTATCCAATGTAGCCCAAAAATCAGCTGCTCACCACACTATGGTGCTTTTCCCCAAGAAAATGTTTATCCTTGACGATGTTTCAAAAGCTAAGAAATGAGAATTTAAATAGTCAGTACAATGTCAAATTTGAAACTTGGTAGAAATGAAAAATCGTGTGTTTATTGGATTTTTGTTGCGTTGTATTTACAGATGTACAAATGCCTGATTTTACTGTTGTTGAACGGGAGAAAGAAAATTTGAATGAAAGTTTTGTTAAAAACGAAACTTAACAAACGATCACATGACATTGAAATTCTTAGTTGCCATTCGTTTCTAAATAAATATATTAATAGCGGCGTCGATTTTAGTATTTTTTTTTTATTGTTGCTGGCAATGATAATAAACAATAAAATTAGAACTAGCTGTTTTTTGAAGCTTTTGATGTCTTGTTTAATTTTTTCGAATAATATTTCTGCATTATGAAAATTAAAGTAAATCTGTGCCTGGATTTCAGGTGCATATGATGTAAACGCGGTTTTAGTTTGCATTGTAATATTTTCGTAAGTTGCAATAAATCACCGTTACTGGTACAAATATAATATTGAGAATTCACATAAATGAAAAAGCAAAAAAAAAAAAAAAAAGATGAAAACGGCAACGTCATAATGAAAAAGTGATCATTTTAAACGAAGAAAACACAAATGTAAAGAAAAGAAAAATCTAGCAATCATTTGTTTCTTACAAATCACAGTTATATATTGAAGCAAATAATTTCAACACTTCCCTTTTCTGGTAATATTTACATTGAGATTTAGTCGGCTAGTCATGCGCATCGGACTAGTTTGGCTATCGACCAACAGTTTTACGAGACGCGGTCTACTTTCTGCGAACCGTTTTTTTCCCATTCAAACAAAGAAATCTCCGACAAGACGAGATAGAACTCATCGGCAAGATTTTTTTTTCCAAACAAAGCACGCAGCAGGACGTTCGGGTAATAAGGGCTCGGTGAATATTTGCTTTGGTCTACTTGGAGTGTTTGTCTTGAGCAAAGATTTTTCTTTCTATGTTTCCGATTAGCGGAGTTTGTTGAACCTTCTGAATCTTCTCCCTCTCTGCTGTTTGTTGCAAAGCAATCATGATTCTATGCAGACGCTTCGGAATCGGCATTCAGTGCGGCCGCAGGTGAAAAAGCAGAGCTCAGACCACAAGCCAGTGTGAGTCTGGACTGCAACAACAAAACAATCTTAGAGATGAGTTCATTTTAGTTTGTGTCAAGAAAGGCAACTCGTTGCTAGGTATTTGTCTTCAACAAGGCACCCAACAGGACGCTCGGGTAATAAGTTTTGTATAGCTACTCGTTTTTGTCTACTAAGAACATGAAGTAAGGAAGATTGGACTATACGTTAGTGGATTCTTTAATCTACTTTTGCTCATTTTTTCATTCACCATTCTGTCAAGGTTAGCCCTTGAAAAGGAATAAATGGTAGAGGAAATGCAACCGTTTATTCTACGAAGCCAGTCTTAAGTCATGTGACAGTATTTACCAGTGAAATTGGAAGAAAACAGGTTTGTTTCATTTGTTCCACACCGAACATATCCACATTCGCCGATGTAGAGCGAGGCGACTGAGCTATTTATATCGAAAGTGTTAGACTTGATCCTTTCAAGAACTAAATCCTGCTCTCTGATTCCCTGGTAACATTTTACCATGATTATAGCTGCTAATACTGAGAAATTTTAGCCTCCGATTCACATGCTGTATCTTGCTTTATAGTATCAATGAATAACGAAGGTCATCTCCTCCTTACTCCTTGTTTTTGTTTTGAACAAATATTTTTCGTTCCTTGTTCACCGTTTGCAAATTTTATTGAGTCTTCCGAATAGTTTATTTCGCTTCTGTTTATTTCCCTGTTCACCATTAGAAGAGCATGCTGGGCCATCTAAATCTTTTTTTATGCTCTGTTTGGTTCCATGTTCGAAGAATTTGTTCAGCCTCCAGAATATTTTCTTCTTCTGCTTGTTTCCATGTTCAATATTAGAAGAGTATATTGAACCATCTGAATATCTTCTTCCTGTTCTGTTTATTTCCTTGTTCACCATTAGAAGAGTTTACTAAGCCATCTGAATTTCTTCTTTATGTTCTGTTTTTTTTTGCTTGTTTTGTTTACCATTAGAAGAGTTTACAGAGCCATCTGAATCTCTTCTTTCTGTTTTGTTTGTTTCCATGTTCACCAAGAGAAGAGTTTATTGAGTCTTATAATTTTTTCTTCTTGTTCTGCTTGTTTCCATGTTCACCATTAAAATAGTATGTTGAGCTGTCAAAATCTCTTCCTGTTCCGCTTTTTTTTCATGTTCACCATTAGAGTAGTATGTTGAGCCTCCTGACTAACCTCCAGTTCTGTTTGTTTCCATGTTTACTTTTTGCATAGTTTGTTGAGTCTCATAATCTTTTCTTTTTGTTCTGCTTGTTTCCATGTTCACCAGTAGAAGAGTTTGATAAACCTACTGAATTTCTTCCAGCTCTGTTTTTTTTTAATTTATTTTCACCATTAGAGTAGTATGTTGAGTTTCCTGAATAGCTTCCTGTTATGTTAGTTTCCATGTTGACCTGTGGAAGAGTTTGTTGAACCTCCAGAATATAATTTTCTTGTTCTGTTTGTTTCCATGTTCACCATCAGAAGAGTTTGTTGAGCCGACTGAATCTCTTCCAGTTCTGTTCTTTTTTTATTTATTTATATTCACCATTAGAGTAGTATGTTGAGTTTCCTGAATAGTTTCCTGCTCTGTTTGTTTCCATGTTTACCGTTAGCAAAATTTGTTGAACCTCCAGAATCTACTTTTCCTCTTCTGTTTGTTTCCATGTTCATCATTAGAAGAGTTTGTTGAGCCGACTGAATCTCTTCCAACTCTTCTTTTTTTTATTTATTTATATTCACCATTGGAGTTGTATGTTGCGTTTCCTGAATAGTTTCCTGTTCTGTTTGTTTCCATGTTTAGCCAAATTTGTTAATTTTTCAGAATCTTAATTTAATGTCTTGTTTGTTTCCAGCTAATGCCGAGTCCATGCAGACGAATCGTAGCCGGGATTCGGTGCGGCCGCAGGTGCACAAGCAGAGCTCGGACCACAAACCGACGCGGGTCCGGACCGTCCTGAACGAGAAACAGCTGCATACGTTGCGCACTTGCTATGCGGCCAACCCCCGACCAGACGCCCTCATGAAAGAGCAGTTGGTGGAAATGACGGGACTCAGTCCGCGTGTGATCAGGGTGTGGTTTCAGAACAAGAGGTGCAAAGACAAAAAGAAAACTATCATGATGAAACAACTGCAACAGCAAGAGAAAGTAAGTGTCCCGTCTTCTATTCTGAAACATTTCATCTTTTCATGTACCGTATTGCTCCACATTATACGGCATGCCGGAAAAAAAAGCGAGGTTGACCAGCATGACGGGAAATTCGAATTTTCCGGCATGCCGGATAATTTGAGGTTTATTTTGCAACAAAACAGTAAATTTCCCCGTTCAGTTCCAATCCGAAAGCAAACCAATGTAAGGAAAAAAATAAATAAATCCCGAAAGTAACCTTCTCTCTCTCGAAAAAAAAAAATGTGTATTGCATATTATATGTACTTATTATTTATGGTAGGTCATTAATTATGGATTTAATTATATGACACTAAAGTAATCAATTCAGAAGCAATCATCGTTACTACGATTTGTTCATAATTTTTTTTAAATAAATTATTTTAGGTTCCTTTTAGAGAGGTAAGTTTAATTTTTATTTATTGAATGGCTATGGTAAATTCTTTAGCACTGGTTGAGGGGTGGTAGCTTACTGCTTAAATGTTTGTTTACTTAGTTTTAATCTCACTTTCATAAAATTATCGTTATTAAACAATATTTTTCTTGTTGATATAACAAATGAGATTGTTAGTAAATATTGTTACAAAATTAAACAGTTTATTAACATTAATAAGATATATATAGAACTTATATTCATTTTTAAGCTGAACATATATTTTTTATTGAATTATTTTTTTTTTTTATCCTTGAATTTTTCGGCATTCCGGAAAGAACCAAGCAAGTGTTATTGAAATTCTGGTGACCCCCGAATTTTGCGGCATGCCGGATAATGCGGGGTAATACGGTCTTTTCTTTGAAACATAGTTCTATGCTCAACAACTGTGTTTAACCCTTCATAAGAAATTTTCAAATACGCAGAACTTTGCAGGGTCTTGTTAAATAAAGAAATTTTATGAAGCTCCTCAAGTGAGAAAAGTGTAAAAAGTAATTAATTTTCAGTTATCCTTGTGATCCCATGACAGTAGAGCGCCATAAATCTGAACTAATTAAGACTATGGAATGTTTAGATTTTTAAAATGTTCGGATTTTCAAATCAAGAGCCTAACTCATACTATTTAGGAAAATGTAATGTATAATTGTAGGAAATTTTTAATCAAATAAAGTGGTTATATAATATGTATATACATAACATACAGTACAGTATGTAACGCTAGAATATGCAATTACAATCCTTACCAAAATTTGACAAATGTTCACTCTCATAGCTTACTGAACAAATAGGAAAATTTATTATAACGTCAAGGGAGTGCACATTTTTGAAGTTTGTACTTTTGACGTTTAGGATTTTTGAAGCTCGGATTTTTGATGTTTCGGATTTTTGACGTTCTAAAGTATTTCGTTAGTTCTTGTTGCGAAAAAAAGAAACAGAAAATTTAAATTTGTTATAATTTGATCTAGTGCGTGATCAAAGTAGGCTTGAAGTATCTCAATTTTTAAAATATACTTATTTGCTTTATAAGCGTTTTTGTTTAACCCAAACGTTTAAAATGCTTATTAAAGCAATTCAAAAATTTAGCAATAGTGAACATGTGGTTATAATTAATATTTACACTATGTCATGAAACGTGAAAACATACATATTTAAGGTTCTCAATAAAAACAAAATAATTCAAGAAATATTGATATTCTCATCTTATTTCGTTTCTCAAAACGCTTTCATTATTTTTGAAATTATTACAATAAAAATAAACTATTTACAATGATTAAATTTCCTGTGTAAATCATTCCAAATGTTTTATCTTCTTGGAATTGTTTTGAGGAATTACTTATTATTTTGAGTGTTTACAACATTGCCAGCAAATTAATGTTGTCCTAATTTTTACGAAGTTTCATTTTCTTAATTAAATATTTATTCCAAGAAAAATCTTGCAACATATTTTTCTTGGAATTTTGCATTTGGCTGATTATATTTACATTCATAATGATCTTTTCTTTCTTATGGTGCATGGACATCTTTATCAGTTACTCTTTCTTGAATTTATTAAAAGGAAATTATTGGCACTCACATAACTCGTTTTCTCCCTCTCTTTTTTGCTAAAGTCTTGGAATTACATGCAAATAAGTCATTTTTTTATCTGTCACTTTACCTGTTGATATATATTGTTATTTTTACGTTTCACACATATTTTTAATCACTTTACTCTTTCCCGAAATCATTAAAAGTAGATGATTGATATATATCACTCTTTTTTCCTTTGTTTTGCTAACATCTTGCACTTATATGTGAATAAGTTACTTTAAAAAAATATCGTTTTGCTCGTGGGGACATTTTGTTGCTTTTTATGGTTTGAGAATGTCTTTACCGCGTTACTCTTTCTCAAATTCATGAAAAGGAGATAATTGATGTGCATTCAAACTTCCTTCCTTTCTTCTGCTAAACTCTTGGATTTATATGCAAATAAGTTACTGAAAATAATATCGCTTGTAGAGACATTTTGTTGCTTTTTATATTTTGGGAATGTCCTTACCGCGTTACTCTTTCGCGAATTTACTAAACCTTTATTAATTCATAGAGTCTTTGGTTGAATTTACCTCGCCATTTATTTATTTACCTTTTAAGACTAGAATTACGGGAGGGGTCGTTTTGACCCCAAGCAAGCTTTTTTAGCTTACTGCTTCTCTGTATTTTCGCAAAAAAATTGATCCTTCCTTGACTTTTCCCAAATCATCGTGCTGTGTTATAATTTAAAGTTTTCAAGAAAGTTGTATTTTATTTAAAACCCAAACTAAATAGTTGTTCTTAAAATGTGTGCAGGCGTCATTTTGACCTTTTTGAGCAAAAAAGAAAAAATTTAAACACATTTACTAATTCTGAAACAGAGCAGAAACTCAAAAATACCTCTTAGAACATTTCATTGCAAGAACTTGAAACATTCATAATGTTTTCGTACATAAAAGCGGGAATTAGTCGCTAGTCTCTGAAATGACACTCGAACAGCGCTGATTATTTTGAGTGTATTTTAACTTTTTTAAAACTACAGCACTATTTGTCCTTAAAGTCTCTACATCCTTTAAACAAATTACATTCATTATAAATATCTTTATTTTAAACTGATTTTTACAAATATATAGCATTACTAGGGGGCTATCGCCCCCTGCTCGCTGACGCTCGCCAACCCCCGGAACTGCTTACGCAGTTCCTTCGGATCGCTACGCGATCCGAGCTCGCTACGCTCGCTCACCGGTCACCAAATATTGGTCTAGCTTTATCTGTATCAAAAAAAAGTAGTTTTTCTTTTCTTAATATGAATATCATAACACTTATAATTTTCATACATTTAAAAGGGGACAATTACTTTGACATGCAACTCGTGCATTGGATTATTATAAAGCAAAAGTTTGCAATTCTATTATCTTTTGAGAGAAGTATGCAAAGGAACATTTTTGTACTAATGTTACAAACATAATATAATCTTTCTTTCCTACATTTACTGAATGCAAAAGAAATTGCAGCGAAAAAAAAAAACCCTACAATGTTAGCATACTTAAAAACATTTCTTGGTCATTAACTATATTATGTTCAGTGTCAAAATATGTGTATATATATATTTCAAAATGTCTAACAGTTGCAAAGAGCAAGCAACTTCTGACATTCTCTGAAAGCAGTGATTTAGTAAAAAAAAATGTTAGAATGAGTGTTTTAAAAGTCAAGAAACTAAATCCAGTGGCACGACAGCTTATGAGGGCCAAGGCCTACTGTACCCATCTCACTCCTTCTAACAAAGGGCTCTGGGGTGCTAGGCAGATGTTCCAGTTAAGAGGTCAGCCTAACGCGGAACCCCCGGTGTTTAGTTCCCAAGCATATTTGGAACTTATTTTATCGACCCACTGAAGGAATGAACAGCTGAATCAATCATGCCCAACCTGGAGATCGAACCCGGACCTGCAGCGTGGAAGGGCTACCAGTTTGCCTCTGGCACTTGAATATAATTTACGAAGAAGAGAGCAGTGGGCTACGGAGTCTTTAGGTGAAAGATCTGAACGCAGATTGATCAGAAATGCTGCCAATACGCTAAGGTGCACAAATTTATACCGTCTTCAAATCGAGAGAATTTTGCAAGTGTTTCCGAATACATTTACGGACTAATCATGCACTTTACTGGAGGAAAAGGGTTGACCTAAGACTGATAATTATAAAACTGCAGAAAAATATTATTGTAGCAAAAAAAAAATTATTGATTATTATATAACGCTAATATTTGTCATACCTCGGATACCATTTATTTCATTCGATAGCAATATGCCTTTTAAATTCAAACGTAAACAATTTCCTGTTAGATTAGCCTTCCTAATGACTATAAATAAAGCAGAGGGTCAAAATGATTTTGTGAAAACATATTAGCAGTAAAATCAGGTTTCCAAATTTGTTGCTTTACTTTGCCACTGTGACTCAGTTCTTAACATCAATGCCATTGCAAAAGTATGTGAAATGTTTCGCTCTTCAGGCCTTCACGATTCAATTTGTTGCTTTACTTTGTCATTGTTGTTCAGTTCTTAACTTCAATGGATTGCAAAACTAATTGACATATTTTGCAATGAGAATTGTCCAATAAATTCATTTAGTCTATGTGGAATAGCATAATACAGTGAAGCACGGTTTATACGTTTCTCTTCTATTCGTTTTTATCAATTATATGTTTTTTAAATTGTCCCTGGAGGGTCTAATATACATTTTCTTTACAAATTATACATTTTTTCATCTGTACACTTTTTTCATAGTCCCTTCAAAAACGTATAAGCGGTGCTTCACTGTATGTAAAAAAATGTGGTTGCAAAAAAAAAAAATTCAGTATTTACAGGTTGCAGTTAGTTAAGTTTCACCACGAAAAGAAGGCGGATGTCCTTGAAGGGAAACATCATTTGTAATAGGTAGAATCTTCCAGAAAGCACCAAATAGTAAGAGGCATAGTCTCGCTAATCCTATCTATTCCAAAATAATCACAAACAACCTATTACAAATGATGTTTTTGCATTAAGGTCATCCACCTTCTTTTTGTGGTAAGCTATAGCAGGGCTGTGGAGTCGGACTGGTTTTATGGTACAGGAGTCAGAGTCGAAGGTTTAAAATTTCAAGAGACGGAGTCAGTAATTTTCTCTCAAAATTCGCAGCTCTCCCAATATTTGAGGAGTCACAGCCAGAGTCAGACTAATTTTGGGTAAAGGAGTCGTAGTCTCTAAAAATCCTGTAGTCAGAGTAAGACATTTTTCCTCCGACTCTGCAGCCCTCGTAAGCAGGGAACTTTAATTTTTGTAAGCACTATGGTTAAAAGAAAAACCTTTCGACATCAAGATTAACTTTGCAAAGGATTTTTAAAAAAAAGAAGAAAATCATAATACTTCTATGCATACACGATAGAAAATTTCTGGGTTTTCAGATACTATGACTCTTGAATGCCTTATATATCTGTGATTGAAAAGTGGTTTTGTCAAATCTAAAAAAATTTTATCAAAAGTTTGACTCTGTGCGTTATTTATAGTTATTAGGGGAAGGCTAATCTAACAGGAAATTGTTCACGTTTGAATTTAAAAGGCATGTTACTATCGGATAAAATAAGTGGTATTCGAGGATAAGTATCAGCATTTATTATTAGCATTTTTTTAAAAATAAAATAATATTTTTCTCCAGTTTCAATACTATCACTGTCATTTCAACTCTTTTCTCCGGTAAAGTGCATGATTATACCGGAAATATGTTTGAAAACACTTACAGAACTTACTCGATTTGCAATTCGCGGTTCACGGCGTGCGTTTGCGCGCCTAATCCTATCGGCAGCATTTCTTACCGATCAGCGCTTAAATCTTTCATCTAAAGACTCCCAAGCACACTGCTCTTTTCTTTTTAAATTATATTCAAGTGATCGAAAACACTCATTCAAAAATCGAAATTCTAATGCTAGACATCTAACGCTAGAAGCGAGTCTGCAGCACTTGTAAACAGCGATCGTAAACAAAGCGGATCGTTGCCAACGGAGAGAAAGAAATAAAGGCTCGTTTTGCGCCACGCATAAGCGTTTTATATATATAGATGTGGGGAACTATGCAGACTTCTTCTCATTGGGTCAAAATGACCCCTTCCGTATTTCTAGGCATATAAAGACCGCCGTAGTTCTAGTGTTAATTCAGTCAACTCGCACAGTGACTTCGGCAATTGCTGGAAAAATGTAAAATTCTAGGCAGCCAGACGAAACCACCTTGCCTCAAAGGATTGAAAAAAAAAAGATTGATGTACATCAAACTTTTTCTTTAGCTCTGGGATTTATGTACAAAAAAGTCACTAAAAATATCGCTTTGTTTGTGGAGACATTTTGCTGCTTTTTATAGTTTTTGAATGCCTTTGCCACTTTTCTTTTTCTCAAATTCATTAAAAGGAGATGATTGATTGTACATCAAACTTTTAACCTTTCTTCTACTAAAGTCTTGGATTTATATGCAAATAAGTTACTTAAAAAATATCGCTTTGCTTGCAGATACATTTTGCTGCTTTTTATGGTTCGGGAATGTCCTTAACGCGTTACTCTTTCGCGAATTTACTAACCCTTTATTAATCATAGTGTCTTTGGTTGAATTCAGTCAGTGATTTTTAATTCAGTCAACTCGCACAGTGACTTTAGCAATTGCTGGGAAAATGTAAAACTCTAGGCAGCCATACGAAGCCACCATGCTTCAAAGGATTAAAATAATAATAAAAAAGCTATGTGCATCAAACGTTTTTCTTTTCTTTTGCTAAACTCTTGGATTTATATGCAAATAAGTTACTAAAAATATCATTTTACTTATGGAGACGTTTTATTGCTTTTTATGGTTTGTGAATATCTTTACCACGTCACTAAATCCTTCATAGTGTCTTTCTTTGAGTTGACCTTTCCTTTAATTTAAAAAAAAAAAAAATCAGCCAACTCACACAGTGGCTTCAACAGTTGGCTAGAAAAAGGAAAAACTCTAGGTAGACTCACAGGAAGCCACCGCTTTTCAAAGGGTTAAAAAGAAGTGATTGATGTAAAACTATTTTTTTTATCTTTTGCTTAAGTTTTGCTTTATTTAGAATAAGTTACTTTAAAAAATGTTGCTTCGCCTGTGGGATATTTTTGAAGCATCCATCCTCATCCTTAACATATGCCTAAGGGGTTGCCAGCCTATTTCCCTGATTAAAATCTCCGTCTGGAGACAACGACACGGACGTGAAAACGGCCGCAATTTCATTACCTCCGATCAGTAGAAGTCCGGAGCCCGCCTCATTAGCTCATCATTATTTTTTCAGTGGGAGGGGGAGCCCCACTGTGGAAAGGGGTGACATCCTTCCTTTTTGGGAGAGAGAAAAAAAACCCAAGAGATAATACATCACGTGACCCAGATGTTTGGTAAACCAAGGCACGTGCGACTTGGCGGTTCCCCCCAAACGAGTTCTTTGAGCAGCCACAAAGTCGTCTGCTGGGAAAGGAAAATTCAGTTTGCCCCTGATGCCCCCTAGGGAAGAGCAGTCCATGGATCCTCCGCCAACCGTCCCTCCACGGTTCTTGTTTCTTTATGGGTAACCAATGCAAAAGGTATACAATTCCGCGTTCCGTAATGTCCGTAAGCCAGTAGCCAGTCCCAAAAAGACAAATTTCATCAGTTCTAATCTACTTATGGAGTCTGCCATAAGCTGATTCCCTAGAGGTTTGCGGACGTTAATCATCGGCATGCGCCACTCTTTCCCCGAGATCTCTGCTGGATGTCTTTTCTCTGACCACATAGGTTTGGGCTAGTTCCTTTCCTGCGATACAACAAGGGGTGCTGAGAAAACGGATTTACAGAGTTGTTTTTCCACTTGTGACGAATACCTATGACAAATAACGAATGCATCTTATTTTTTGATGATTTTATAAATACGTGTTTTACTTTTAAAAAGTACGGCTGATAACTCTTCTTCATGAAATGCAAAGGAATTATTAGTTATATAGTCGGACCCCGATTTAACGAATTCATCGGGACCGAAACTTTTATACGTTAAATCGGGGTTATTCGTAAATTCGGGGTGTGAAAACAATATAAAAGAAACTGCACTTACCTTATCTGAAACCCCTAATAAGCAACCGCGCAAAAATATCCATAGTTAAATTGTAAAATTTTTATTCAGCATTTCACGACTTATTACATACTAGTTAATTTGAAATTTTAAACTACTGAGTAATTGATGTTTCACAATTTCCTTGATACTTGACTCGAAATAGTTCTCTTTCGACTTTATGGAGAGAGGAAAATACTGTGTCATTTGCAGCCAGCTGCACGAGACAGGTTTTTAGTTTCCAGACCATGTAAAGCATTTGAAAAATGACAGTTGTAATGGGAGTTTCACTATCGCTTTCTGCATCAAAATCAATATTCGTTGGTTGCCCCCTCGCCCGTCAAAAATTTCTGATTCCAAGAAAAGTCTTTTCCTATTTCGGACAATATGGATATAACATTTGGAAAACAGTCCAATATTTCCTAACTCAAACTAACAAAATAATTTTTTGGGGGGCTGTTAAAATAATTCGTTAATTTGGGGTTTATTGTTCGGTAAATAGCGGTTTTTGTCTTTATTTTAATCGAGAATAGAGAAAAATTTGTTAAATCGCGAAACTCGTTAAATAGAGGTTCGTTAAATCGGGGTCCGACTGTACTTATTTCAATGTTTAATTCCTCTTCATTTCATGAAGAGGGATTATCAGTCATGTTCATCACTTGACTGATAATTCCTCTTCATTTTGTTGATCGCAACTCATATTATCGTCAGATACAATCAGTTGAAACATGCTTTTCCTATTAAAGCTTTTCGTGTACTTGTTTACAGCATTATTTTAATACGGTGTCATCTAGGTTTATTGTCAGTACAATATCTGACCACGTAACTTTGATCTAGTTATTGCCCTTTCCTGCGATGTGACAGGGGATGCTGAGAAAACAGATTTACAGTGCTGCTTTTCCATTTACGACGGATTACCTATGAAAAATAACGAATGAATCTTACTTTTGGATGACTTTTGAAATATATTTTTTAATTTAAAAAAAATAAATAGGTAATGCTGAAAATTCTTCTTAATGAAATGAAAAGGAATTATTAGTTATACTTATTTCAATATTTAATTCCTCCTCATTTCATTAAGAGGGATTATCAGTCATATTCATCACTTGACTGATAATTCCTCTTAAAATTTTGAAGATCACAATTCATAGTATCGTCAGATACTATCAGTTGAATCATGCTTTTCCTATTAAAGCTTTTCGTGTATTTGTTCACTGCATTATTTTAACACGACGTCATTTAGTTTTTATTTTTAATTATTTATTTATTTATTTATTTATTATTTTTTTTTTTTTTTTTTTTTGTCAATTTATTCTCTGACTACACAGATTTGGAATAATTATTGTCCTTTCCTGCGATGTAGTACGGGTGCTGAGAAAACATATTTAGGGTTGCTTTTCCATTTGTGGCGGATTACCTATGATATATAACAAATTAATCTTATATTTAAATAAGCTTAGAAATATTTTTTATTTTTGGAATTTTTTTTATTTAAAAAAAGTAAATAAGTTGGGCTGATAATTCTTCTTCATGAAATGAAAAAGAAATATTGGTCATACTTATTTGAGTCTTCAATTCCTCTGAATTTCATGAAGAGGGATTTTCAGTCATTTTCATCACTTGACTGATGATTCCTTTTCGGTTTGTTGATCACAACTCATGTTATCGTCAGATACTATCAGTTCAATCATGCTTTTTCTATTAAAACTTTTCGTATAGTTGTTCACTGCATTATTTTTAAACGGTGTCATTTAGTTTTATTGTCAATTCATTCTCTGACCACATAGCTTTGAGCTAGTAAACAAATTTACAGTTTTGCTTTTCCATTTGCGACGGATTGATTAACTATGAGAACAAACGAATGCATCTTACTTTTTGGATAAATTTAGAAACATATTTTTTACGTTAAAAAAGTAAATAGGTATGGCTAATAATTCCTCTTCACGAAATGCAAAGGAATTATCAGTCATAATACGATGTGTATTTAATTCCTCCCCATTTCATGAAGAGGGATCGTTAGTCATCTTCACCACTTGATTCCTCTTCATTTTGTTGATCACAATTCATGTTATCATCACAAAATTATTAGCATCATACATATGTTCGTTTGCAAATAATAACAATAAATTATAACAATAAATATATAATAAAATTATAAATATATAATAAACAATAAATTATTTTGTTATTATTGTTATTATATAAATAATAACAATAATAACAAAAAGAAGCCGAAAAAAAAAACATTTTATTTGATGTTCCCTTTCCTGCGAGGTGACTGACGCTGCAATGAAAACATATTTACACTGATAGGTTTCTTGCTTACACTTGGATGAGTTTAAAAAAGTATTATTTCTGTGCATATATATATATATATATATATATATATATATATATATATATATATATATATATATATATATATATATATATATATATATATATATATATATAGTACGACTGATAACCCCTCTTTAAGTCGTATTTGGTATCATATGTTTGGTCAAAATACGTGTTAGCATCAGGAATTTCGTTCGTTGCGTATCGTCGTTTTTTTTTTTTTTCTTTTTTTTTTAATTTCAAAGTAACAATTGCTGTAGACATAATTGGTTTAGTGTTACTTTTTCAATCGTAATGGATGCACATGTGAGAAATGACGAACGAATCCTATTCTTTGATGCGATATATTTTACCTTTTAAATAAGTAAATGCATCAATAAGTATGACTGATAATTTTGCTTTATGAAAATAAAGAGGAATCAACAGTCATGTTGATCACTGACTGGTAATTCCTCTCCATTTTGTTGACTGCAACTCATATTATTCGATTGCGTGAAAAAAAGAAGAAATCAAACATTTTTTGACGCCCTCTTTCTTACGAAATAACAGCAATTGCAAAGAAAGTAGATTTAGTGTTACCTTTTCATTTTCAATGGATTAACTGAAAAAAATAACGAATGTATTTTTAGAAGGAGCCTAGAAATATATTCTTTACGTTTAAAAATGTAAATATAACCAAGTATGGCTAATAATTCCTCTTCGTGAAATGAAGAGGACATTTTTCTTTATTATTGGCAACATATTGCTTTTAAAAAGGGTTCTCATCCTTTTGTTAGCAGTTATTGCAAAATCCATTGCTTCATTTTTGAAAAATGTCGAAAACTATTTCGTTAAACTATCAATGTAATTTTTTCAAGGGCACTATAGAACTTCAAAAATCCAAATTCAATCCCCATGAAGATTTAATACATAATTGATTTTTTAAAATGAATTTGAGCCAGAGTTTCTTTATAGAATTTAATTCAACGTTGTTTAATCGAAGTCGATGTAACTTTATGAAATTCATTACATTTACGAGATTTAATGACTGTAACATAGTTCGTCACAGAGTACGTACAGTACTGAAAATATTTTCCCTTTTTGTTCAGTAAACAATGAAAGTTCAAAAACACCACTGAAATGTCACTGAAATTGATAGAAGAAGCTAAAAGAAAATAGCATAGAGCCAGAAAATACTTTTATTTTCCCAATATTTAATTTTAATTATTTTTTTTTATTTTAATGTCAGATTTCTAAAACAAAATATTTCATTGTGTAATGTCACAAGTGAAGGCTGCCATCTTGAATCGTGCCAGTGATAACTAGCGGTACGAGAATGGCTGAGTTAAATAAAATATTCATTTGGTAAGTTTGGCAATATCCTGGAACTTGATTCTGGTAGCCCTACTTGTTCACGTGTGACGTCAGCGGCGAAAATGAAAACAGTGACTGAAAGTCTTTTATTTGAAAAATAGGAAACAACCCAATTACATATTGTATCGTTATGTCTTGTACGTTACGTGAATACATACTGTATGGCCACTTTATTTGATTAACTGACATTCTATTTTCCTGAACGGTATTTCTAAGTCGCTATCAAAAAAATCCGAACAATTTGAAAATTCGAATTGCCTATGGTCCAATTATTTAGAATTTTCGACATTCTACGGTAGTTTGGAAAGGGGGTACCTGCAGTCTATTAGTGGATACTTAGAAAAGTAAGACGGGCATTTTTTGTGACCACAATGCATAGCTGTTGTAACCTAAAGACTATTTTTACTACTATTATACCTACTACTATTCTGCATATTTTTGTTTTTTTATTATTCTTTTTCCATTTATTTTTATCTATCTTGTTTATTTTATTTTTACTTGCTTTCGTAATAAGGTTGATATTTTTCCCTTTCTTATATTTTCTTTATTTTTTTTCCAAAAAATTTGTGTTTTGTTTTATTTCCTAGTGTGTTTTTATTTCATTCACTTTTTTTTTCTTGCTGTTAACGGTAATTGAGAATGTTTTAATTTTTTTATGTGCTTTGTGTCTTGATCTTCCTCCCATCGAATTCTTTCTTACGCTTGTTGCATACCTGTGGGAAAGCGCTTGCTTATTGTTTGTATCCCTATTGGTTCTATATTAGTTTATAATTTTCTCATTGGTGTTCGATAAATAAGTTACTTTTACTTTTTTCGCTTGCTTGTTTAACTATCACTCTGTTTCTGTCGGATGTCTTTTCATCCATAAGCTCAGTCACTCATTTTGCATTGAGAAAATGGTTCCTTTTTCTTGTAACCCCGAAACACGTGTCTGCAGTAATCTGCAATTTTGTGTTATTGTACGTTGTTATTTCGTATTTTACTTTTCAAGTACAAAGAGGACCTGAGATCAGCGAAAACGTTCATAATAACCGAGAGTTTTTTTATGTCACAACTTCACTCTACTGAGGTTCTGTTGTAATTCATTGCCTACTGTACGTATTGCTCACCGCGGTATTAACTGAACTGGCATAGTTTCACGGAATACCGGTCAAATGCAAACTGTGCAAAATCGTTTCTACGGTTTTCAAACTCGTAATACGAAAGTAGCTTGGAATTCTTTCGCCCATCAAATTTTTTTTTTTTTTTTTTTTGGCCATTCGGGCACCATTCTCGCTTTTATGAGCAATTGTTGTCGCACATTAAAAAACCTGATCTTCCTACGTGTAAGGTATTTCCTTTCGACGCGTCATAATTCAAAGGATTCATTTGGTTCGTTTACTGGGCTATAGCTATTTTGAGTATTTCGTTCATTTTCAAAAGAACAATCATGGTTAATGAGCTTAACGTTTTTTCAGTGAACTCTTCCACCACATGTCGGATATGATTGTTCTGCGTGCTTTTCCAACTGTTTTATTGCTGTAATCTCATATATTTAAAGCTTACAGTAATGCCAACAGCCTGTCTGCAGCCTGATTTTCAACTCATTTGGGGGGTGGGGGTGCTTCGTAGCATATTAGGGTGTGCGGTTTTACCCAAGGGGGGTTGCCAGCCTTGCTCAACTGATACTTTCTTACCCAGGAGGTATAACGCAGGCCATTGAAACTTACCCCCCTTACATAAATTTCTGTATCCGCCACTGACACATACTGAAATTCCGTTTTTTTATTTTTTCCAAAAACAATGAAAACATGTCAACTCAAAAACTAGTAGTTTAAACACACTCGAAAGAGCGATATTTTTTATTCAAAAAAAGGGGGGCGGGCAGTCATGAGACTGAAAGAAAGAGGCTACACTTTTATTGAGTAACATAAACATATAATGTTGACCATATATTGAAACAACAAATTGATTTAAAATTGAGTTAATAGTTAAATTTATCGATTGAACATTATCAACTTCAACATTGTAAGCTTATGTTATTCAATACTACTAAAAGAATAACATAAACTTATAATGTTGAACGTATATTGAAACAACGAATCTTTTTAAGTTCCAATTAATACAATTAAATTAATCAATTCAACATAATCAACTTTAACGTTACAAGCTTACGTATGTAATTCAATAATAACTAAAGAATAACATAAGCTTATAATGTTGAACGAAACAACGAATCAATTTAAGTTTCAATTGATACACTTAAATTTATTAATTCAACATAATTAATTTCAACATTATAAGCTTATGATATATTATTCAATAATAATAAAAGAATAACATAAGCTTATAATGTTGAAGGAATATTGAAACACCGAACCGATTTAAGTTCCAATAAATACAGCTAGTTTAATAAATGCAACATCAATATTATAAGCTTACGTTATTCAATAAAAACATAACTTCTCACTGCCAGTCCCGCGACTGCCAATTTTTTTTTTAAATGCAATTAAACACCGTTACCATTTTCTGTTTTTGTAAATATCTCTCCTTAACGTAATTTGTTTTCCTCTTCAGAAAAAAAAAAGAAGTCAGAATAATTTTATGTCTCGAAAAAATCCCTCACAATATCTCTGAACACAACACAATTCTCTAAAACTAAAAAACCCTTTTACTGTATCCTCACAACTCCTTTTCCTAAACTGGTGTGGTAAAAACGGGAGCATCCTCTCCCTATCTCTCCATTCCCCACAGCCCTCAAATTCTCTGGTGCATCACTAGCCCATGACGGCTTGGGCGTGACGTTACGGGTTGCGTAAGTGTACCAGCTGCCTAGGGTAGAGTCCCGGGGGACGCATTATATCCTCGTTACTCATCAACATAACTTGGATTATTACTTTATTAATTTTTGAGCATCCGCTGGGGGGTGGGGTGTGTGTTTTGACTCTGGATTAACGGGGATTGACACCTGTCCGCGTTAGGTGGGCAGACTAATTCGGATCAGGTAGTTTTGAGAGGAGATTTTCATCGTGCTTTTATTCATAGAAAATATTTCGGTAGTGTTCTGGAAATAATGATTTGAGCGTCTTGAATTGGTGATTTTCGTAATTGATGAAATGTTTTTTTTACTGATTTTGCATTGAGTTGAAGTAGTTATTTCCATCTTTGTTTATGTCTTTTTCGTTCAATTTGAAAGTAAACTTTATCAGTAAAACCGCTTAAAACCGAAATAGTTTGATACTTTCAGTTAAAATGCCGATAAGCGTATAGAGCTGAATGTTTCATGAATTTAACAGAAATATTTTTCCCGATTTGCAGAAATAGATACTGCTGAAATCTTTCTGTATAAGATAGTATGTATTTCATAGTTCGATGTAGCCGCGAGTAGAATACCGAAAAAAGAAAAATTACAATTAGGTAATTGTAGTAATTCTCAGTTGAAAAACTCATAATAAAAAATAATAATAATTTAAAGTTTTTACTCCAAGTTCATTTTTAGACTGCTAAAATGATATTAAAAATTAGAAAAAAAATAAATAATTGAATAAGAAAAACTTTAGTTTTTATTAAAACTTTTTTTTTTTTGGTAGAGTAAATAAGACGTAAATGGAAAGTCAATCGAACTTCAAGAAACAAATGCATGTTTTAGCGTGGAAAATAATTAATGCTTTATTTTAGTTTGATGTAAGAACATTTTTTTCATTAAAGTTTAATTCAATACAGTGAATGATACATTTCTCATTTACAAGTTTCTTGAAAAATAATTACCTTTTGCGCACAACTTCATTGCCGGAATTCAAAAGGATAAATGTCAATTAAAAAATTTAGTTTTTGCATGCTGCAGATTAAGCTTAAAAATAAAACAAGACCATTTCGTTTCCACCTCCGTCTTACTTCTCTACAATTGGCAGCAAAATAAAAGATAAGGACAGACAAATCTAAAATCCTTTTATATGTTTTAACCGCCACAATTCTATCGCCTCTCAAACCGAGTGAACGAAAAAGAAGTTAAGATTCCGGTAATTCTATATAACGCTGTTGGAAGCATATATAGAAGAAAATAAATAAACAAACCAAGAAATAACCTTCCAAATTCATTGAGATTCGGAACCTGCGGTCTCTTAAAGCATTTGGTTCGTCTGATTTAATGACGTAGAACTGAAATCGAATTATTGATTTAGTGTTTTGTTCGCGATGCGACGAATTCAAGTTTTTCATTTTTATTTATTCCCAACTTTATACCCGCACGTATATTCTTCTTGTTTATTTCTTTGAAAGTTATTTTTTCTTCTCTTTTTCTTGCACACGAAAGAGCGTTTTGAGACGAGTTAGAGTTGGGATCTTAAAGGTTGTTGCGGGTCGATATTTCACCACGCCTGCCTTTCTCTGCTTGTGTTAAGTCGTTCGAAACTTTTGCGGACCAGTCCATTCTGGTGCATGAATGAGGGGTGGGAAGTTTAGCATTCCACGGCATGAGTTGGGCTAGCTTTGTTAGCATCTTTGTGTACTAAAGTTGTGTGCTTTGACCAAAACTAGAGATGATTAAAACCCAGGTTTTGAGCCAAGGGAATAAATCTAGGAGTTTTGGGGGAACTAAGATGGAACTTCGGGGGATTTCGGGAATAAACAAACTCTATGTTTTCCCACATCGGTTGAACTAGCTTTGTGAGTATTTTTGTGCATTAAGGTTGTGTGCTTTAACCAAAACTAGTGATGAAAAAAAACCCGGTTTTTGAGCTACGGGAATAAACTAAGGAATTTCGGGGATAAACATACTCCATGATTTCCCACATTGATTGGGTGAGCTTTGTGAGCATCTTTGTGCATTAAAGTTGTGTGCTTTAACCGAAACTAGAGACGCTTAAAACCAAGTTTTTGAGCTAAGGGAATAAACCTACGAATTTTGGAGGAATTAACCTGGACTTAAGGTAATTTTGGGGATAAAAACACTAAATGTTTTCCCACATTGATTGGGCTTGCTTAATGGGCGCCCATATGCAAAACTTTAAGGGAGGGATCAGGTATTTTCCCCATGGTTTAGCAGGATATCTTCCCCATAGAAACCGATTTCAGTACAGATTTGAGTTACTAAAGTTTGAAATTTTTAATAAATGATTCATTAATAACAGGAGAAGAAATGTTTTTTTTTTTTTTTTTTGCAAATAAAAAAGTACTGAAAGTGAGGAAGTTCTAATTTCTAAAAGGGGACTTGAGCCCCCACTTGCCCCCCTGTAAGGGTGCCCTTGGCTAGCTTTGTGAGCATCTTTGTGTGTTAAAGTTGTGTGTTTTAACCAGAACTAGAGATGCCAAAAACCGAGTTTTTGAGCTAAGGGAAACCTAGGAATTTTGGGGGAATTAAACTTGAACTTCGGATTTCAGGGATACGTAAACATACTCCACGTTTTCCCACATTGATTGAGTGAGCTTTCTGAGCATCTTTGTGCATTAAAGTTGTGTGCTTTAACCGAAAGTAGAGATGCAAAGAAACCCAGTTTTTGAGCTACAGGAATAAACCTAGGAATTTTGGGGTAATTAACCTGGAACTTTGTGGAATTTTTGGGATAAACATATCCCATGTTTTCTCACATTGATTGGGCTAGCTTTGTGAGCATCTTTGTGCATTAAAGTTGTGTGCTTTAACCAAAACTAGAAAGTCAGTTTTTGAGCTGAGCGAGTAAACCTAGGGATTTTCGGAGATTTAACATATTAGGGAATTTCGGGAGTAAACTTACTCGATGTTTTCCCACATTAATTGATTGCATAAAACATTATTATGTAAGATTTTTGTAGATGATATCATTGCTAAAAAATCTTCTACGTTCTCAGTATAGAACAAGTTGTTTGAAATTTAAATTGAATTAAAGCTAAAAATGTGCTTGTTGATTTTTTCTAAATTTTTTGAAAGAATTTCAAATTTTTGGTTGATGTCCAAAAATAACTATATACTAACTCTTTCTGACGTGACAAAAAAATGAGTATCATGACTTATCACAGTGATATATTCAATCGCGAACCAATAAAAAAAATGGTCAGTTAAGGGTAGCAGCAAAAAGCATTAAAATTTTGAAATCGTGTAGGAAAAAAGTTAAAATCTAAACATAGTTTCCGTTTCTTTAAATATCGGACAAATTTCCTTCTCGGAAAATCCAGTTTATTCCAGCTTTTTCCCATCCTTTGTAATACTAATCAAAACAAATGTGACTTGAGTGTCTTAGTAATATCCTTTTCCGTTTCAAATAATTTAATTAAAAAAAACAATCCTTCAATTTTGATGTTTTGACTGAATAGTTTGATACTATGGTATGTGATTGAAAGGAGAAAATATTTTTCAGAATGAGATATCACGACATGAGTTGATAGGGACTATCCGGACTGCAATACCCTACTAGAACCATAATGCTCAATAATTGTTGATTTAACATCCTATAGAGACTTTACATATCCAGTAACATCTACAGAGCTCTCACGTAGACATAGATTTTAACACAAAGTCTATCATTCAGTCAAATCTGTCTCATTTTCTGATTTCTTTATTATGTTGGAATTCTTGGAATCGTAAAATTAAAAATTGTTAAAGACATGGTAACTGATTGACATTTTACATGTGTTAAAGTCAGTCAGAAATTCAATTAATTGAATTTTGGGCACCTTAATTGAGCTTAGAAAATACAATATTCTAAGGAAAAAGATCTTTTGTGCAATGTATGTTTTGCGTTGCAGTTGAAAGTTACAAAATATTTGCGGATTTGATTTAAAGTCAGTTAATTATCTATGGCATTTTCTATTGTAGTGAGTACATTTTATGACTTGATCCTTTTTTTGTATGCAATCAATATTTAGCATTAAATGGCAAACGTATGGTTTTGTTTTTGGAGAATCGGATATCACAAGGTTTTTATATCCTTGTAACAAGTCAAAAACTAAATGTATTTACATTCTATATGTATTCGGACCAGCGAAGTTCATCTCAAAAGGAAACCGACAATCAATGGTTTTTTTAACTTTAAATTCCAAAAATTTCTGGGAGCGGCGTTCCTCTCGTAAACTGACTGTTAAAATATAACTATAAATTAAAAAAACATTATTAGCCATCATCAACTATATAACTTAAAATCATTTATTTCATTGGATTTATTCCTAGACGAATAGGAAAGGGGAAAAAAAGCACCAACGGAACTAGCCCTTTCCTTTTAACTGTAGCCTAACAGATGGCTTTCCGCCGAGCAAGATGTTATCAGCAGTTATCGTTTGGGCATCTTTTACAGTTCGGTATGGTACAGATTGCTTTGCGCCTTGCCTGTGATTAAGCTAGTCAGGAGATGAGGGGGGAAAACCCTTGTAACGCTTGGATGGATTTGGTGACAGTGTTTCTGATTCTGTTTTTTTGCAACGCTATGGATTTACATTCGTGAATCGAAATGAACTTTTACGCGTGTACGCAGAGTAGATTTAAACGTTTAGGTAAATAGGAAGGCTGGGAGAGCATAAGCACAGAGTGAGCGGACACGATTTCAAAAAATCATATTTTCAATCTACTGCATTTATTGATAAGTGATACATGAATTTAAAGAGCAATATTGGAATAATAGCGTCTGTTCAGTAAGTTACCGCTCTACAGCCAGGGCTAAGGCAGAAATACATGAAATACACCGCCAGCTCAGTCAATTCCAGCCGAGGACTGCGGTTTCGTGCTTATTAGCACTCATCAGCCCGGCTTAGGAAGGGGCTGAGCTGGAGGTGGGAAACCTCTTCAGTACCATGCCTTGACTTAAATCTTCCAGTTGAACCGAACCATTGCTTCGGTCACTCGTCTGGTCAGTGCTAATTCTATATTAGCTACCAGTTTGTTTGGCACTCTTGACTTTCTTAAGAGGTTTCCTACCTCCAGCTCAGCCACTTCCTAAGCCGGGCTGATGAGTGCTAATAAGCACGAAACTGCAGTCTGCTAATTCTATATTAGCTACCAGTTTGTTTGGCACTCTTGACTTTCTTAAGAGGTTTCCTACCTCCTGCTCAG
The DNA here is from genome assembly GCF_026930045.1 of Uloborus diversus. NCBI lineage: Eukaryota > Metazoa > Arthropoda > Arachnida > Araneae > Uloboridae > Uloborus > Uloborus diversus. Next base: position 155,282,238 of record NC_072736.1, on the reverse strand, counting down.
CCACTTCCTAAGCCGGGCTGATGAGTGCTAATAAGCACGAAACTGCAGTCCTCGGCTGGAACTGACTGAGCTAGCGATGTATTTCATGAATAGCGTCTGATTTTACGTAACAATCTGGTAGACGTCTGATGATGTTAATTTGGAAGCTATAAAGATGTTTTGATCAATTTCTATATCTGAAAGAATTTGTCATTTTTTGTTTCCTGTTGGACTTTTTTGCAAAATCTTGATTCGGCGAAGCGATTTCTACTTGTCTCAACAGAAACTTGATCCATGATTCAAAAACAGATTCAATGGAAGCTCGATTTTAAGTTTCCCGTTTCATATGTTATCACGCTTCCGACGTCATTTTCTGCTGGTCCTTGAAAAAAGCTACCCCCTAATAATGCTAAAATATTCCAGATTTTTCGTCACCCTTTTTCAGAAAGTCCGCTTAATACGTTTTTCTACCAACAGATCAAAATAATTTTTCATTTGTATAATACTTACAGAAACTTGTTTTAAAGATTTTCTCCCAAGTTAAATTTGTTTCATAGCATTTTGAAGCAGCTCTCGCATTCTCTTTGTGCCGTCTAATTGTTCTTTGCCTGTGCACTCTAAGAAATTTCACCGTTAGAATACGGTCAGTGACCGGCAGAAAATGGTCCGGTCACTGCCCGTAAAAATAATATTCTGCCCGTAATCTTTCATGACCGTAAAAATAATAGGTTTGCCCGTAATTTCCTCCCCGTAAAATAAAAGGGGAGTGACCGTAAATTGACAATGTGCCCGTGAAAATTATATTCCTTTTTCTATGGCCACTGCCCGTACATTGACTATGTGTCCGTAAAAGCTAGAATTTGTTTTCTACGCCCATTGACCGTAAATTGATATTGTTCCCGTAAAAGCTAAAATTTATTTTCTAGTCCTATTGCCCGTAAATTGATATTGCTCCCGTAAAAGCTAGAATTTATTCTCTACGCCTATTGCCCGTAAATTGATATTACTTCCGTAAAAGCTATAATTCGTTTTCTAGGATCACTGCCCGTAAATTGGCGCTATGCTCATAAAACTTTTCTATGGTCACTGCCTCCTGTAAATTAACATGATGTTCATAAAAAAATGTCATTCTTTATCGTCACTGCTCACAAATTATTAGGTGCTTTAAAACTTAGTTTATTGTCATATAAGAACCAAGTTATAAATAAAAGTTTTAAGAACACAATAAAATGCAAGTCATTTTTACAATTCAATTAATGCGTAAAATAGGCTAACACTGTTAGTAATGCAGTTTGAGGACCCCAGTTGCCAGAATTATAAATATTCTATTAAATGATCTCTAAAAATGAGAATGCATGTTTAAGAGAGAGAAGTATAAAAAGAAATATAGAAAAAATCCCGTGAAATAAGGGAAACTTAACTGAAAAAAAAAAAAAAAAAAAAACAAATTCAGTAAAGCTTTTTTACTGTATGGATTATAGTAAAATACAACACTTAATATTTTATGTAAAATGCTTACATACACAATAATTTGTTTCATCGCTAAAACACATGTTACCAATATTGGCAACTAGTGTTTTTTTAATGGTTCGTCCATTGCCTTTACTTGTTTGCTAACCTCGTTCATTCAAAGAACATAGAACATTCAAAAAAGTTATATAAATTATTAAAAACCATATTTATACTTCATATTTAAAAAGTTGTAAATTAATTAAATTATACATAAATTAAAAACTTGTGCAGTCGACTTCAAAAATAGACTGCATTTTTTACTAGCTAGCATAAACTTGTGGATAAATTAATTTTTAAACACCATAAGTATCCATTAAAGGTAAGCATCTCGAAAACAATTTTATCGAGAGAAAGAATTTTAGCTCAAAAATTATTACCAAAAAAATATGTGAGCATGTCTACATAAGAAATAAGAAGAGACAATATCCAGAAGTGTCAACAATGAAAGCAAAGAGTTTAAAACATCAAAAAGGTTTATTTTACACTAATTACAAGTTAAATAACAACATAATTACAAGTAAACTTTTTCAGAAGAGAAATTATGGTCAATTTTTTCAAAACTTGGTTGAATGACTTTTTCCAAATCTTTATTCCTTTTGGATCCTTTAGTTCAGTAACTTATCCAAAATATTGCCCTAAAAAGAAATCACCATAAGGAAAATTAAGAATGATTTATTTTTCACACATTTAAAGCAGAGCAGCATTCTCACTAAATAGTAGAGACGTACCGAGTAGCACTTTGGCCGAGTAGCCGAGTACCGAGTACTCGGCCTTTTATTACTTGGCCGAGTACCGAGTTCTCGGCAGAGTTTCAAGTACCAATTATGTTTTAAGAAGAACCACTGACACACATGTGATGAATTTTGAACTTATTGGAATAGTAGTATAAACCTCCTTGTCCATATAATAGTTTTTAAAACTAAATTCCTGCTGAAATTTAATTACGCATTATATATATACAATTTTGTTTGTGTCAAAAATTTTACAAAAAAATAATTTTTTAAATTAAAAATAAATAAATAAAAGGTATGATTAATCAAGTTGGAATTAAAACAAATTACAGTAAAATCCCTCTAATGCGGACACTAACAGGACAAATTTTTTTTCTGCAATATAGAGGTGTCCGCAGGACAGGGGTTTAATAATGTTATTTGCATTGGAACTGGGGAATTAAAAATTGTCCGCATAAGAGGGGTGTCCGCCTTTGAGGGGTGTCCGTTAGGAAGGGTTTCACTGTATACCAATCAATTATAGTTCTAATCTGCCAAACATAAATAATTTTTAAAAGCAGATAAAACAAATGTGCAGGAACACTCCAGATGCGTGTTTATTTATTATTACTACTTACGTTACCACAAGGGATAAATAAAAATAAACTATTTTATTAGATAAATTTTCATTCATTTTCCCATACATAAATAAAACTTTTAAACAAATTTTATAAATAAAAACATAAAACATATTTGAATAAAACCACTTTTGTTCGCTATGGGAATAATATCGGAGTCCGAGTCCAGTCCTAAAGGATGCATTTGTACTGGTTTAATATTTGTATTTTTTTTCCAAGTTCGAAAAGAAAAGTAAAGACAGAAAACATGTTGCATTGTTGGAAGGAAAAAGAAACTCCGGGAATCTTTAACTCCTTTACCCCAAAATAAGAGACAGCAAATTTATTGGTCAAAAATTTTTTAAGTACAAAGAAGCTAACCAATGTATGACTAACCAATTTTTAATGCTTGAAAGAACTGTCATGGAAAAATTAAGTTTTTTAAATCAATTTCAATTTTTTCCTCCATACATTCAGAAAAAACTAGTTTTAAATTTTAAACTTTAAATCTTTTTGGATTTCCTTTTTAACTGAAAACTTATTTCATGCTCAAGATCCATATAGATGTTCCAATAAGTGAAAATTTTCCCTTGTGTATGTCAGTTGATTGTTAAAAAAAGATCTATATTCGGTACTTGACCCAGTAGCAAGAACTTGGGTCGAGTACTCAGTAATCATCCTAAGTACTACTCAACTACACTAAATTACTGCACTCAATAGTAGGACAATGTTTTCAACCACACATGCACACTGGGTTTTAACATGCATACCCACCAACTTTGAAAAAGCTCTTCGTTTAAATTAGGGATACATTGAATATGCAGTTGATTTTTGGTATACTGCTGGCTATTTGGCACACAAAACCGAATACTTGGTTTGGCTGAATACCTTAATATTTAGTCAGCAATTGAATAGTAAATAACATAAATAGTTGACAATTAGTAGGCAAACAATTTTTTATACCATGAATGTGTATATAGAATGAATGTGTATATAGTACTCTAGTACAAACTTCCAACCTGTTATTTACTAATATTATCACATTTGGGTAATTCTTCAGAAAACATAACTTTTGAATGCAAATATTTTTCAATTTCGAAACCTTTTTTCCTTTTTTTTTCGTTCTTCCATGAAAGTGTTACCTACTAGAAGTAACCATAAACAATGGCCAGCTCAGTTCCAATTATTTTACGTATAAATAAAAAATAAAATAATCCCTTGTTCATAGAAATTAAAATAAAAATAACTTTTAGTATTTAAAAATTGAGGCCAATTTAATATCAAAGTGGTAGTTTTGTTAATTGTGCAATCAATCAGCTATTTTAATGATTAGTGGGAATATAATTAAGTTATCTTCATTAAAGTATGGTTTAATTAGTAGTTTCAAATACATGTAAAATAGTATTTAGTAAATTTTTGTGCGACATGACTTCTTGTCCTACTAAAATGAACTAAACCACTATTAAAAAGTTAAATATACTTAAACAATTATCATTTGAGGCACTTGTGAAAGGAATAATTAATAAATTAGTATATACTTTTAATTAATCAAGTTATTAAGCAACATAAACAGCCACACAAGGTGTGTGACATGCCATGGAAGTGAAATTCACACATTGTGAACCAAAAATATACTAAAATAAAACTTGTTATTCAAAAATTGCTGGCAGGTTTAAATCAATATACTTTTGATGAAATTAAAAATCATTGTTAAATGAATTGTTCCCAAAATTTTTTACTGTAAAAGGCATACTGTTTGAAGAATGAAACATTTAAGGTGATTTTAGTGCAAGAGAAAACATTCAGATGTTACATTTAAGTTTCGCAACTTTTCACTTTCTTTTATATCTTACGCCACATAAACATTTTTTTTTTACCGCTTATAAGTCATAAGTATGAAACTAAACTCAGTGGCGCAAAATTGGAGGCAATCCCACCGTGCCCATATCAATCTTCATGACAGAGGGCTGTGGGGTGCAAAGGCAGGTGTTCTAGTAAGGTGGTCAGCCAAACGTGGAACCTCCAGTGTTTAGTTTCCAAGCATGCTTGGTACTCATTTTATTGACCCACTTATGGGATGAAAGGTGAAGTCAACTGTGCCCAACGGGGAATTAAACTCAAATCTGCAATGAGGAGGCACAAAGTGCCACTGGACTTCTTAGGTATGAAACACTAAGCAGAAAAAATCAATTTGTGAAACGTTTCTCGTCTCACAAATGTTTAAAAAAGGCAATTTATAACGTGCAAAGAAAACACTCAGAAATTAAATTTTGCAGTATTTTGATTTCGGAAGTTTTACAATTCAAAATATTATGTAATGCTTCAAACAAAATAATTAATCTACAGAAAATAGATAAGCATCTTCAATTCTGAATTGCCATAAAATAAAATACAAAAGTTATAAATCATTTTTTAGCCAAATATTCAGTCTTCAGTCAAATATTTGACTAGAATTCTAATAAAATATTCGCTCAAAAACATATAATTGAGCTATCAAATCATCCAGAAGAAATCAATAACCAAACTCTCGACAACAAACATTATTTTATAACACTATTTAATTAAAACACTAAAGAAACAATCATTTAAAAAACCACGAAGGTGTCCGTTCCACAATAGTGGAGGCTCATCCTCATCCCCTAAAAGACGGTGCCTCAAAGAAGGACATTCCTAAAAAAGACACCCTTACAGTCAATTTTATTAGCAGTCTACTTTTGGTTCTTTTCAATAGTAAATGAGTGTTACTGATATGATTAATATAATTCTTAGATTGCAAACATCGCAATTGGAAAACAAAATATCAAACATATCATACTATTTTGAACACGCTTAAAATGAATTTCTGCTAAGATAAACTACATTTGTGATCCCTGTCCTATTGATTGTTAATGATTGATATTTTGATAAGATAAACTAAGGTGAAGGCCAATAGATTATAAAGGTCCCTTGGAGTTAGTTTTAATAAGGTTTGACTGTATTTTCAAAATAAATATGGAAATCTGCGCATCCTACATGCAACGATGGATACAAGGCGAGGGTCATAATTCTCTGCCGACATTATTATCCACTCACTTTGTGTTCAAATATACTTAATGAATAACCTGCAAACAATTAGAGTATTTTTTTTTTAAATTCACTTAATATTTTTTAAAGTAAAAATCTGGAATAAAACTTCCTTTCATTGCTTTTAAAATTAATTAGTATTGTTTATGTCCCACAAGGTGCTTTATTTCTGGCTAAGTTATTGCTTTAATTGACACCCAAGTATTTTCAGAATTTTTTATGCACTTTAAAAATATTCTTCAGCATGACCAGCCCTAAAATAGCAGTATCTAACCCCCTGATATCAACCTTTTCATCATTTATAAGTTGTACCACAAAAGATGGCTAATGCACTTCTTTTGTCGTAAGTAGGATCAGGCCCGGCATTTTAACTACTGTGAATGCGTTAGGCATTAGGATCGGCAATGGGGTTAAAACCAAGGATTCTGGGAGGAATTGAGCCCCTAAAACCTCCTAACTGGCAGCGCCCATGCATACCCTAGTCATGCTCATCTTTTTTTCTTGAAAGAATGGGAGGGGGGAAATCCCCCCCCCCCCTCCAATGACGAGCATGGATGGGTATGCAGTAGGACAGCCAGGGTTGAGATTTTAACTGTTGAAAACTGCCCAAGTATCCTTGGTTGTAACACATGTTGCTAATCCGAAATACAGTAGTTTATATGCGTATAAGGCAAGGGGGCCCATATAGGGGTGCAAGGGGCGCTAGAGCCCCCCCTTGAAATTAGAATTTCCTTGCTTTTAGTACTTTTTTCCTTGCAAAAATGTAAAAACATTTCTTCTCCAGCCATTAATGAATAAGTTATTAAAAATGTCAAATTTTAATGACTCTAATCTGTCCTGAAATCAGTTTCCATGGGGAAAATATAGAGCTAAACCACAGGGAAAATATTTGAGCCCCCCCCCCTTGCAACTTTGCATATGGGCGCCCTGCCTATACAATACAAATAGGACGTGTTCTCATACCTATACAATACAAATAGACTACCTAAGATTACAAAATGAAGAGTTCTGTTTTCGTGTCCAGTTCATCGGACATTACTCTGTGGCACAATTATACTGAACATTTTATATTCTTTTAAATTTATTATAAAATTTTATTTTTTCATATCGATAACATTTAAATACAACAGCGACCAGAAATAAAAGCACTGAATACAAGTAACAAGTAGAAAAATTACAATCGTTAGTTTCTGAGCAAAGAAACTGATCGTCGCTCAATAGAGTTTAGAAAAACATTTCTTAAAATAAAATATTAATACATACCTCTAAATAAATTCCGATGAAACACTTCTTGATCCAGAAGTTATTTTTCATCCAATTGTGCAAAAACTTTAAAGCAAGGATTGTCTGGGTGAAAGAAAATTCAACTAAGTATATGGAACAAAATAAAAAATGGTAGGTATGATTATGCATCATTTATATAAAAAAAACTCCAGATTAAATAAAAAATTATTAAATAAAAACAAAAAACCAGACTGCGTAAAAACCAAAAAAACTAAAAAGAAAAATGTATAAACCCAGTAGTTTAGAATGTATTAAGTACTACTCAATAACTACACCGTTGAAATAGTTTTATAACCGTACACACATAAGACAAAGCATAAATTCAAAAGTAGAATAGAAGGATGAACAGTAAGGGCCCATTCCTTTCTGATTCAAGAACCCCGTAAAATTTGAATGAACGACATTTTCGAAAACGTTTTTGATTTCGGGTAGTTTTTCGAAATTGAAGATCCAAAAATTCAAAATTTTTGACGATCTTTGATGACATTGGAGAGAGGGGGTTGAGGACTCTCCCCTGAAAAAATTTTGGAACTAAAAAGTCGTAAAAATACAGTTGGCGATTTTTTGTGATGAGTTTGGGAGGAGGGGGAGAGTTTGGAAACCTTTTCCGGAAATTTTTCGAATTTACAAAATTAAATTTGCAAAGGTAAATTTCGGTTTGTGAATTCGTGGGGGGGGGGGGGGAGGGATCACCCCAATTGCTCCCTCTGTGGATCCACCGCTGCCCCTCCCCCACTTCAAGGACCTGCAACCATGACTCCTATAAACCTGCCATTATGATTAAAATACATTCCAGTCAAAACATTCATACCAGAACCAAATCATTCAAAAGAATGACCTGAAACGCGCCTTTGACAACAAACATTCGATTATAACACTATTTGAATGAAACACTTCAAAAAACAGTAGTACAACCAGGGGGAGGGTTCATGGATCTAGACCCTAATTGAAATGACCAAAAAAATTCAAAAATGAAAATATTTGTGTTTCACACATAATTTCATTAGTCGTATATAAGAAAACTTCAAGTAAGCAGCGTTTATACGTTTTTGAAAGTACTGCATGAAACAAGTGTATAAATAAAAAAAAGTATAATAGGTTTTCGTTATTATGTATTGGACTCAGCAGTGACTAATTTTGATAACGTATAAATGATAAAAACGTATAAAAGATAAACGTATAAACTGTGCTTCACTGTATAATACACAGAGTGGTTCGAAAGGGGGAGTAACCCTCATTTAATTTTACTATGGTTGAATGTTTGCTGTACAGTTCAGGCTCCGATCTGAGTACCTGCAGTTCGGGGGGGGGGGGGGCACATCCTTAAGAGATCCACGATCCAAGAAATTGAGGGGGAAAAAAGGAAAAAAACTAGTACTGAGACTTATTTACGTAAACAATATACACTGTTAGTCTAGGAGGGGACCCACTAAGTTTTTGCAAGAGGGTAAAAATTTATAGAGCCGGGCTTAACAGTTACTTTGAAGTCTTAAGAACTTCAGTTGAACAAGATCCATGTTGCAACACAGCTGAATTCTGCACTATATTCCACTTAATTTGGGCGTTTAGAACATTGCGTTTAAAATTCTGCTCCGAACCCAGCAAAACATCTGCAATAACATGGAGCAGAATTCCGCTGTGTTACGACATAGATGGTGCTCTGCCGATTTTTACTACTTTAAAGACTGTAAAGTGACTGCGTAATGAACATAACACTGAATATGCGATGGGGGAGGGGGGGTCACCCCGTTTGAACCACTCTGTATTCTGTATATTAGACCCTTAAAGAAATTAAACCCTGGCTATGCAACCCCCAATAAAAAGTTATTTGATATTATAAGGCACATGAACTACTCTCTAAAAAAGGCATACCCACAGTAAATTTCAATAGCACAATCTCACCACTTTAATCACCTCCCCCCTCCCCAAAAAAACCTAGATTATACTTCTATGATGCAAACACAGCCTAAGTTTCCTACTAGAAAGACATGGCTTCTCGTCCGCTCAGATTGAGCAAATTGAAAACTGCTTCAATTTCATTCAGACAATACATCAGTTAATGATGTGAACATTCTTCTTACAGTAATTATTATACAAAATATTATATTTTAAGTTATGAATAGTTGTAAGTTACAGTAAAACATAGTATTATTATAGAAATTTACATTTAATTTATAAGTTTAGGCACATTGAACCAGAAACAATTCAGTAATTAAGTGTTGAAAGTTGATAAGAAATACATGCTTCATCACATTATTTTTGGTTTATAATAATTGTATGAATAACTGTTTAAAGATTTAGCTATTAAAAAAATGTATGAAACATGTTTTAAACATTTCTAGCTGTGAAACTAATGAAAACAATGATGTCATTATTTATATTTTCTACTAAAAACGAATCTGTCGTTAATAGGTAGCGTAAAGCAATTTATTTTCAACTACGTACCTATGTTTTATTTCATTGGTTTAAATGTAACATTTGAGTTCATTAAAAACAATCTAAAAAATGTAACCAATTCCTATTAGTCATTGATCATGGTTATTTAAAACCAGGAATATAAAGCATGCAGAGAATTAGTAAATAATTCATTTTGCCCTCATGCACAACATCTTTAATTAATTACATTAATTTAGAAAAATATTGCAGAAATTTTTGGATGAAACTATGGAAATTAAAACACATGGAGCATAGTATGATATTCATTTGTGCGTTTATATTGCATCACGTTTGCATACATTGTACAATGTAAGTACGTCTTGATACAATCAATATCAATTCTAAATTTCAACGTTACAGCGAAGCTTCGGTACTCGCCATCAATCAATGCTCACAAATTATTGTTATCAAAATAGCTAATTACAAAAGAACAGCAGATTAAAATTACACTTAAACAATAGTATAGAAAAAAAACACTTACTTAATATTTTGATTCCAGACATTGGAATACACATGGCGAGGAAGACAACACTTTCTTTTTTTTCGACGCCTAGGAGCAATACTTAGATGAGAGCCTGGAAGACAGAGTCCCTACTCTCCAATACGTATATTTAGTCCAGATATTGTAAGACGTATATCATATATTACATATTAAAAAGGTAATAATCTAGTTGGAAGACAACATTCGTTCAACAAAAGGCAGCCATCTTGGCTTTTCTCCTTCCCGCTTCTTTGCGTAGAAACACGTGACAACGACACGTGATCTTTATCAGCCAGCAAATTACGGGGAATGACCGTATTCTGCACAGATTAAGGGACTGGACGACTGCCCCGTAATTTTACGGTCAACGCAACTTAAATTTACTGTAGTTTTTTTACAATTACGGTCACTGCCCTGTTTCCTCGAAGAAGGGCACTTACCGTATAATTTTATGGCCAATGCGCCTAAATTTACGGAAATTTTTTAGAGTGTGGGAGGAGTTTTCTCCCATCATCCAATCTTCCTTCGTGACACTTGAGGACTAGAGCTGCTGACACTCTTCTTGAAAACTTCCCACAGAAGTTGGTGATGCATGTATGGTCTCATTACATCCCGAATTCCTACAATATCAGATTTACTACCTGCTTTCGATGATAATGCTGAAGACGAATAAAAAACAATCGAGGGTATCCCCACATTCAGTAGCGTAGCAGAAATACCTTCTGGAAGGGGTTTTTTGATCAAAAATACCTTCTGAAGAGGATTTTTGATCAAAAATACCTTCTGAAGGGATATTATAATTTGTATTTATGTTAAAACCAATGCCTCTGGGAGGGGGGTGTTTTCACCCTCAAAATCCACACTGTCCCGCATTTGATCAAGCGATTCCTAAGCATAAAAACTCAAACTATTTTTGTTTGTGAATGCCAACTAAGAAGGAAATTTTCAAAATATTGTTAGTAGAGATCGTGCTATACATGCAATTGTATTTAAACACAAAAAACAAGAAAACAATAAAAGTTCTTCACTGAAACAATGGATTAATACTAAAACAAGAGTCAATTTTTAAACAATATACTTATATTTTTAGTAAGGCCCCGATTTTACTTACTTGGCACATTTTTTTATCACTGGTCCGAGAGAAAACGTAAAATCGGAGTCCGCAATACCAAGATTTTTTTTTTTTTTTTTAATCAGTTACAGAAATGTGCAAAATATGACCACATTGAACAAATCGTTCAATTTCAAATGCTCAATGTTGGAACCTTTTGCTGCACAACATTTAATCTGTAATCTAGTTCGATCCACAAATTTTAGAGTATTACACTGTCAATAATTCGCAATTCTGTACAAATGCGTTATTGAAGTTATTAAAGTGTTTTCGGCTTGTGGGGTTGAAAAAGTATCCTTGGCTCAACCCCATGAAAAGAAACTTCCATGGCATGTGAAGAAAGACTATATGTTTGTCGTGAAACAAGAGGCTTATGCATGGAATGTTTGTAGTAGTCAGTAGTTTTAAAAAAAAGTTAAAAAAAAAAAAGAAAAATGAGTCCATCATTTTTGCTCACCCTCATAGTAGAGGAATGTGGAGCGAAGTGAAATAGTTAAGATAGATTACCTTTTTCAAAATGAACAAAGTGGAAATTCGTTTTCAAAATTTCAATACAAAAAGAAAAAACAATGTATTTCATAATAAACTTTGCAGCAGATTTTTTTTTCTTTTGGCAGTAAATTTGCACTTTTCATGGGCAAAGTGAACTACTATGTTGTGGCCATTACGAAACTTTCTTCTATATCTTTCTTATAATTCTGATCCCTCTCCATGCTTAACGAGGAAGCAGTATTCCCAACAAGAACAAAATTACACATGCAAAAACTTGACGACCATCCCAATGTCTGAATTATTGCAAAAGCAAAGCAAAGAGCGAAAATTGAAAGTTATTTTAAAAGCCTTGCTTGAATTAATTACAAATATTTTATTTGTTTACAAACATAAGATGGCAACAGTTGAAAATTTTAAATCATTGAGATAATATTTCCGATTATTTGCATACAATTAAAATCACGAGAAATACGCAGACGACAATCTATTATGATTTATCTTTCTTATTGTTGCATTAATAAAGCTATTTTTATTCGCAAAAAAAAAAAAAAAAAAAAAAAAAAAAAATCAACACCTCTTGGAGAGATTGGCGTCAAAATTGAACCAAAGCCTGTTTACATATGGATTCACATATATTCCAAATTTTAACCAGAACGTAGCTTTACTTCTTGAGATAGGGCACTCACAATGGAAGAAAAGAACGGGCGATTGCGCTACCCCCTTTTTAGCTGTTGACACCAAAATAAAATCAGCTCTTATACCCACTAAGGGCTACTTGCCGATAAATTTTTCTTTCATTCCGTTCATTATTTCTGGAGATACAGCAGTCACAATTGACGACAAAAAACGTTCTAATAGCTCAACCCCCGTTTGAGTTATTGACACCAAAATTGAATCAGCACCTGTTCCTGTTAATGGCAACATATGGACCAAATTTTGTTTGATTCCGCCAGTTACTTCCTGAGGAATAGCAAGCACACACAACTCAAAAAAGTCCCATTGCTCCAAGTTCACATAGGGGCACTTAAGTGTACCAAATTTCGTTCGATTTCATGCGGTAGTTTTTGCTGTAGAGCGGCCACAAAAAACTAATCCCACACAGACGTAACACACACACACACATACACACACATACATACACACATACACACACACACACACACACACAGACAGACAGACATTTTCCAAAAATAGTCGAAATGGACTCAGCACACCTCAAAACGTTCGAATCCTTCGAAATTCGAAAATTCGCACGAATCCAATACTTTCTTCTATATATTAGATATAGAAGAAAGTAAAGATAAAATGTTTTTCTAATGAAATATTTTCTATTCGACTATGTAAAAAAAATATCTTTGATCAAATTAGTAAGTAAATAAAAGAATTAATGTAGAAATTAAAATTTTAAGGACAAAAAAAATGAATTGTTAAATTAATAAATGAGAAAAATAAATGAGTGAATACGATAGTGAATGAAGAAGAAAATAAGTGAATGAATGAATAAATAACTGAAATATTAAGTGAAGGATTATAAGCGGTTAACGAATAAAGGAATATGTAAGTGATTTAATAAATAATTGAATAAGTAAATTTTTAATAATTGAATAAGATTTTTTTCTCATGGAAAAAACTGAAAAATAAGATATTTTTTCATTGGACAAAGTGAAAAAAAAAAACATATTTTTCTATTGAAATATTTTTTATTCGGCCATAAAATTATTTTTGATCAAATTAATGAGTAAATAAAACGATTAATGAATGAATTTAAATTGAATCAAACAAAAAACAAAACAAAACAAAAAAAAGGGTTAGTAAATTAATATATGAGAAAAGTAAAGAAATGAATAAAATAGTGAATAAAGAAGAAAATAAGTGAATGAATGAATAAGTGTGTGTGTGTGTGTTACTGAAATATTGAGTGAAGGATTGGAAATGAATTAACTTAAAAAAGAAACACGTAAGTAATTAAATAAATAATTGAATAAGTAAATTTTTAATATTTGAATAAGATTTTTTTCTTCTAAATCATGCTGTATAGTAGAACCTGCCAGGTTTACTAACCAGGTACCAGTACCATCTCTTACCCCATTACAGAGGAGATTTTCCCCTATTATTTGTATTGTTTGCCTCCAAAATTTTAAATTTGCCCCTTAGATCTCTTTGCTTTTCACTGGCTCAAATGTATTTTATAATGCTAGATTTTTGTCAGATACAAGTGCACTATCATTCACTGCTTGCTACGTTGAGTTGATATGCTATTTCATATTTTAATCTTCACCTTTATTAAAATGTATATTATTTCGTTTTCTTTACTAATAATAAAGCTGAAAGTCTCTCTGTCTGGATCTCTCTCTGACTGGATATCTGTCAGGATCTCTGTGACGCGCATAGCGCCCAGACCGTTCGGCCGATTTTTATGAAATTTGGCACAAAATTAGTTTGTAGCATGGAAGTGTGCACCTCGAAGCGATTTTTCGAAAATTCGATTTTGTTCTTTTTCTATTCCAATTTTAAGAACATTTTTCCGAGCAAAATTGTCATAAAACGGACGAGTAAATTACCAAGTTATCATAACGTGGAACCGTAACATGGGCAAGCCAACTAACGAGAAATTCACCATACATTATTTGTAAATATACAAGCGAACCAAAAGACCTCTTAATTTTCTACTACGGGCAAATCCTTGCTGAGTGTAAAATGAACAGTGTACTTTTAAAAGGTGAACATAATTAATACGTGAAACCTAATTTATCACTTCAGAAACAGACACCTTTTCTCAGTTTAAATTTACACATTTCTTTAATTCTAAAGGCAAATCTAATGCATCTCGTAAGTGTAGCCCGAAAGTAAAATGTTACACATTTCTATGTCTAAACGAATTTTAAGCAGAATGCTTCCAAGGCAGGCGTGAGTCTCGCGAAGTGTCAGAAGCGAAGTACTGTTGTCGTGTTTTCACCAAACTTACGAAACCTTTGGGCGAGTCTGGATGAAATCTCATTACCACAAAATTGTCTGTGCCACTCATGAGTACAGCGCTGTAGAGCTGACAGGCAAAAATTCAATTTTTATTTTCCAAGGTCGGTAATTTTCGAATGGACCTTAGGGAAATAATGGTGTGCGTCTTCGTTTGGAGATAAATTGTTGAAACAGGTAAGTTAGGAAGACTTACTAGTACTCTAGTTGATTGTTTGGTTTAAAATGAAATAGTACAAATTTAGACAGAATTTTCTTTTGGTGAAAGTAGACGGAGAGTATTGACACGGATAAATTTTTATGATTTTTGCTCCTATGAATTGGATGTGATGTGTAGCTCATCACTTACTCTAAGATTTTTTTACGTTTTAACACAGAAAAGTATTGTCACTGCAAAATTTGTAAAACGCTTGTCGCCAGTGTAAACAATGCGTGTTTCATTACGCACTAATTGCATATGGGTAATTTTGTCTTTCTACTGTCGTAATATTTTTGTTGTGCAGGCTGCAGTGTGTTTGAAAACTAATTCCCCTATTTTTTAAATGACATAACAGCAAAACCGTGTGAGAAAAAAAGGTGAAATAAGTTGCATGTTCCACCAGCACTCTGGAACCTTTTTTATACACCGGCTTTCTAAAATAGTTCAAAGAATCAGAGAGCGTTGTAGTCAAATGTCTTTAATTGATGTACCTATATGAGATAGGACTCCCTACTTTGAAATGACTTAACAGCAAAACCGTGTGAGATAGAAATGTGAAACGAGAGATATGTTTTCACCAGCAGGTCTGGAATTTTTTATACACTGGTTTTAAAGAATTGTTCAAAAATTAAATATCAGAGAGCGTTTCAGTCAAATGTTTTTTAATTGGTGTATGAAAGTGTGCTTATTCAACAGAGGTCAAATCTCATGCCTACATCGAGCCCATTGTTGCAATATAGCTACCTTTCATAGCTATAACATTATGCAATCGAATGGGCATATTACTGCTGTGAAAAGTGGCCATATCGCAATGAGAATTGACCTCTGTTCAAGAAGCACTTTCATACTCTAATTAAAAAAAACATTTGACTACAGCGCCTTCTTAATTTTTGAACTGTTTTTGATAACTGGTGTATAGAAAATTCCAGAGCCCTGGTATAACATACAACTTGTTTGACCTTTCTATCTCACACAGTTTTGCTGTTATGTCATTTCAAAATATTGGAGTTCTTTTTCATACGCCATGTATCAATCAAAAATCTTCGTGCTCGAAAATAAAACTTCAAGGGTCACAAAACAAATATTAATGTACGAGCCTTTGAATTTTTTTTTTTTTTTCATTTTAAGGAGTGAATGACTAAAGTGATGCCATTTTAAAATACAGGAGAAACATGGGCCATATAGAAAGTTTAAATAGATGAAAGTGGTATACTGATGAAGAAAATTTGGCATTTGCGAAGACTCTTTTGTTGAATACTACTATTAAATTTATGAAAGATCGTTTTGACAACAAATAATTTGTTTTTGAGTTATTTGTTTTACATTTGCAAAAGCTTTAGTTTGAGCCTTACAAAATAACAGTAAACATATCTAAAAATAACTGAAACATCATTGTGAATTTAAACAGAAAAAATATAGAGACATAGAGTGGAAGAGAGAGAGATTTTAATCTACAAACAGTTGTATTTAGACATCAGGATTTTAAGAACGTTTTGTATAATCCTTGAAGGTGCTAGGTGAAACACATAATACAGGAGTCATTGATTTCAAAACACTTTGTCAAGTAATTTTTATTATTAAGCACTCATTATTTTGATATTAAAACCATGAACAACGTCTGTGACAAAATATCTATTTTCCTATCAAATCAAAACCACAAGTCTACAAAAGTCAAGTACAAAAAATTTTCCTTCAACTGATTACTTAACTGTCGTTACAGGAGTCATCATAATAGAATAACTTTCTTAAGTAATTTAACCATTAGAGTTTTAAACTTCGAGTACTAAAATATGCAATTTAACTCCTTAAGCACTTTGTCACTGAAACATATTTGCTATATTTATGGGTTTCGTAGAGTTAAATGGAAGCATTGAAGATTACATTATACAAAATAACACTTTAACAATCTCTACTTTAACTTAGCCTATTTAATGTAATGTTATTAGTGCTAAATAGGGTAAGGAAATGATAGACTGTAAAAACCTTTGCTAACCAAGAAGTTTGCCATAAACCTCTCAATTTACCAATCACTGCTAACAACAGTTAATTTCACAAGCATATACATTATCGTTACGAATCCTTTATCATTATCATTTATCATTCATCGCTACAAAAGAAAATGTCTTAACAGGTATTTATAATGGAGTTGAGCTATCCAAGATTTTTTTTTATTTCAATTTAACTGACTGTAATTATTCGAAGACCAGTATACTCAACAAAATAATTTTGAATGAATGTCATGCACATAACTGAACTGTAAAACTCAGGTTTTAAAAGTTTCATTAATGCTTTTTCGTTTGTAAAACTGACATATAAATATGTCTAAACTAATTCAATTGATTTGAAGAAAATGTTATCTTTCAAATATTGCTCCGATTTCTAGCAACAATATATGGCTGAACGCTGCCAGCAGCAGAAAACAATTCATTAATAATTCATTAACTTTAGCGTTGACACAATGTCATGTGTGAGGTAAAGTTAATGCCAAACTCTAAAAATGGCGGAACAGTTTTTTTGTTTTAAAATATTGTAATAATTATCAGCTGTGACGTCTTTGCTGGGGGGAAAAAATATTCATCACACAGCTTTGTTAATTTTTGAATGACGTAATTGTGAATTCCGGCAGACGAAGAATAAATAATGCAAAAATTAGCTTTCGGAAAAGTGATTTCAATAAATTCGCTTGTGAATTTTAATATTTTAAATGAAAGTTTCAAATAACCACCAAGTTTAAATTTGTAATGTGATATTTCAGTACATAAAAATATTCCAGGGATACGACTTCTTTTCTAAGCTTTTGCCGCCAGTAACGAATCAAAATTAAACCCTTAATTACAAAGATGATTTTGGATTTGATTAGTAGTTGTCAAATTCTTTTGATTGCGATCCATTTTTGTAATAATTATGGAGCTTAGAATTTAATCTTAAGACTTTTTAATGTACTGAGTGAATAGAGGGATAGTAACATGGAAAATTTAAGCGGTTAAGCATTTAATTATTTTGTAATTATTAAATATTTCACTCACCGAGCATCAAAAGCACAGTTAGAGAAAGGAGATTAATAATTACTTATTTTTATGTATTTCTTAGTTGGCGTAAGGCTATAATTCAATTAATTTTCATGTAACATTTGTTTTTGCTTGGAACTAAGTACATGTATCCCTCGTATAACACTTTTAATTCGTACCGTGTAATATCGAAACCGTGTTATACGAGACTTTTTATAAATACTTCTGTTTTACTTATTTTTCAACTTAATTAATCATGTACATATTATAAATCATGTCAACGTTTACCGTGTTGTATCGAAACCATGTTCCGTGTTACATCGAAATCGTGTTATACGAGACCTTGAAATAATGTAAATCAAGGAATGTGTACCGTGTTATATCGAAACTAAGTCATAAGGTGCAAATTTTATAACTGCTGAATTTCGGCTCAATAGAATATACAAACGAAAACTGGCCACCAGAACATACAAAGACCCACTGGTATACAAATAAGAGTTGTTATCAACGATAAAACTTAATTATTTTAAATACCTCAAATTAAAACTGTTATGCATAACAAGAAAAAGCTTGATCAACTCTCTTTACTAAAAACAAAACGCATTCTATAAGAAAAAAAATCTGAGCTTTAATATAGCAATAAAATTCGTCTGAGCAACAACAAAACAAAATATAAAATAAAATAAATAGAATTGTTCTATTTATTTTATTTAATATTTTGTTTCGACTACATTTTTTATTTACCGTTTGCCGAATTTAGCTTATGTTTAATCCTAATGTTATTTTCTTACAATGCATTGGAAACAAAATAATATTCATCTTTTTGCTTTTAGAACACTGATGAGAAAAATTAAGTATGTATTTAAAAGTTAAAAGTTAGTGTTATACGGGGAAAGAGCCGAAGACGGGGGACAATTTTTCGTAAAAGTTTCATAAAAACAAAGTAAAAACTTATTACAGTGATTATCATACATTTTTTAACAGTGACAAAAATGAAATTCCTTCTTTTAAAATTCGTGTTGTATCAAAACCATGAAGCATTGAATTCAAGTTTCGTACCGTGTAGTATCGAAACCGTGTTATAATAATAGCAAATTTGGTACCGTGTAATACGAAACCGTGTTGTAGAAGTACCGTGTTATACGAGGGACGCCTGTATAGTTGTTTTTCACAAAAGTTGTGTATCGTTAAAGCTTTAACATAAATTTTCCTACTATGTTATAACACTTAGTAAGTATGGTTTGGTTTTAATTTTAACAATAAATCTACCACATTCTCTTTTGTTTTCAATTGTGAAATGCAATACATGTGGTTGTGTAATATTAAATTGCAGCCAGTTAATTGTATAACCATGCTAAGTCTAATTTTATCAAATTTATATTTTCCCTCTGTCTTCTGACGGAGTCTTTGGACATCCAACCATGTACCTTGTTACACAGTTTCGGCAATATTGCGTACAAGGATTTATTTTTATTCATGTCACTTCGTAAACAAAGCTACGTGACACTTGGCGATACCGTTCTCTGCTTGGCTTTGAGATAATTGAAAATAGCGCCAATCATAAAAGCGAAATGATCATGAACAGAATCACCAATCCAAAGAGTAGATCCTGAAAGTGGTAAATGTTAAGATCAAGCTTCAACCCTCTTTTCGCCATCACTTCTAACTGAATATACTAGAGTTTTGAACAACATGGATACCTCCTCCAAATTACTCAGTTTCAAACTGCACGATTTTCGAGCATATCATTTAAAACAGAATAAAATTTCTATCGCTTCACTTTATGCCTCCAGTAATTAAACTAAAGTCATTAGTTTTAGGAAAAAATTTTATACTTGACTTTTGTATATTTGTGATTTTGATTTGATGAGAAAACAGATCTTTCGTCTCAGACGTAGTTTATGGTTTCAAGCGACAATTGTGGCACATCTCAAAAAAAGAATAAATAAATAATATAAAAATAAATTATTTAATGAAAAACAATAAACATTTTTGTAAATATCGGAGAAAACCACGAATTCACGCAATAATTCCTCACACTGATTTATTCCCAAACACTACAATAAATTAATTAATAAATAATGAAAAATATTATTAAATGAAAAACAATGAGCATTTTAAACAAAATATTGGAGAAATGCAAAGCATCAAGCAATAATACATCGCGCTGATTATTTCTCAAACACTGCAATACGCGCAAAACATGCCATGATTACTGGTTGATTTTTGAAGTCGAAATTAATAGTGTATAGTTCAAGTTTGAAAACAAGTCTTTGATAGTATTGAAGTTATGATGGTTGTGTTACGTTTCATTTCTATACCACCAGGCACCAGTTATGTAACTTAACTTTGTAAGAGTTTTGTGGCAAAAAAAAAGGGATTACATTTAGATTTCAATTTAATAATTATTGAGAGATTTTCAATTTTTTGAGAACTGCCTATGTCATTGCTGTTGCCAGAGAGTCATGCATTATTTGATTTAAAAAAATATTTCCGAATTTGTCATTTGTGTGATAAAAAACAAGTTCTGATCAGAGGCAAAATTATAGCTTTTTTAATTTTTTTTTTTTTTTTTAATATTTACACTTGAAACGTAATCCTGCATTTTGTTCGCTCGAAACACGAAGTTTCAAAGAACATGGAACCAATCGTTTTCTTAGAGGTTATACTTGTTTACTAATTTTATTTGTGATCATACAGATTTATTCACATTTATTGTTCTAGAAATGGCTGATTAGGAACCATAATTTGCACTATGATTCAATTTAAATACTGATTTTTACAAAATATTATCTTGAAAACTACTCATGCATTGCTAGCCGTCGTCAAGGTTTACTATCACTTGAAAATTGTTTAAAAAGTTCTGAAACAGCCAAATGGTGTCGAAACACCGTTAGGGAGTATAGTATAATCTGCTTGTACGGCACAAAAGTTTACTGTAATTATTTTCTACTTGTTGCAGGTTGCCAAACACAAATCGTTAATTCTTACTGAGGATAAAAAGTTTTATTTCAAACGATAAATACTATATTTTAGATCAAATTAAAGTAAATACTAAAACTACCTTCACTGATGAAAACAGATCTTTTCCAAAGTCTAACATAAGAGAATATCGTTCAATTAAAACGTTGATCATAAAAACCTGGGAAAAGTGCTTTTAATATGCTCGCATATGAAATTTTAATCCAGCATAAAACAGTATTCAAGCGCAGATCATTGAAGTGAATCTAAATCCAAACAAATTTCAATTTTATTTGCAGTGTATTTGTAAGTTTAATTTCATCAAAAACCACAATTTAAACGCAAAAAATGACGCATACTTTTACATTTAAAATTGAATAAAACATGCGAAAGCTAAATTACATATCAGTAAATTAGTTTTTCATTAAAAAAAACTCAACCGCATAAAATTTTAAGCACACAACTGATTTCTATGCAAAAGAAGGAAAAAAATACAACTAATCCATCAGAGGCATCACATAATTTCGAAAGAAAAAAAAATGATGTTCCGGTCAAAAAGCTGCAAAGGCGATATGCATAATTAAATGCACGTCTCGAGCATTCCGTAGAAAACAAATGATGCATGAAGCAGTATATATACCCGCTCCTCAATACAGAAGCCACGCTAAACAGGTGGCCGTAGAAGTCCCGCCCATTCACCGCTGTTGAGCCGGTTAAGCTCCCGTCCAAGTACAGCGGCTGCGCTCTCCAGACGAGCGATATCAACCGATGTGCGCGTGCCGTTGTTGTCGGGAGAGCTATCGGGGGTAGCTCCAGCCGCCGGCTATCGTCGAGCGGGCGGCCGTGCAGCCGATACCGATCCCTGCTTTGTTGCTTACCGGTTCATTTGCGGCTTTTGTGTCTGACACGCGGCGGTGTATAATATCTTGGTTTTTATATCGCCCCTTTTTTGAATGTACAGGTGTCCCTCGTACGTATAACACGGTTAATTCGTTCCGTGTAGTATCGAAACGGTGTTGTACGAGACTTCTTTTTAAAATAACATTTTTACTTTTTTTTAATACTAATTATGTGTGTGCATGAGAAAAATCATGTCAATATGTATCGTGTTGTATCGAAACCATGTTTCGTGTTATATCGAAACCGTGTTATACGAGACTATAAATATGAAATAATGTAAATCAAGGGTTGTGTACCCTGTTATATCGAAACAAAGTTTCATAAAAACTTTATTAGAGTTAAAACTTATTAGAGTTAAAACTTATTAGAGTTATCAACCATTAACAGAATGTATTAAACAAAAACGAAATTCCATCTTTTATAAATATAACATTCGTGTTATATCAAAACCTTGAAGTATTAAATTCAAGTTTCGTACCGGGGTGTAATATCGAAACCGTGTTATAATAATCGCAAATTTGGTACCGTGTTATACGAGCTACGCCTGTATCTGTGTTGTATTGTGTAAGGTTAAAGAGGAATTAATCGTAGGGAAAAAGGGAATATGAAGAAATGAACGAAAGAAAAGGGGATATGAACGAAAGAAAAGGGGTGCAAGTGTTAAAATAAAAATTTTGGAGATACCTTGTACAAATAGTAGGAAAACCTCTCATCCATTTTTGGCATGAGATGGTATTAGTAGTTGCGGCAGGAGCTGCTATACAGAATGGTTTTGAAAAAGTTTTCAACGAAAACCTGGCTTAAGTTTCAACTTAGCACGCGTCTGACGCAAAACTTTTAAAAGATCAGTTCATCCTTTTGCTTCTAATTGACTCACCTATAGTGCAAGATCTTTTTGCATCAAAAATAAGTTCATTTCATTATACATTTTATTTGGTGTTGAAATAAGTTCAAGAGCGCTGGGAGAGTAAAAAAGAAGAAACAAAAATCTTGTCGCTTCATTTTAAAACTTCACTCGAACTTCTTGTTTAAAATTAATCTCTAAAAAATTAATTGAAATATAAAGCTAATTAAAAATATAAAGCTAGTGAAAAATAATTGATTTTTTCTATATATAAAGTAGCAATACCTACAACAACCAATTAATTTCATCATATTTTAAATGCAGTTTAAATATCAAAAGGAAAAGGTCGGTGTTTTATCTTTACTAATAATAAAGCTCAAAGTCTCTCTGTCTGGAGGACGTCTGTAGGATGTCTGAATGTCTGTAGGATGTCTTATCCGAACGTTTGGCTTATCCGTACCTGGAACCAGGAAACCATACGATACTGCAATCTTTATCTTTACTAATAATAAAATTGGAAGTTTGTGTGGATCTCTGTCTGGATGTTTGTGACGCGCATAGCGCCGAGACCGTTCGGCCGATTTTCATGAAATTTATCACAAAGTTAGTTTGTAGCATGGGGGTGTGCACCTCGAAGCGATTTTTCGAAAATTCGATTTTGTTCTTTTTCTATTTCAATTTTAAGAACATTTTCCGCAGCAAAATTATCATAAGATGGACGAGTAAATTACGAAATTATCATGACGTGGAATGGGGGAGCGAATGAACATAGCCAATTGGCGAGAAATTCGTCATCCATTATTTGTAAATATACAGGCGGACCGAATGACCTTTTAATTTTCAACTACGGGCAAAGCCGTGCGGGTACCACTAGTATCCTATAAACGCGTCATCAAAACTAGAAACTTTAAAATTCACATACCTTCAAAAAAAGAAGAAAAGACAGATAAGGACGCTTGTGAATTTTCCTCAATTTCTGTTCATATAATATAATGTAAAGCTAAATTTTCACAAAATAAAAATTAGTTAATGCTCTGTCATGGTCATGTTAGATGTATTCTTCAATTTCCTTCAAATTAAACAGTTGCAATGTCTTCATCCTTTTGCTGAAATAGTTCATAAAATTGTTAAAATTTTCTTTGGAGTTTTTAGATTGGTCTGTTTGTCATATCATTAGAAAGACACGATGCTTTTTATGCACATAACACATCAAAATTTCAGGATTGTTTATGATTCGTTTACGTTTCAAGAACTAAGGAATTCCTTTCATGAATTGTTCCAAGTTTTCTAACATTTATATCAGTATTTCTGTCCGTATGTTGAGAAATCGGAGCGTTTTGTGCCTATAATGAAACTATATGTTGTGGCTATTACGAAACTTTCTTCTATTTTTTTCTAATGAATTCTGACCCCTCCCCGTACTTGAGGAAAAAGCAATATTTTCAGACAAAATAAAACTACGCACTCAAAAAACTGCTCCCAATTTCTGAATGGGGT